>NC_056740.1:64013461-64098461 GCF_019279795.1 Protopterus annectens | reverse complement strand
TTCATCAAATCTGGGTTTGACATGGCCTTGTATGTTAGGCAAAGGTCACCTCTGAGCAGTGTGTTTAAGCGACTGAATAGAGCTGGAGTTCTTTCAGTCGGGCAGCATAGGACAGATTTTTGAGACCCTTTATCCTTTTGGTGAGGAACTTTTGTGGCCTCTCCAGCTGCTGCAAGTGTCGGGTCAGATACATCCTGAATGGGGCATTGTACTCAATCATTGGTCTGATGAGTGATGAGTAAAGGGAGACTATGACCTCCCTTGATCTAGATGAGAATCCCTTCATGATAAGGTGGGCAATGTAGAAGGTCTTCCTAACTACTTTAGCTACATGGGTGTCGAATGACAGACTACTATCAACCTGGGTCCCCAGGTCCCTGATAACTTCTTCTGTGCTCAGTGGATTGCCACCTATTTGGTAGCTAGGGGTAACCTTGTTTTTCCCAAAGGGTATGACTATGCATTTTTTGGCATTTAACTTCAGGCCGTGGCTCTGGCACCAGTTATCCGCTTCTGTGAGACCCTTCTGAAGGATATCTGTGTCAGATGTGTTTTCTACTATGGTGCCCAGTTTGCAGTCATCTGCAAACTTTGTCAGCCATAACCCTCCTGTGTTTGCTTGTACTGAAAAGTAGATGCCAAACAAGAGTGGGCCCAGGACTGAGCCCTCTGGGACACCACTTGTGACAGGCTTTGAGTCTGACATGGCGGGAGCAACTCTGACCCTGTGGGTTCTGTCACTCAGCCAGTTTGCAACCCATCTTGTGATGTATGGGTTAACATTTAAGCTGATGAGTTTTTCAATGATACCCGAGTGGGGTATTGTATCAAGGCCTTAGCCAGATCGAGGTAGGCTGTATGGACTGCCTTTCCTCGTCAATGGCTTTGGTGACTGTTTCAAGAAGTCAACCAAGTTTAAAAGGCATGATCTGCCTTTGACAAAGCCAAACTGGGTTGGATCCAAAGTCTGCAAATTCCTATGTCTTTATTTATGAGGTCCATTATGATCCTCTCCATGGCTTTGCAGATAAGGCTTGTCAAGCTAATGGGCCGGTAATTTCCAGGGTCGGTGGAGGCACCGCCTTTGTGAAGTGGGACCACAGTTGCAGTGCGCCACCTGGGGCAACGATCCAGAGGTAAGACTTTGATTAAACAGCTGTCCTAGCTGTGGGTTTAATTCCTAATTGAGTTCGTGGAGCACACAGCCGGGGACACCATCAGGTCCCATGGATGCTGTGTTTTTGCTTTGGAGAGAGCAGTTCTCACTTGGGCGCTGGAGATGTTTGGGGGCTGCAATCGTTTGGTATAGATATCTCTCCTTTGGGAGAAGTTTGCACTGAACCTGTCAGCCAGTATGTTGGCAATGTCTGTAGGATCAGTAATCTTCACATCATTTTGAACTAGTTCTGAGCATATCTGGGAGTTTCCTCCTAGGTTTCTAACATAGCTAAAGAAGGCCTTATGATTGTCTTTTGAGTCTTTAGCTATTTTTCTCTCGAAATTTGCTTCGGATGATTTTATGAGAGCTCTTAGTGTTTTACTTATAGTGATCAAGGGTGTCTTACCTTTAAGGATTTTGCTCTATCTTGTAGTAGCTTCCTCCTTTATTGTAGAGTTTGTTTATGGCTGGGGTCCACCAGACTGGGTACTAAGAGTCTTTGTTTTGTTTGGGATTGCCTTATCCATGCAGTCCTGCAGGTGCTGGTAGAAGGTGTTTGTAAGTGATTCAGCGGCTTGAGTACTGTTTTCCGGCTCGGGGCCTTAAAGGAGACCACACTAGTCTTTAGAAGTGTGAAGTCGGCTTTTGAGAAGTTTTACTGTGGTCTTTTTATTTCAGGTGGGGTGGGATGAGGACCTCCAGCGAGATTAGTTTGTGATCTGATCTCACCAGTGAGGGGTATACTCCGGTGTTGAACATTGTGCTCCCATGTTCGTGATGATGAGATCAAGTATGTTATCTCCTCTTGTGGGGATGGTGACTAGTTGTTCCATGGCATTTGAGTTTATGAATTCCAGGAACTTTTGGGCTAGGGTGTTTGGGCTTGAGTAGTGTTCCCAGTCTATATTAGGGTAATTGAAGTCACCTAGTATGATGGTGTTTGGTGATACATTTATCCCCTCTAGTGTTTTCAGAAAGGCCATGTGAGGTTCCTGAGTTTGTGAGGGTGGCCTGTAACATGCTACAATTTGCAGAGCAGTCTTGCCTATGGTTAATTGCACCTGGATGGTCTCCGATGCATCGTGGTTGCCACCAGTCTTGAGGTGTGGGTGTCCTTGATGAATATGGATACCCCTCCTTTCTTGGTATTGTCCGGATTTTGGGGCCGGAACGCATGATATGAGGTAAAACCTGACAGCGCTGGGGTGCTCTCAGGAGCCTTGAACCAGGTTTCTGTCACAGCACAGACATCGATGTTCTCCATACTGAGAAGGGCCTCGAGTGCATTTTGAGATTTAGACTTCTGGCATTGAGCAGCATTACCCTTAGTTTTTTCCTTTTTGTGTTCTAGGGTGGTAGGTTTAGAATTTGAGCCTTGCCTAAAAAGGCACTATGGGGTGGCAAGAGCCTTTGCCAATATCCAGAATCCCAGGGTGACAGGTGCAAGGCCTATGAAACAGCGTGGCTTGTCCAGCATGTCATCCCAGGCAGACAGATACTGGATCCTTTGAATGACACCAGTGTTTAAGCCAATTGTTAAAGCTGATCATCTTATCTCTGTATTGTGGCATCACTCTTGGTGAAGGTAGGATACTGCTCAAGGTCAGGGTCATACCTGCCTGGGCTACATAATCAGAGAGCTCCTCAATGTCTCTTTTCATGTAGTCCAAGGAGGTACGTCTCAGGTTGTTTACACCAGCATGGACAATGACTGAGTCATATTTGTACTTGCTGTTGAGAGACCTGAGTGCTTGCGTTATGTGGCGGATTCTAGCGCCCGACAGGCAGCTTACTGTGACCTTCTCCTTACTCAGTCTGGTGAGCGGGACGTCAGTGTGTCTGACTATGGAGTCACCAATGACTAGTGTGCCTGGCATTGTGTTTGGCCTTAAGGGCTGTGACTGTTTGACACTCTGACTGTGAGGTCTATGTGTTGCAGGTGTTGTGTTCTGAGGTGGTGGTTGTTTGGGTGTCTGCTTTGGTGGCCTCTGATGTTTTGGTAGATTTTTGATCAGAGCCTCCGAGTATGTCTTTGTGTGTTTATGTGTATGATTTGAGGTTGTAATGGTGCTATGTGAGACTGGGTCTATGGTGTGTGTGGTAACCTTCTCCTCCTGACTGGTCTTGCCAGTCCTATGTTGAGAGAGCTCAGCCTCCAGTTTGGCCGTATAGTTGCATCTCTCGCATGTATTTGTGTTTTGTGGGAGGAGGAGAGGGTTGTCTGTGTACATGAGGCAATTGACATTGCCTCAGTATTCCCAGGTTCACCAGCTGAGCAGGAGAGGACACTAGCAACTGATCCCTCGACATGCTAGAAGGATAGACAAAACTTTAAAAAGATTCAGGGGGTGACCGAGAAATGGGGTTACCTTTTGGGGTACTATCTATGACAAGAGTGCCGTATCAAGGTAATAAGTACTGTAGGAGCAAGTGCTAGGTTTAACAGATAGAGAATAGTCTACTTGGAGTCAAGTGGAGATGATCTTTTAGTTATAGGATACGCTGATTAGATCAGTAGTATAGTTCGAGGAAGGTAGTTTTAAGGAAAATTTGAAGAGTGGACTTTAGGTAGCCGAATAGTTTAAACCTGCCTAACCTGCCCTAGTGTGCAACAGTGGCAGCTCCGCTAAATCGCGCGGCTAACGTTTATTGCGTTTTATACCAGGGGCTGGAAAAAGCTAGAAACTGGCCCAAAACGACCAATAAACTACTAGTTACTGGCTGAAACCTCACAAAACTGGACAAAAGGCAGCTCAATGCTTCCCACTCCCACTGGTAAGCAAGGTAACTTCCTCTCCCCCAGATAAGGCAAGGAAACAGTACACAGGAACTACAACCAAAGCCCAGGACTAAACTAGTAAAGCAGGAAAAACAAGAGATATTTTTTTTCTTTTTTTCTTTTTTTTTCACAAAACAGGCAGAAACAGGTACAGCAAACACTTATAAATGCTATGAATCAGCTACTACAGCTTACACAGAAGAATTTGCTACAAATACAGTCAAATAGTAACAAACAAGGATTCCAAGTGCAATATTAAGTTAAATGCAGTAAAAGCAGCTTCAATGTAACAGAAAGGCAGGCAAAATACAGTCGCTAGGTATTCAGATGTGGAAAACAACAAAAATATACTTAGTATCAAGAAAAGTCGCTTATTCAGCTCTCTGCAGCCTGGATTACTCTGCTGGCCCACGTGGAGTCTGTGCTGAGTAGGTACAAGCTGAAAAACGCTGCTTTTATACCAGGGGCTGGAAAAGCTAGAAACTGGCCCAAAATGACCAATAAACTACTAGTTACTGGCTGAAACCTCACAAAACTGGACAAAGGGCAGCTCAATGCTTCCCACTCCCACTGGTAAGCAAGGTAACTTCCTCTCCCACAAATAAGGCAAGGAAACAGTACACAGGAACTACAACCAAAGCCCAGGAATCAGCAACTCTGAAACTGGAATAAACTAGTAAAGCAGGAAAAACAAGAGATATTTTTTCTTTTTTCTTTTTTTTTTCACAAAACAGGCAGAAACAGGTACAGCAAACACTTATAAATGCTATGAATCAGCTACTACAGCTTACACAGAAGAATTTGCTACAAATACAGTCAAATAGTAACAAACAAGGATTCCAAGTGCAATATTAAGTTAACTGCAGTAAAAACAGCTTCAATGTAACAGAAAGGCAGGCGAAATACAGTCGCTAGGTATTCAGATGTTGAAAGCAACAAAAATTATACTTAGTATCAAGAAAAGTCGCTTATTCAGCTCTCTGCAGCCTGGATTACTCTGCTGGCCCACGTGGAGTCTGTGCTGAGTAGGTACAAGCTGAAAACGCGCGCCATCCGCGTTTTATACCAGGGGCTGGAAAAGCTAGAAACTGGCCCAAAACGACCAATAAACTACTAGTTACTGGCTGAAACCTCACAAAACTGGACAAAAGGCAGCTCAATGCTTCCCACTCCCACTGGTAAGCAAGGTAACTTCCTCTCCCCCAAATAAGGCAAGGAAACAGTACACAGGAACTACAACCAAAGCCCAGGAATCAGCAACTCTGAAACTGGACTAAACTAGTAAAGCAGGAAAAACAAGAGATATTTTTTTCTTTTTTTCTTTTTTGGCATCTACTTCTCTGAAGTACAGGCCAACACTAAGAGACTCTGGCTAACAAAGTTCGCAGATGACTGCAAACTGAGAGCCATTATTGAATCTCCAAATGATCTGGATACTCTACCAAAGAGCCTTACAGAAACAGATGCTTGGTTCCATAGCCATGGGCTCCAGCTCAATGCCAAGAAATGTATAGTTGTCCCCTTTGGGAAAAAACATGTACCCGTGAACTACCACATAGGTGGCAGTACACTAAACTCTGAAAGTGTGATAAAAGACTTAGGGACACAATTGGACAGTGGTCTCACCTTCGATAACCACATTGCCACAACAGTCAGGAAATCCTTCTATGTGGCACACCTCATCACTAAGAGCTTTTCATCCAGACAAAAGGAGGTCATTGTCCCACTGTACTCATTCCTCATTAGACCCATTATAGAATACAATGCCCGATTTGGTATGTACCTCTCAATACATCTGCAAC
This sequence comes from Protopterus annectens, assembly GCF_019279795.1. NCBI lineage: Eukaryota > Metazoa > Chordata > Ceratodontiformes > Protopteridae > Protopterus > Protopterus annectens. The sequence continues at coordinate 64,092,721 of NC_056740.1, read as the reverse complement.
AACTGAAAAGGCCGCAGAAATACCTCACTAAAAGAATCACAGGCCTAAAGCAGATGCCCTATGCTGACCAGCTTAAAAAACTCCAGCTATACTCTGTTGCATATCGTCTACTCAGATGTGATCTCTGATTAACATACAAGACCATGTCAAACCCAGAGCTGTTGGACATGCCCACTTAAAGAAATCCCAATCCCTCAGAGCCACACACTCCAGGGATCTAAACCTTGTCATCACAATAAACAAAACATGCTGGAGGGATAGATTCCTGACCCAGAGACTCCCCAGACTCTGGAATAGACTTCTCCATACATGTCAAGCAGAGCACCTCTTTGTCCCTCTTCAAAAGGAACCTTGATGATTTGATGAGAGAAAGGAACTTCACCCCTGGGATCACGTCAGTCACCCTGCTAGACAGGGGTCCAGGGAAATAAATAGTGTGGGAAGAAATAGTCAGGGAATTATTATGGCTAGGCTTGTATAGGCCCTAGGGCCGATAGCCTAGTACCAACGTATGAAACTATGAACCTATGAAACAAACAGGCCTCTTTCCATAATTGTTCACCCCAAAATATAATGTAAAATATGAATTATAATAAATGTAAATTATAGTTAACATTTGAGACATCCTTGCTGGATTCATGTGATATTAATAACACAACCAAACTAAATCTCAGGCTGAAAAAATGTTAGCTGTGAAAACCACAAGAACTTTTCATTCATGGAAAAACAACAAAGCTTTCAGGTGTAGCCCTTCCTCAGTGCAAAGCTATCCAATATAGGTTTAGCTTAGCTTCAATTTTACATCTATTGGGGATAATTATTTTACTCATTATATACTAAAGCTTCCTGGATGTTTAAAAACACAACTATTTAATTTTTGATGGAAAATATTATTTACAGAAGGAGGATATTGCCATGGTGCCACCCCTGCATGGGGTAATATGCAAACTTTTTCATTGGATACTTTGAAAAAGAACATGCATATCCTAAGAAGTTTTTTCACAATAATGTTATAAATTATTTGCATTATATTCCAGAATTATTGTTGGTACATAAATAGGATTCCGGTGGAATTAATGATGAGCTTAGGCTGAACAAATTTGGTATTATAGGTTCATAGGTTCATAGGTTCATACTAGGCTATCTGCCCTAGGGCATTTATAAGCCTAGCCAGAGTTGTGTGGCTTTCACCACCCCTTAGGTTGAAGAATATTATACCCATTAGTTTGCCGTGCCTCTGTCCAGCAGTGATACAGAGATGATCCCCGGGGTAAACCTATGATCTCCCATCCACTGGTCAAGATTCCTCTTGAACAGAGCCAGCGAGGTGCTCTGTCTCACATGGACTGGGATTCTGTTCCACAGCATAGGGAGTCTCTGGGTGATGAATCTGTCCCTCCAGCATGTCCTATTTATATCCGTGTTGAGGTTTAAGTCTCTTGCTCTTGTGGCTCTGGTGGATTTGGATTTTTGAGGTGGAGCATGTCCATTAATTCGGTTGGACATGGCCTTGTATGTCAAGCACAGGTCACCTCTGAGCAGACGGTATGCGACTGAATAGAGCTGGAGTTTCTTCAGTCGGGCAGCATATGGCATATTTTTGAGCCCCTTTATCCTTTTGGTGAGGAACTTTTGGGGTCTTTCCAATTGCTGCAGGCGTCGGGTAAGATACATTCCGAATGGGGCATTGTACTCAATCATTGGTCTGATAAGTGAAGAGTACAGGGGAACAATGACCTCCCTTGATCTGGATGTGAATCCCTTCATAATCAAGTGGGCAATGTAGAAGGTCCTCCTAAACACTTTGGCAATGTGAGTGTCAAAAGAAAGGTTACTGTCAACTTGGGTCCCCAGGTCCCTGATAACCTCTTCTGTGCTTAATGGATTGCCACCTATGTGGTAACTTGGGGTTACCTTGTTTTTACCAAAGGGTATGACTATACATTTTTGGCGTTTAGCTTAAGGCCATGGCTCTGGCACCAGTTATCCATTTCTATGAGACCTCTCTGAAGGATATCTGTGTCTGATGGATTTTCAACGATGGCGCCCAGTTTGCAGTCATCTGCAAACTTTGTCAGCCACAATCCTCTTATGTTTGCCTGCACTTCTGAAAAGTAGATGCCGAACAAGAGGAGTCCCAGGACTGAGCCCTGTGGGACACCGCCAGACCGCTTGGAGTCTGACATGGCACCAGCAACTCTAACCCTGTGGGTTCTGTCCTTGAGCCAGTTTGCAACCCATCTTGTGACATATGGGTTTACATTTAAGCTGGTGAGCTTTTCTATGATACCCGAGTGGGGTATTGTGTCGAAAGCTTTTGCAAGGTCAAGGTAGGCTGTGTGAACTGCCTTACCCTCATCAATGGCCTTGGTGACTGTTTCAAAAAAGTCGACCAAGTTCAAGAGGCATGATCTGCCCTTGACAAAGCCGAATTGGGTGGGATCCAATGTCTGTAGGTCCCCTATGTCTTTATTTATGAGTTCCATTATGATCCTCTCCATAGCTTTGCAGACCAGGCTTGTTAAGCTTATGGGGCGGTAATTACCAGGGTCCGTAGAAGCACCGCCTTTGTGGAGTGGGACCACAGTTGCCGTACGCCACTCTTTGGGTACATATCCTGTGGTAAGGCTAAGATTAAACAGCAGCCTTATGTATGAGTTTAGTTCCTCATTGAGTTCGTGTAGCACACAGCCAGGGACACCAACCGGTCCCATTGATGCTGTGTTTTTAGCTTTAGAGAGAGTAGCTCTCACCTGGGCATTTGAGATGATTGGGAGACTACACTCTGCTGGGACAGATATTTCTCCTTTTGGGGGGGAGGGAGGGGAGAAATTTTCACTGAACCTGTCTGCCAGTATGTTTGCAATGTCTGTGGGTTCAGTGATTTTTGTATCATTTTGGACTAATTCTGAGCATATCTGGGAGTTTCCTCCCAGATTTCTAACATAGCTAAAGAAGGCCTTATGATTGTCTTTTGAGTCCTTGGCGATTTTTCTCTCAAAGTTGGCCTTGGATGATTTTATGAGTGATCGTAGTTTTTTACTAGTATTGATCAGAGATGTCTTCTCTTTTAGGGATTTTGCTCTATCATGTAGTATTACTTTTACTTATAACTGGAACAGAAATAATAGATGCTTTATGGGATTGAAATTGCTAATTTATAATAGTAGAGTCTATACTAAACTGTGTAAGAAAGAAACTGCAGCAAATGCTTTTTACATGGGGCAAGCAATAATACAGAACACACTATAAAGCCTTTACCACTGGGCAAATTCCTAGAAACCACTACAGTTTGCAGTAGATAGGTTGATTTTATAAATGAAGCCAAATATTTGTATGGTGAGGTTATGATAAATAACAATTATCTTACTTCTAAGTGTGTAAGATGAAGAGAGGAACTGTTTGATGAACAAGATGGTGTTCATAATTATAATTTAGAAAAAATATTAAAAAAATGTAAAAAGAGTACTCATTTGTGACAGAATGTATTGTTTTCTCATACATAATGAATAATGAAAGCACAATGGAACATTTTAAATGATTGCTTTCTATATAATATACCAAACAGATATACAGCTTACAAACAGGTAGAATTATGATGGAATACAATTATTTTAAGAGAGTCTAGTATGATTACGAGTTTTTCTATATCACAAGGAATGGTAACTATACAGTATGTAATTCTGTAGTCAGTAAGGCTGATTAAACTACTGATGGAAATCTGAAGCACCAAGGGATATTTTAAATGTAGTTTTGAGTCTGTGCTTTACATAGTCTCCTCTGTGTTAGTGGCCAAGTATATATAGGAAAGGAAAAGGGATCGACAAAATGAGAATTAAAGAACATTTAGATTATGTCAAATATCGCAGATGTGAAAACGCAGTAGCAGATCATGTAAATACCATGCACACTTCTCATATCGAAGGGTTATAAACTTGTAAGGGGGTGCAGAAGGAACTTTTATTAAAAATAATCCATTGGAGAAGAAAGCAGAATGATTTTAAAGTTCAGAATCTTGTACTCAGGTGATTAATAATGATCTTAGTTGGGAAATTTTATTTAACTGATCAGCTGATTGTTTTATTGTTATTTTACTGTTGGTTTTTAGTTGATCTAAGTCCAGTGAAATCATACTACCAAAGCAACAAACAATACATTTTGCTTGAATCCTTAAGTCATCAGTCACCTTATTTTCTTTTAAGGTGTAAGTTGTTTACACACACACACATACACCCCTAAAAAGAGAGCGGCTGTGCTACAACCTCTGAACCCAGACCAAAAATTCTCAGTGGTCATGCAACAAGCTAGGCCATCCTGTCTCTACAGGAGTTAATGCTCTCATTTCTAATCTCACTCCTAAACAGATATAATACAATAAAATGTGCTGCCTTTCACTGAAGAACTTAATGGCCTAAACCCTGACCAACTTTTAAATACAGTGGCTACGCAACAAGTCAGGTCCTCTTCTTATTACAGAAGTTAAAGCTTTAACTGCTGAGCCCACTTCTAAATACAATGAGTTTAATCAATGTTTATGAAGTTCTGGGGGTTAATGCTGTAGCCTGAATGTATTATTTAACAGAGGGTACCTTCGCAACAAACCAGACCCTCCAGTAATTACAGGAGTTAGTTTTTTAACACTTAAGGCCACAGCATAATGTATATACAGCACGCCAATGCCTCCATTCCATTTTTATCTTTACCTATGACTTATATAATGTAATAATACCACAGTCATTTAATCTGCATTACAGCAACAGATATTATGCTAGGACACTACAATCTTGAAGCAGGTGTTATTACATATTTGACGCTATTACAATCTCTCAAGCTGTATGGTGAGAGATAAGCAGCAGACAGGTCTTCAAAACCATGATTCATTGCTTCTTAGACACTTTGAGGCTCCTGCATGTTTTGTCATATTACACGTCAACTGTTTTGACAATGTGTCTTCTTATCCCAGAGTTGCTTGCAATTTTCATGCAAAAAAGCTTTATTAGTGGGCTTACCACATGAAGAAATCTGTGTATCTACAGGGAGTAAAACAATTTACAGTGAAAGCCCCATTAAAAAATACTACTGTTGCATTCTGCAGATAAGCATTTAAATCACTAAGATATTCACAGTCCTATTCATACAGGTGCTGCTGCTCACCCATCCCTTCATTAAGTGCCTCCCAAAATGCACCACTGTTGCTTTAGCAAGCAGGCGTTATTTTTAATAGACACACATACACAATCCTCTTCATGTTAGCACTATTACCAGTTTAGCTGTTCCTTAACATTCATATAGAACATAACTTCAACATGCTAGAAACTGCACACTGACTCATTGTACAGTTAGAGCTTCCCAAAAGAAAACAACTAATTAACAATGATGGATGCTCCGTCCCACAATACCCATTTCCCCTCGTACTCACATAAAGTGACTCTAGAATTATGCCACTTCTGTTAGTATATTTCACCTAAAATACATAAAAACATCACGATTTGTACTTATATTGTTAGTCTATTCTAAACAGACAAAAGGGAAAAAGGTGTTAGCAGACAGTTGTTCTTATCTTCCCACTGCAGACCCATTAAACCACAACCACTCCAAAAATCCATAACATCCAGGGCTACAAATTAATTTTCCTTCACTCCAGAACCACTCTTTCTTCTCAGTGCACTCTATGGTCAGTCCATCATAATTTATTAAATCAGTTAGTTCCTTTTTTTAATCCATTGCTGGAATTACACCTAGTCAAATATACAATGGATACTGATTAGTTCTGTCTAAAAATATAATTATGCACTTGTGCAAACTCACAACAGGACATCTGGAAAATATCCACTAAGACAGAGATATATACAATGTGGGAAAAACATATTCTAAATTGATAACTTTATGTGGGAGACAGGCTTGTTCATGAAACACTAGTAAGTGACACTCATTTGTGTGATCACTTGTGTGCAACTGCTGAACTTTTCCCTGGAATGTCAAGTTGCCAGTGTAGCAGAGATTTCATTTGTTCTCCTTCATGATGCAGTTTCAGAGTTTGTACATGTAAGTGGCAGGGGTGAGGGAGGCTGCAGGGGGGGGTTGCACCCCTACAAAAATGTTTTTTAATAATATGATACATCATGCAGAAACAAACAAAAATGTACCTTGCATATCATATGGAAAAAAAGGTTTTTTTATGCCTTTCAGTTTTGAATGCTGTTCTTATTTGGGAGATTATGCTCATTTGTGAATGCAATCACAAATGAGTCCATAGCTCATCAGGAGGATGAGCTCTCTAGGTATGTTCACTAGAGTGAACTGAAGCTCACAGCTTCTCTGATTCTGAGTATTTTGAAATAAATAAAAAAGCAAAATATAGCAGTGGAAGGCAGTGGCATAGCTAGAGTCTGTGCCGTCCGGGGCTGTCTTTGAGTTTGTCGTTCCTCCCCCTTCACAAAATCATGGTTAAATGGGCCCCCCCATACACAGCTCCCAAGCCATTCCAGTGTCCCATTACGTGGCTATTTATTTCCATTTAACATGAACACTGCAATCTGCATACTGTTTTATGCTTTACTTCTACAAGGATTATCTGTATCTGTATTTAATTTAAAACTTTTATTTTAAATTGTATAGAACGAACACTGATAGACATCTGCTAAATAAGGCAATACAGTCTCACAGTGAAAACAGACTTACCATTAAAATGTCTCTACCCTTGAAACTTAGATTCAAAGAAATAGCATTAAAACCCAAATTCAAAGAAAATGCATCTAGTTAGTGGCGCATGACAAAATAGTACTTCTTTCTGACTACTTCCAGCACCATACAAGCCCTGTAATCTTATATTCTGCTGGACTAATAAGATGCTTGTACTTGACTCAGGAAAATGGGAATGTCGCTATTAAGAGAAAGTGAATTACAGAAGATCACATTTGTAGGGTTTTGATGATGTAATGCCCCATGACCCCCTCAACTTAACCCTCCCTCTATTTAGCGGCTTATGGGGAAGAACTTAGCTCCACACGTCTCATGAGACCCGGTCTCATTTTAGGGTGAAAGACAAACTGTTACCTGGTGGCATGTTTTAATAACAGTTACAAATGCAGATGCTGTAAGCAGCAAGATCATGTGAACTGTGTAACCATACCTTTCTAATTCTTAGCACAAGAAACCTGAACAAAGGTAATAGTAATGGGGGTACAAAGACTCAAAATAGGGCAAGACTTTAAATATTGTTCTTATAAACTTGGAAAGTTACTAAAATAATAGTGTTTGCATCGGCATGCATTTTTAAATGATGTGGAGTCTGAAACTCAAATGGCTGTCATTATTTAATGACTTCAATCTTCAACGATTTTCGAGAAAACTGTATGAGGAATAGTCGAAAAATATGAGCCAAATATCTGGACAGTTGAGATGTATGTGTGTATAACTTTTAAATGCAGTTCCTCATATCTCTCTCCATCTCAGTGCAAGAATGCCTGTTAAAGCCTAAAATAATTTGGGAGGGGGAGCAAATCAGGAACACATTTTAAACATAGCTCTTAAAAGTTGCTAGAATAACAAGTTTTGCATTAACATGCATTTTCAGGATGACATGAAGTCTGAAACTCAAATGGCTGCCATTATTTCCTAACTTCAACAATTTGTAGGGAAAACCTCAGCTTTTATGAAAATCATATATATATATATTAAATATAGATATATAGATATAAATATATAGATATAGATATATAGATAGATACTACATCAAATTCCTTTCTCATTCTTTGTGAAGATCGAACTTCTGTCAGACTGAACCAAGCAGGATGTCTCTGATAATACCAAATGGTTTGACTGCTATCCTTCCACTGACAGCAACCACATCACTCTTTATCTTTACCAGTTGATAACTCATGGTTCCTTCTGTCTGTGCTGTTTTCTTCACTTTACACCACTCTGATGTATTTCACTTTATTTCTATATGGGGTAATTGTTTTCTAGATTGAGACTTAACTATCTCAGCCACCCATCAAAACACTGAAGTTCTTAAAATCTCAACATTATTCTCTGTGCTGCCTTTTTCTTATGCCATTATCAGGCATCACCAGTCACACACACAACTGTGCCTTTGAATAAAGAATCTCCTGGCCTCATACTCATCAATGAGGTCTCCCTGAGTTTATTGTAACTTGAAGTTATACCGTTCCTTGAACTCAGAATTTAAACATTTACTGCTTCTTTCCCAACCACACTTAACAACACCAAGGCCTCCATTTCCTTCACATTCCAGCAATGATCCTTTTCAATCACATACATTTCAAAAGACTGATGGGACTTCTCCAGTTTCAGCAGCCACAGTAGATCAACTGAAATTTTTAATGTAGTATTTAATTTTTATTTTTCCTATCTGAAACCCTGTTGTGTAAGTACTACTCTCTGGGTTACTGGCATATCTCATTTGTATATGTGCTTCATGTATGTTATGCATCACCAAATATAGGTCACACTAAGGTCAGTTAATTTTTTTTTTAAACATGACCATTTGTATTGGCAAAGAACTTTCTCTGAAATCATATACAAAATTATATTTTCATATTACAAACTGTTCACTATACGTACTTCTAAACTTAACATATTTACGTTGTGTATCATACTATATTAATACTGTCAACAGATTATTTCAATATACATTAATTGTGGTGCTTGTACACTTCCAAACACACACACACACACACACACACACACACACACACACACACACACACTTATCTTACCTTCTCTCTTACCAGAGTAATGGCTGTTGTGAATTCCACGCGCAAGTGTGGAATGACTTTACACGTTGTGCAAAGCACGCTTGGCCTCCTTAAAGAAGGAAATGCCACTATCCTGGTGTTAAGATTTTTTTTTTATTAATTTGCATTTCTGAAGTCTGTCGCCCCTAAAAAAGTTCCACTCAGTGCAGACTGTCCTCTCGCCTTGCTACTGGTGGCAGGCAACCCTTCCAAGTTAACAGAGCTCCTTCATACTAGCCTGAGGGGTGTAAACTATTATAAACACATTACCCCTGCCAGCACATCCCTTACCCTTCAAAAAAACATGAAAATTCCAAATAATAAGGAAACAAAATGCTCAAAAAGAAGTGAAATAATTTCATACCAAGAAGGATGGGTTTGTTGACTTCTCCTGCAACATCTCCATTTAGCAAAAGGCTTAGACTTAAGTTCACAACATGAAAAGAAAGTCTGTGTACTTTAAAAGTCAAACACAAATATTTTAGTTTTTGTATTACGTGAAGACAGACAAATAGATTTATACTAAGAATGCATCAAGGATGAGTTAGCTTTCTTCTTTAGAGAGGAAACACAAAACATAAGAAGTAAGTTATTATCAACTAAGATTAAAGTCCACACAGCTTTGAAGGCTATTTCAGCAAACTTGATGCGTGCAGTAGTAGTACACAACAATGTATAGAAATCCTACTGTACATAACTATGCCTCATAATCACAAGGCAATGTGTATACTCCTTAACACAGCAAGCTACATTACCACTTACAAATGCTAAGCAAATTCTTCATTGTCAGAGTTTTGTATTCTAACTATGTGACAAAATGGCAGATGGCATGTACATTCCATCATCCCAATGACCATTTATCTTCTTATTTATTTATTTATTTTTACTAAAACAAAAATAAATAAAGGATGAACATTTTACATATAGGTAGGTATAGGTATAATAATTAACTATTCCATTAAGTCATGGGATTACATAAGCATTCAAAATTACTTTCCATTTAATTTCTAAAAATGCTAATTCATCATCTCTATTACCATTAAAATCCTTAGGAACACAATTGATTACTGTAAAAATACATTTCTTAAAATTCTTACAAATCATAGAATGTTTCGCTAAATCATTCCTATTATTTTTATTTTTAATAGCATAATGATATCCATATATTCTTTTTTAATGATATTCATATATATTTTTTTACGCTCTGTTGATCTTTCCAACATAAAAAGAATCACATGACAGACACTGTGCATAGTAAACTACAAATTCAGAATTACATGTAAAATAACCCTGAACACTGTACGATTTTTTTGTTGCATCACAAAAAAAAATAGAACTTTCAGATATAAAGCTACATGAAGAGCAACTTAAACATTTAATAGCACTCACTTTATGCTGTTGTTGACTATATTTCCAACTTTGATTGTTCATAAAAAAAAATCTTTTATATTTCTACCTTTCTTATTAGTATACAGAGGTTTCTTCCCAATCAGAAAAGCGACTTCATTATTCTCAGTTAAATTTTTCCAATTATTGCTCATAATGTCCCCAATCAACTAACTATCTAAGGAGAACACAACAGGCATAGCCGCTGACCACCCTCTATTTGTGCCTACTTTCTGTTTGTTTATGACAATATTCAATTCCCTAGAAGTAAGCTGTAAACATTTTCAGGGATACCCTCTATACAAAAAAAAAGCTTCCACTCATTTTCAACCAATCAGTCATATCTAAATCTGATACAAGTATTTTAATTCTTATAATTTGTCTTTAACAATATTATACTTTAGATATGATTAGGGCCATTGTGAACAATAAATGGTGAATTTTAACTAGGAATAATAAAGTTGCTAGCCTGATAAACAATCAAATAAAGTTGGAATGTATAGTTAACAACAGTATAAAGTGGATACTTTTAAATGTATTCCTGACCCAGAGACTCCCCAGACTCTGAAACAGACTGCCCATACATGTCAAGCAGAGTGCCTCTTTGGCCCTCTTCAAAAGGAACCTAGACAATTGGATGGGAGAAAAGAAATTCACCCCAGGGATCACGTCAGTCATCCTGCTAGACAGGGGCCAGGGAAGTAAATAGTGTGGGAAGAAATAGCCAGGGAATTGTTATGGCTAGGCTTGTATAGGCCCTAGGGCTGATAGCCTAGTACCAACCTATGAACCTATATATATATATATATATATATATATATATATATATATATATATATATATATATATATATATATATATATATATGTTCTAGTTTTTATTGTGATGCAACAAAAAAATAGCACAATATTCAGGGTTATTTAATGAACTTAATGGACTTATGGACTAATTAATTATTCAGTAGTGTTGAAAAGAAACAGGAATAAAAGAAGATGTTAAAGAGTGGACTGATTAATTATTCAGTAGTGTTGAAAAGAAATAGGAATAAAAGAAGATGTTAAAGAGTAAGTAATTTGGTACTAATTATGTAATTTTGTGATTAGGTTAATGTGTTTAAAAAGGGCTGTGTTGTCAGAGTTAGTTATTCTGATGAAGAAGTAGTTAGTGTTTGGTCAAAAGCACTTAATGGTTCATTTTTTTTGTAATAAAATTATTTATTTATGTCAGCCTCTCCTAGTATTTTCACTGCTAACTCTATTTAGTAAATAACCAGTGAAAATACAAGGAAGTGCTAGGCATGCCGACCATTGTCAATATAGGTCAACCGGTTTGTTGATGAATAGATGAAATACCCCAGTAGAAAGGTCTTGGGTTTAATAGTAATTTCAGCTAAGGTGTAAAGATAGCTATTGTGCTCAGAAGAGGGCATACAGAGTGTTCTACAGCTAAGTGGTAATTAGTCTTGTTTAGGGTAATTCTGACTTCTAGGAGTTCACATGTGGTATTCCAAAGAATTTGTCATGAGGTGATGATTTTCTTGACAAATACTGATTTTCCCCCACAGTTGCCAGTGGGTCTGAAGATGTGCTAGGCATTATACCCAGGAAAAGGGAGTGATTTCATTTCTCTAAAACCATGTTTCTGTAACTACACATATATGAATGTGCTCAAGTTGCAGGATAGCCTCAAGTTCAGACATTTTTGTTAATACTCCTGGCATAGAGTAGACCCACATTAATGAGTTGCAAAGCAGAAGACTTGTCAGCCATCTTATTCTGGATCCCCTTAAAATGTCATCAACTGTCTAGTCAAGTATTAAACCCATTTATCTTGTCTTTGAATCTTACAAACAAGAAATGTAAATGTGAGAGGCTATGTAGTGTCAATAAGGAAATCAGTAACAGTGGTAAATTTAACTAAATAGCTTCACCCAATAGGCTAATGTGGTTCCTACCTTGCCAGTAAAAACAATGAACAGTGGATCCAGATGCAATAACTCTAATAATTCTAGATAATATGAATAGTTTCAAGTGGAATAACAGTATAGCAAAATACCACTCAAGACCAGTGTCTTTCCTGCCACAGACATATGCATTGCAAGCAATATTTATTTATTTATTTACTTATTTATTTATTTGTTAACCAGGTTAGTCCAACTGAGCCAAAGAACCATTTTCAGTGGAAACCCAAGGAGAAAAGATCCAAAAAATAAAAAAAAACTTACAAAACTTCAAGACAATACAAAACAAATTACAAAACTTCAAGACTGTACAAATGTAAAAATTGCATAAAATCAAGATTGTACAAATAGAATGTGAACGATTACGAAGGAAGTTTTAACAGGTCAAATGGTACATTATAAAGAGACGAGATAGACTTGCATAACAAAAGATGAAATACCTATGTAAGTCTATAGCAGCAAGTTAATATCGATGTTGGAATGACTTAGTATCATATCCTTCTGTGTGTGCCCCTCTGGATAAAGTGTCTAAGGTCATTCACCCCTCTCCCATGGACCAGTATCAGGCCATAATTGTATTTGTCAGGATGGAGGGATCTAATAACCCTTGTTACATTCCAGATCCTGGCTGCAGAAGATAGCTGTCACTCTATTTTTATCCAGCTTGGTGAGCATGGTGTCTGTGTGCCTTACAATAAAGTCACCTATTACAGCATTATCACGGTTTGACGCAGTCTCAGTGGGCCATAATGGTTTGGAGTCTGTGCCCTTGTGACTCTTAGAGGTATGCATCCTAGTGTGTGAACTAATGTCTGAAATTTCTTAGTCTTTAGCCTGGGATGCCTAGGCAGTGTTGTATTAACAACCTCAGCATAAGTTGGTTTAGTGGAAGTGCTCCTTGCTCTGTGTGTGCATATGTGCTGTGCTTATGAAATGTGTTCTTAGGTGAGAAGGTAGCCTCTAAATTAAGTAAATACTTACATCTCTCACACACTGAATTATTATGAGGAAACAATAAGGAGCTTTTGCTAAGCATGAGGCAGTTACTACACTTTCTCAGAATACCTAATACTATCAGACTGGCCACTGAAGGGGAAACAGATGACTGACATTCCATACTGTCCAGTCCAAATGAAGGGGTATAGGACAGGATAAGAGGAGGATAACTGACTGGGATAGAAAAACATGGTACACTAGGATATGAATTAAGGATAAAAGAATACACCGTGATTACTGTAGCAGTCAGGGTGTGCAAACAAGAAATGTAAATGTGACAGGCTATGTAGTGTCAATAATGAAATCAGTAGCAGTGGCAAATTCAACTAAATAGCTTCACTTAGTAGGATAGTGTGCTATCCACCTCACCAGTAATAACAATGAACAATGGGCAGTTTAACTCAGTAGATCCATATGCAATAGCTGTAATAACTCCAGACAATGTAAATGAGAAGGTATAAGGGGAATAACAGTATAGCAGCAAGTCAAGTAATAAAGGTATACCACAAGGTTAAAGCAATAAGGGTACACCACAAACGTAAAGCAATAAGGGTATACCACAAAGGTAAAGCAATAAGGGTATACCACAAATGTAAAGTAATAAAGGTATACCACAAAGGTAATGCAATAAGGGTATACCACAAATGTAAAGTAATAAAGGTATACCACAAAGGTAAATTAATAATGGTGTACCACAAAGGTAAAGTAATAAAGGTATACCACAAAGGTAGAGCAATAATGGTATACCACCAAGGTAAAGCAATAAGGGTATACCACAAATGTAAAGTAATAAAGGTATACCACAAAGGTAAAGCAATAAGAGTATACCACAAATATAAAGTAATAAAGGTATACCACAAGGTTAAAGCAATAAGGGTATGCCACAAAGGTAAAGCAATAAGAGTATACCACAAATGTAAAGTAATAAAGGTATACCACAAGGTTAAAGCAATAAGGGTATACCACAAAGGTAAAGCAATAAGGGTATACCACAAATGTAAAGTAATAAAGGTATACCACAAAGGTAAAGTAATAAAGGTATACCACAAATGTAAATTAATAAAGGTGTACCACAAAGGTAAAGTAATAAAGGTATACTACAAAGGTACAGCAATAAGGGTATACCACAAAGTTAAAACAATAAGGGTACACCACAAAGGTAAAGCAATAAGGGTATACCACAAATGTAAAGTAATAAAGGTATACCACAAATGTAAATTAATAAAGGTGTACCACAAAGGTAAAGTAATAAAGGTATACCACAAAGGTACAGCAATAAGGGTATACCACAAAGTTAAAACAATAAGGGTACACCACAAAGGTAAAGCAATAAGGGTATACCACAAAGGTAAAGCAATAAGGGTATACCACCAATGTAAAGTAATAAAGGTATACCACAAAGGTAAAGCAATAAGGGTATACCACAAATGTAAAGTAATAAATGTATACCACAAAGGTAAATTAATAATGGTGTACCACAAAGATAAAGTAATAAAGGTATACCACAAAGGTACAGCAATAAGGGTATACCAGCAAGGTAAAGCAATAAGAGTATACCACAAATGTAAAGTAATAAAGGTATACCACAAAGGTAAAGTAATAAAGGTATACCGCAAAGGTAAAGCAATAAGGGTATACCACAAATGTAAAGTAATAAAGGTATACCACAAAGGTAAAGTAATAAAGGTATACCACAAAGGTAAAGCAAAAAGGGTATACCACAAATGTAAAGTAATAAAGGTATACCACAAAGGTAAAGCAATAAGGTTATACCACAAAGGTAAAGCAATAAGGGTATACCACAAAGGTAAAGTAATAAAGGTATACCACATAGGTAGCCTTGTACTCTGTACTGTGGTACTGTAGAACAGTACATTTAAATACTGTAACACTATAGTAATTACAACAAGCAGAACTGCAACAATACCAGTGATCAAAAAGTGCAGTCAGTTACTGAGATAATAAGTGAATTTTTTATATACCCAGTATGAGCAAAAGACACACCTCAGTATTACTCACAATAACTAAAGATGTATGCATAATAAAAAAGAACTGCAGCAGTATTCCTGCATATGAAGTGGGATAATGTGCTACAGGCCATACGTTCTTGGCCAAATAATTCAGCAGCTGAACATACCCTAGGGTATAACACTCCTTTTACAACTTGGGGCCAACAGAAGACAGCCAAGCTATAAAAATAACACTTTCCTTCTTTTTTTATTGTCCACTGCAACACAAAGATTGCACTAACAAATATTCTTGTAGCACATTAAACAGGCACAATAACTAAAAGGTAATGCATTACTAACTATACATTTATCTAATTATAAAGCTTTTATGTGTAAAACGTGCAACAATATACTTCATACTACAGTAACCAAATTCCCAAAATTAAGTGATTATGCATTTTTGCAATAGACAACAACCAATAGCTATATACAAATGAAAGAATTTTGTTGCTAAACCATAGTTTGATGTCTTTACCAAACACAGAGTTGATTTATTTATTATTTTTTATTTTACATTTGTTAACCGGGAAAGTCCGACTGGATACAGGTCCATTTTCAGCGGACGCCGGGGAGAAAAGCTCCAAGTGTACATAACTAGTGTAATTACAGTGAAATTATTACAGTGAATTATCAAAACATTGAAATTTGTTTAACAATACATGCAGACAGGTAAAATTTTTACTCACATACACACAGGATGGGTTGGAAGTTTTTATTATTATTTAATAAATAAATAAATAAATAAATTAATTAATTAATTAATTAATTAACCCAGTAGGAACTAATCCTGTACAGGGCACCACCCCATTACAGGATGCACATACTCGCTTATTTTCAATGAAGCACACACCTACAACCAATCTGGAAGAACACCTATTCACATATCTCACATTCTAGGACCCCTTCTTTTCTCCATCTTTATCAATGACCTTTATTCAGTCATCCCAGACGCTGCCTGCATTCAATATGCGGATGACTCCACCTTGATTTGTTCTGACACCTCACCAGCTACTTTATTCACATTAACCCAAAATACCTTCAATACAGTGGAAAAATGGCTCTCCAATCAACATCTAATCCTAAACCCCAACAAAACTAAGCTGCTCCTCTTCTCCCCCACATGCAGGACCCCCTGCCATCCTTCAACAGAACCGCTAACAATGGCACTATCATCTCCCCAGAAGCCCAAACTAAACTACTGGGTGTCATAGTTGATAACAACCTGAAGTTTGATGTGCATATCAATCAAACTATCAAAACCATTAATAAAAATCTTGGCTCTTTACAGAATCAAACCTTTCCCTACCCCCCTTGCTACAACTGCAATTGCCCGTTCCCATCTACTATCAACTCTTCTCTATGCCTCACCTCTGTTCTCCAACTTAAACAAAACCGATCTTAACAAACTATCATCCTGCTATAACCACATTGCCAGATTTGCTACTGGCACAGCCTACTGGACACACCACTGTCACAACCTAAATCGCCTAGGATGGCTTGAACCGCCTAGCCTACTGCAGTTCAACCAGCTAATAGTGGCACATAAAGTCCTTTTACCAACCAGAAAATACACCTGCACTAAAATAATATTATCAGACCCTACACCAGCACCTGGCCACTGCAATCATCCACTAGACTACTAGTTCAAACATACAAATCCAACTACTCTGCTGGCCTCAAACAGATGCCCTATGCAGCTCGACTGAAGAAACTCCAGCTGTACTCGGTTGCATACCGCCTACTCAGAGGTGATCTCTATCTGACATACAAGGCCATGTCCAACCCAGAACTGATGGACTTGCTCCACCAAGGAAAACCTTATTCCCCTCGAGCCACACGCTCTAGGGATCTAAACCTCACCACAACAATAAACAGGATGTGCTGAAGGGATAGATTCCTGTCCCACAGACTTCCCATGCTTTAGAACAAGATTCCAATCTACATTAGGTAGAGCTCCTCACTAACACTTTCAAGAGAAACCTTGACGAGTGGATGGAAAACAGAAAGTTTACCCCAGGGATCACTTCAGTGGCTCTCCTGGACAGAGGCACAGGGAACTAATCTAAGGGGGCGGTGTAAGCCAACACATTCTGGCTAGGCTTATAAATGCCTTCGGGCAGATAGCCTAGTACCTACCTATGAACCTATGTAATGTTATGTACATATATAACTCTGAAAAAATGTTATGTTTTGTAAAGTGTTTTATAATAAGTTAGAACTATATGTACTAAATGCTGGTATTGCTTTGACTGCAATCTGCTTGAAACTAGCATTTACTAAATGTTCAATGTGTATTATTATCTTCGATCTTTTCTCCCTGGGCCTCAGCTGAAAATGGACATATATCCAGTCTGACTATCCCAGTCAACAAATATAAAATAAAATAAATAAAAATAAATCTTTGGGATATGGGAGGAAATTAAACAACTGGAGAAAGCGTGCTCATAAACAGATGGAATGTTCAGACTCCACAATTAAGGCACCCCAGGTGAGGACCAAACTGGAGCACCAACTATTGTGAAAAAGTAATGCTAACCACTGCACCTGCGACATCCACATTTAATTTGAAAATGCTTGTTGTCGACAATGAATTCAAGATATCAAATATACCCTTATTCAAGGCAGTCTCATTATGACAGCTTAATGATTTAATTAAAAGATGGGACAACTGTTTCTATAAAAGATTTGCTTGACATAAAAAGGACTTCATTTAAATCAGTGACTAATCATTAATCAATATAAACTAGTTCCCATTAAATGATTTCCTGTAATCATAACTGAAAAAAAAAACAATAAGTTTCCACATAGTTTAGTCAGACACTACCATCACATACATTATCCTATTTCCATAATATGATTTTTTTCTGATTTGCATAAATTCAATTACTGGGAGTCACAGCTGCATTGGATAGTTATAAAATTCATTTGGTCAGTGACTAAGGAAATGTATACAAACATTTTCCCTTTGTAAAGTTAATGTATATGCTGTTTACACTAAATCACTGTGCTCAAAGTACACCAGCAAAAGCTATTATTATTTAGTTTTTGTAATAACGCTATTCTGTTCAGTTTGTAAAAGGAATCAAGCTGACATAAAAACACATTATGTGGGAGTGTAAAAGCTATGTGAACATTAGAAAAAAAATTTAGATAAACGGCTGAAATTACTTGTAATAAATGAATCTCTGTTGCAGCCCTTTTGTACTATATATAGTCTTTATACTTGAATTAAAAAAAACTAATAAAAGCTTAGAATATTTAGTTCACTATAACATTTCATGTTATGAATACAAGACTCAGAGGAAACAAAGTTTGTTAAATGTTATCACTACTGTACTGTGTTCATCATTAAAACTGAATATGCAGAATGCTTAAAATTAGTAACCTTAAATAGGCAAGTTTTATATGTGATGTTTTTGGAACATGTGGGAAATGTGTATTACATACAAGTGTACACTGACAAGATGTGTTTACGTCTGAAAAACAATCAGATGTTAACAATGGCACTATATACACAGGGAGCCAGGTTCTAAAATCTAGTTGCAGACAGCACAGCATGCCAAAGGAAGACTTCAGAGTACCAGCTGTGGACGTGATTTCAGAAGACACGCTGCAAGCAGTCCAAGTACTTATGTGTTCAGCATAGGATAATTACAGATTCCGCACACACCTGTCAGATTCCAAAACACACCATGCACACCCAATGCAACTTCAATGTTACAAAGTGAAATGCCAACTCTGTTTCTGAAATCCTTGGTAAATGCCATACTGTAATGCAAGGAAATACCGACAAAAAATGCTACCTGCATTGAATGAACTGCAACAGGCTGTGGTACTGCAAGCTATAGAGGATCTGGCTTTGCATTCCAGAAGTTAGCCACCTAGGCAGAGACCAAGGCTACAACTAAGCCAACTCTCAGATCCGGACATCATTGACAGGTACTGCACACGTGTCTGTGCAGACATTGAGAGGCAACCCTATACCTCGTGAAACAAAAGTCTGTCTGAGCCTAGGTATACTGACATCCAGGACATTCCAACAACATACGGGAGATGTTCTAGGAGTGTCACAGACAGCTGCCAGTTATATCCAAGCACAATATTTAACAGCAATGTGCAAGAAATTTAATGAACACATACACTTTCCATCTAAGCCTATGGTGCAGTAAACTGCCATGCACCATTTCTATAACACCCCAGACATTCCCCTGCTCTTGGTGCAAATAACTGTGCCCACATCAGTAAAAAGGGGTGGCCATCCCTGAACCACTAGGTGGTGTGTGCATAGGTAATCTCCAAACTCTGGACCCAACCCAGTTCAGATTCATTAAAGGTACAGCATACCTTTTAAACATAGTTGACATCTTTGAGAAAGTCACCAACACCCTAGATGAGGAAAATACAGTGCATAGAGCCTATCTTGACCTAGCCAAGGCATTTGATACAATCCCACACTCAGGTATTATAGAGACACTCTCCTAATTGGGAATTAAGCCCTACATTACCAGATAGGTATCCAACTGGCTCACTGGCAGGGCACATACTGTCAAAGTGGGTGATTTCACCTCTAGCAAAAGACCAGTCACCAGTGGAGTAACACAGGGTTCTTTGCAGAGCCCCTTACTGTTTGGAATTTATTTTTCAGAAGTCCACGCAAACTTGAACAGCCTGTGGTTGAGATAGTTCGCAGACAATTACAAATTGAGAGCAATCACTGACTCCCCCAATGATGTTAATATACTGCAGTCAGGGTTAACTCAAACAAATGACTGGTGCCAAAGCCATGGATTACAGCTAAATGCAAAAAAATGCACTATTATTCCCTTTGGGAAAGCTGACATGCCTGATAATAACATTATAGACAGCACTCCCCAAGTGTAGATCCAGTTGTACATGATCTGGGTACTAAGGTTGATAGCAATCTGAACTTTGGCCACTACATATCTACAGGAGTAAGGAAATCCTTCTATGTGGCACATCTTATAAGTAAAGGTATCGCATCTAGATCTTAGGATATTATAATTCAACTATACTCTGCCCTCATTGGACCAATACTTGATTACAATGCTCCTTTTTGCATGTACCTCACCAGACACCTGCAAGAAATAGAGAGACCACAGAGATTTCTCAGGAAGAAATTACTGCATGCACAAAACAAGTCTTACACAGAAAGACCGAAAGCTCTGTCCCTGTATTCTGTCTCCTACAGGCTGCTAAGGGGTGACTTGCACCTGACTTATGGGGTAGTTTCTGACCCAGCCCTGATGGAAATGCTACACATCCATAAATCAAACTGCAGGAGGGCAAGTTGCTGCAGGGATCTTAACCTAGCCTCTGACACGATCAGGTCATGCTGAAGAGATAGATACATCTCCCAGAGACTGCTACTTTGCTTGAACAAGTTTCCAATTCATGCAAAACAGAGCCCCTCCCTGACCCTCTAAATGCAACCTAGATGAATGGATGGGTGACTGCAAATTCCTCCTGGAGTGGTGCCCATCTCCATCCTAGACAGAGGAAGTCAGTATTAACTGCCATAGATCCTTACCTCTGTGAACTTCACTCACCTAAACACTGACAATTGGGGCAACTCTGGATAAATATGGCTAAGCTTGTAAGGGCTCTAGGGCCATTAGCCTAGTAACCTCCTATGAACCTATGAACAAACATCATGGTGACATACCCTAGGAGTACATTCAAACATGCATACATACAAATATTTCAAGCATAGGCATTAATGCCCTTCTAGCCTGCCAATATACCAAAACAGTTGTTCCCATAATAAGTGTCCAGGCTATTCTTAAAAATATCTAAACTAGTACTTGCTTTAATGTAATTTGTTAGTCTGCTCCTTGCATCAGCTGCTCTCTCAGAGAAGCAATTAGTACACTTCTCATTCCTATAGAATCTTGTACTTCGGTTGTCTGATGATTTTCCTCTACTTTTTGATAACCCCAAACATTCCCAGAGGTAGTTGTCTCTAAATGCCCTATATACCCGAATAAAAGCTACTCTTAAATATCTATAAGAGACACTGTACAAGTTCAGATATTTTACTCTTTCAAAATAACTTCAATTTTCACATCCATGGATGCTCTTGGTATATTTTTGCTGTACTTTTTCCAGTTTACCCATGCTTGTTTTCCTATAAGGTTTCCACATTGTTATTCAAAACTCAAGTTTGGGTCTAATGTATTTAACAAAGAATGACTTCATCATTTCTGATTTGCTAGACTTTATAAATCTTTTTATGCAACCTATAGTTCTGTAACTATCATACTTGGTGGATGTGATTAGAAAAACTCAAAGCTGAATCTACCCATACACCCAGGTCCTTAAATGAATCTACAGTTTCAATCACTGTGTACTGTGTTAAATATTCACCTTCCAGTTAGTCTCCCAAATCTCATATGTTTAGTTTTGATGTATTTATCAGCATATTATTCACCTGTGCCCAAATGGTCAATTTAGTCAAGTTATTTTGCAGACATGTCCTACCTGTAACGCATGTAATCAGTTTACCCAATTTCAGGTCATCTGTATTGAGACTACAGAGCACCTCAGATGAAAAAGATAGGTCTGAAAGATATAATCTAAACAAGTAAGGGCCTAGGACAGAGCCTTGTGGGACACCCTGACTGTCACCAAGAATTTCACCTGTCCAGTTGCTGTATGATACGTGCCATGTCCTATTTGTAAGGCACGCAGCTATCCATCTTATCAATAGCACATCAATACCTAGCTGTTCCAATTTATTGATCAGTGTTTTGTGTATGGCCCTGTGAAATAGTGAAGTTAAATCTTATATAAATTACATCACAGCACAATTTTTCATTCACAGCTGTTATCCCGTTGTTACAGAATATCACATTGCAGGTGGTAATAGATCTATTTTCAACATATGCTTGCTGATATAGGATTTCAAGTCTTCATCTTCCCAGTTTTGACAATAACTTATCCAGTACTACCTGCTGCATTATTTTTCCACAACATGAAAGAAGACTTAAGGGTCTGCATGACTCCGGGTTTGTGCTACTCCCCTTTCCCTTAAAGCCAGGTTTAATAAGTGCATGCATCCAATCTGGAGGAATCTCTCCATATTTATACAACCTAGTAAACAACAGATATAATGGTACTTACAGTTCTTACTGAAGTGTTCTCAGGTTATTATTGCTAATTCTGTCTCCCCCCTGTGCTTTGTTTGAATAGACTTTGCATAGTTCTTTTTCAATATAATTTAATTTGATTTCAGTATCTTCAGGTTACCTGGATGTTACCAGGACAACTTATCATCCCCTTTGTGGTGCTCAACTGTTTTGCATAAGGTTTTGTAAATATATCTATCAGCCCGTTATCTAGCTGTTCTGATAATTAGCTCATTTGGCTAATCAAGAAGGAAAGTGACTGTTCTCCTTGTAATTATGGCTTTGATTCACATGGGGTTTACTTGTTTAATTTCATTTATCATGTATATACTGTTAAACATTTTAGATGTCTACGTTTTCCGACATATAAATACATCATTTCACACATCCGGTATTGTTATGTATCATTTGCAATGTGTCCCCTTATATAGTGTTGTCCCATTTTATTGATATGTAGCTTTGCTGCCATGCCCTCCTTGATGCGGGCCCTTGTTGTCCATATCAGTTCCCCCTTTGCAGGTATGGCATATATTATGTTCACCTTCCTTAGAATTCTTGTCCATTTTCATGTAGTTATTTTGCTAGAATGTCAACTTGTCTCAACCCTATGGACATTATACAGATGCAGGACATATGCCCACAGGTTGCAGACTATTGTTTGTAATACATCCTTGTTCTTGCTATACTTGTGTGTTACATCACATAATTTGTTGAAGTTCATGTGTACAGCATTAATCATAGATTTCAGAATGTATATTACTACATGTCATTGGTGTGTATATGCATATTACAGTGCTTTCTGAGAGTTTCCTCTTAGGCCAGTAAAGGTCATACATATACATCGCCACCCGTGTGTTGCCTTTGACATGGCACATGTCTATGACATATGGACACATCTGTTTGGGCTGGAGACACCTACCTGTGTAAGTAGCAGTTTGTTTGCTGCTTTGGCACAGTACTTCTGTTTGGCACTGTGCTTCATTGTTCGCCTTTCACATGCAGAGTCGAACATTATATTCCGTCCTCTACTGGTATTCTACGGCATTCCATGGGCTGCATGGTGAAATGCAGAAATATATGTGTACCTATGCACTATTACATTACAACATGTTGCAAACCATCTGGCAGTCATACCTGGATGTGAATGACTCGTGGCAGTTGTGTGTTGTAGGGTAATAAATAGGAATCACAGTACACATTGGATATGGAATCCAATACTTGTGCAGTCTATCAGCAGTGCAAGTGTAAGCCAAGCAACAACACAGATGTTTGTACTGCATGGATGTTTGCAGAGTTAAACATGGCTTGACCCTATAAAAGATAAAAATTCTGTAGTAAACTGAGAATGTACAGACTGCTGACCATGTAGCATCCACTCAAAAATCCTGGAAGCATGTATTCCTGAAATAGGCTCCAGTGGTTGCTGCTGATCTGCTAGATAGGAATCTGTCTTCCATAGAAAGCAACTTGTCCTTGCAACAGAAGACAATGTAATTAACAACTAACCTCTGCATATATTACATTCATGTTCTGCACACACACACACACACACACACACACACACACACACACACACACACACACACACACACACACACACACACACACACACACACACACACACACACACACACACACACACACACGCGCGCGCACACACACACACACACACACACACACACACACACACACACACACACACACACAGTGTGGTGGATGGATGGCTGGTTGCAGCTTATCCTGCAGCAATGACCATGTGACATGTACATTGATTGCATAGCTCTCAACTGCTTATTTCCAGCATCAGGGATGAATCCAGAAACAATCAAGGACAAGCAGGGACACAATTTAAAATATTAGTACTAATAACTTGAGATGTTGATAGAAAATGAGAATGTGAATTATTACATGCATTTTTAAAGTAAAAGAAGGATTTAACTTTAATTATTGTCATTATTTATTAGGTGTAATCTACTACCTTTTCTTCTAAAATTGCCAGTTTTAATAGAGTTTGGGAAGGACATAGCTATATTTTGAAGTTAAAATCAAGGACATTCAGAAGGCATGATTGACTGTGATGGTAAATTGTCATACATCTTTCTTATTTATGTCATAATGGTTACTGCTACAGAAATCATATATGGATAAACTGGCAGGGTTGGATTGCAAAACATCTGGGACAGTGCAATTGGGCCTGTCCACTGAAAAGACCAATGGGGGAGCTAAAGGCAAGGTACAGTCCTCAAATACACATGGGCACGCGAGGTGGAGGGATGAAAGTTCGCAGAGCATCAGCCTCGTTTCACTATACAAATGGGTTCCACTGCAAGAATCCTTCACAATATGAATACAGAATATTCAGTGTTGTAGAACCACATTTTACATGTAAAGCATAGCCTGTGCAATGCAATGTTCATGTGCACTTGACACTCCCCAAAGAAAGATGAGTGCCTGTGATACGAATGATTCTGTGGGAACTGAAGGCAGAAGGAGTAGCCTAGCGTAGCATAAGGTAATACAGCATACTGTGCTACAATAATAGATATCAGTGGAAGAAGGACAAACCACATTTGTGATAACATACACATAATACAATATCAGACATATACCACACCAACACAGACAACAGCCACAGAAACACAAAAGTTTTAATCTAGATGTCCATAACAGCCACTTCATGATTACTAAACTGCAGCTACAGTAATAGCACTACTATGCAATGACATCCACTGGTGATGACACATCCAAGCACACAGTACACTATGACACGAGTGGTGAACTTACAGAAGCCAACTTTGTAAACCTCTCATCTCCCTTTACGAATGTGGGTGCTGGTTATAACTATGGCATGCTGGTAGGTCAGAGGTGCAAAATGGCCTCCCCAGGCACCGTCTGCCTGCTGACAGACCCTCATAAAGTAGTATGATTCCACCAACACATTTGTCATTGGAAGTAGTATTGTATCATAGATGTTTCTTGTTTCTTCATTTGCATACACTACTTCTTTTGAAATCATGTATGTTTCTGATAACACCATAAGCCTAGAGTAGCACCCCCATGCAGAGAGTACACTGTTCTGGAATCCTGCCCAAAAAACTACAAGGTAATACAGCTTATGAACACCAAGGTTGGTGCTCTATAGCATTGTCTGCTATGTTACAGAGGTAAAGACAGTTCAACCTTACAGAGCAGTGATTCTGAAACTGGTGTCTATGGACCTTTGGGAGGGTCCATATGATAATTTCAAGGGGTCCACATGGTCATTGCACCTACTTGGATTTCACATCCCGATGACTGACCTTGGTGTAGTACAAAAAATAAATAAATACTTTTCAGTTACAGCTATGAAGCTCACCCTCGGTAAATAGAAAACAAAGAGACTTCCACATTCACGGCTAAGCAGATGCTTGCCTTGAATTAAAGAAAGGAAGAAGAACTAATAACTTCCATGTTTGTGGCTGAGGCTGAGCAGCTGCTTGCTTGCCTGTGTTTCTGCCTGCCAGTTGGAATTTGGAGGGAAATTTAAATGAACTGTTCTGTTCCTCCCTGACTACTAGATACACTTACAGACTGCAGGTTACATTGGTGGATTTAGGTTGGTTGCAGGGGCAGGCACCTCTCCCAGCATAGCAAAGCCAGTACTGCAAAGTACATCCAGAAGATCTTTTGTTCCAGCAATTGAGGAGTGATACAGAACACAGTGTTAAAAGACCCTGAAGGTATTTTTTTTGTTAAGCAAGGCTTGAATAATTCCCGCCAAAGCGGTATACTCTCAACTGTCCAGATTCTCCCAGAATGTCCAGATTTTTGCCTCATATTTTTGGTCTGTTTCTCATAAAACTGTGTTCTTCTGGCAAATCTCTGGCATATCATTGAGGATTGAAGTCAGAAAAAAAAAAGCAGACATTTGAGCTTTAGACTTCATATCTTTCAGAAAATTCATACTAATGTAAAACTTGTTGTTCTATCAACTTTCTAAATGCAATATTTAAAATGTGTCCCTAGTTTTGGTTCTTTGTCCCCCCCCATTATGACAGGATTTGTCCAGATTTCTTGCGCTATGAGGTTGAGAGGTATGGTGTGTGTGTGTGTGTGTGTGTGTGTGTGTGTGTGTGTGTGTGTGTGTGTAAGAGGAAGACAGCGTGTGTGTGTGTGTGTGTGTGTGTGTGTGTGTGTGTGTGTGTGTGTGTGTGTGTGTGTGTAAACATAGGTAGTATAACCCTCAACTGTCCGGCTTTCTGTAGAATGTCCAGATTTTTGCCCCATATTTTTGTTTGCTCCTCATAAAAAGGACTGAAGTTGGTAAATAATGAAAGACATTTGAGTTTTAGACTTCATATCCTTAGATAAATGCATACTAACACAAACCCTATTATTCTAGCAATTTTCTAAGTTCATGAGAGCAATATTTATAATCTGTCCCTATTTAGGCTTTGTCCAGATTTCTTGCACTAAGAGGTTGAGGTATGTGTGTGTGAGAGAGAGTGAAATGCCCTAGTTAGGGTTAGCAGGTGATTAGTAATTTGCTGAGGCTCAAACGCTGCACCTTAGCTACAGGAAGCAAGAGCCTGAATCCTATCCCAACTACCAAGCTGCATTTTTCAAGGAACTGAGTTTCAGGTGCATTTTTCAAGGAATTTGGTTTCAAGGAATTGTGAGCGTCAAGGGAAGAGAAGTTTACTGCTGCTCATGCTAAGTCTGTTTACAATGTGCAATTGTTTTGTTTAGCAAATGGTATCACTATTGTGATAGGGTTTGCCAAAATATGTCCTTTATAAAAAAGGTCCTCCAGCTTGCAAAGTTTCAGACCCACTCTTACAGAGAATAAACATTCTGTATAAGCTGAGAATGTATGGACAGGTGACCATGTAGCATCTACTCAAAATTCCTGTGTATATGTACTCCTGAAATAGGCTCCAGTGATTGCTGCAGATCTGTTAGAGAGGATTCTATCTTCCACAGAGATCATCTTGTGTTTACAACAAAAGATAATGTAATTAACAACTAACCACTTTGGTTACCGGCTAGTCTTGTTTCAACTGATAACTTTACCCAATGGGTTCTGACCTCTGCATATAATACCTTCAAGTTCTGCATACATCCATGCAGAGCAAAATTATTTAATTTTCTTGTTTGTAATAAAAAAGGTCAGTGAGTATACTGAAACAGCGTCAGTCACATATCACTTTAGGCATAAAGAACAGATGTGTTTAAAAAACAAACACTTCCTTATGAAAGCTTGTGTAATATTCTTTACACATTAAAGCCTGCACCTAACAGTCTTTCCACCTGTGGTAGAAGCAATAGAAACAGTCGTGCAAGACACAAATGTCAAGTCAACAGAGTTAACTGGTTAAATGGGAGGTAAAGTCAACATCTATTTTACAAAATTCAAAGCCAGAGGCAATAGATATGAGGGGATGGGGGGAACTGAAATATAAAACACATTTTTAAGAAATGCTTAACCAGTGTAAGTATTTAAAGGAGGCACTAAAGACTACTGGAACAAATGCCTGAAAATGTAGTTTCAGAGATTAATAAGTAAAACCTGTATTTAAAAAAAGGCAACAGAAATTGTCATACTTGGGAGAAGAAAACTGTTAACATCTGTGGGCATATTTTGACCCCCAAAAATGAAACTCTAATCCATTTAGAGAGCTATACCTTTCTAGCATTTTTAGCCTGATTAGTATAGTTTCACAAGAAAATAAATGACTGCCAGGGTTAATGTGATTTTTTTCTGTGTTGTTTATACTAGCAGCTTTAAGGATGGGACGAACAAAATGTCCTCCTTGCTCAGAGCACAGCTTGCTGCTAAAAGGTATCATCAAGGATTCTGCTACTAAAAAATGACAAAGTGCTACCTGTTCCATAACACAAAACTCAAATTAGGCATCTTCTTTCCCTTTTCGCCTTTAGAAGAACCTACTACAGTACCAAACAAATTATAGAAGGCAAACAGAAGACTCTGGTTCCAAGGGAATTAAAAACATATTTTGCTGACACAAACTGCAATAGGTAACGGCAGTGGATCTAACTTCCCGATCCTCATGGAATTTTCACCGTCCTCACCCTGCCATGGACAGTGAGCCCAGCAGTCTTTAAACCGATCTCATTAAGAATATTTGCACCTGTACTCTCATCCTTTACGTCACTACCCAAACTCTATGGGCACAGGTGAGGGTGGGTACACCGACTGACTTATATGTTGACAGCTCTGTTCAATACCATCTCTCTCACGTAATCATAATCTGGTACAACATCTGCCATACTTTACATGCTGTATGACTCTACATCACTGATAAGTAAATCCCCTTGACTGCTCCACTTCAGGTAGTTATTCCCTCCATGCCTGCAGATGGCAGTCTAATCCTTTCTTCATTTCCTGGAGGGCTGATTTCCATCTCAGCCACTTCAAATTCAAAATAAAACATTAAAAGAAATATAAGACTTCATCCAAAAAAGAATACTGATATCCTAACATTGTGCTGCAGAGGGATACAGTCTTGACCACAACACAGATGATGCAAGTTCAACTAGTGTCTCTGACAGTGGAACAACTGGGTGTGGGTGGGAAGATGGCAGTAAGCTGCAGACTTGATCTCATCAGTCCTGAGGGAAGGAAAGGGAATGGTGTTTCTACTAGGGTGACTGCCACCCTCCATGGAGCCTTTATAGCATATTGGTAGATGCACACACGTGCAAACGGAGGGACTAGGAGGGAGGGACCAGGACACTGTATGGTGATATAGGTGTTCACATCAGCAATCAGTGATGAGGTTACGGCCTTAAACCATTACCTTCATAGCCAGGGTAATAATCTGGACAAAACCCTCCATCAAGGTTTCCTGGTTGACAGTCCCTCCCACTAGTTCTTGCCACTGTACTGGAATATCCAGTACAGAGGAATGGATGGGCTCTGGAAGCACTGAGGGAACCCTAATGACTGGAAAAATAAAAACAAAATCATGATCATTATCATCATCATCATCATCATCAATGTCTTTTTCACAATTTTCTACATGGTGTTGGTGTGGTGCTTCAACTGCTGCCATTTTCTGTCTTGGTTCAATGCCACTCTCCTATGTTCTTTGACAGTGTCTGTCATAGGTATTCTCCCACACAATCCATCTATCTGTTTGCTGGACACTCGTTTCCTCTTGCCTTCTTCCTGTCTGTCCCAAATCATCTTCACCAGATTATCTTATGCTTACCTGTGCATGCACCTAAACCACTATAATCGGCTCTCTTTGACCTTCTCTGCAACTGGAGATAATTGGGCTTATACTCCGATGTTCTCATTTCTTCAGCTGTCCCACAATGTGTATCCTAACACTCATCTCAATCACTTCATCTCCATCACCTCTAGCTTACTCAACTACTCTGCCTTCACTGCCTAGGTCTCTGTACCATTCAGTGGTACTGGTTGCATCACAATTTTGTACATCATACTTTTCAGCTTCTTTGGCATTTTTCTTTCAAACACTATCTCCCGACAGTCTGTGTCAGTTGGCTGTAGTCCCTCTGATTCCAGCATTGTCCTCTTCATTCAGACTTACCTTCTCCTCAATCACTCCTCCCAGATACTTGAAGCTGCTAACCTGTTCTACTATTTTCTCTTCTATCTCAATTCTCAGCTTTGACTGATTTCCCCCATTTGATGCCATTACAACTGTTCTCTGTACTTAGTTTCATCCTGTGTCTCTTCAGTTTTGCATTCCATTCCCTTATCATCTGCAAAAGTTCCTGTTCAGAGCCTCCATGTAATGTCACATCAAATGCATACAGTTTTGTTGATCTGTCCCTCCTGACCTGTTTGCTAATGTAGTCCATCGCCAATATGAACATCAGTGGGCTACAGCTGAACCTTGATACACATTCACTCCCACAGAGAGACCAAATACTGTCTGTACTTGTGTTACTGGGACCTAGTACAAAGCCTGAACTAATTCTACCAATATTTCTGAGACTTTGAATGATCACTGGACTGTCCAAATTGGCTTTCTTGACACCTTGCCATATTCTTTCTCTAAGTCTAGGAATGTCCAGTTGAACTCTTTTCTCATCTCTAGCTTCTTCTCTAACATCGGTCTCACAATAAACAATGGGTCAGTTGTGTTGAATCCTGTTCTGAATACAGACTCCTCATCTCCCATCTTACTTTCCACTACTCTGTGTATTCATGTATCAATCACTGTCTCTACACCTTTCTTGAAGTGTGACAGGAGTTTTATATCTCAGTAATGTCCACAGTTGTGTATGTCCCCTTTTGTTCTTATACACTGGCACTAATATGCTTATTCTCCAGTCATTTGAAATACGCCTCTCTTTCTGTACTGTTATGAGTACCCTCAGAAGTCATTTCACCCCTATCTTACCCTATATCTTGATCATATCTGCTGCAAGCTCCACAGTGCCTGATGCCTTCCCTGACTTCATTTTCCTTAGTTTTGTTCTTATTCCTTTTAGGGTGGGCTACACTTCTTCTTTTGTTGTAGACTGTCTGGGGCAGTACAGCTTCTCTGGGATGTTTATCATTCAGGAGATGCTGGAAGTACTCCTTCCATCTGTCTTTGATGTCCTGTGGACTGGTGAGCAGCATATTGCTGGCATACCTTATGAAGTGTGTTTGATGACTATCTTCTTTATATTTCTGTCTTTGCCTTGCATCTTAATATAGTTTCTTTGTGCTATCTGTTGAGTCACTTTCCAGAAGCTAAGAGTGCCTATGATGCCTTGTCCTTTGTTACTGCAACTGTTCTTTTATAGGTTCATAGGTAAGTAGTAGGC
Source organism: Protopterus annectens (assembly GCF_019279795.1). NCBI lineage: Eukaryota > Metazoa > Chordata > Ceratodontiformes > Protopteridae > Protopterus > Protopterus annectens. The sequence continues at coordinate 64,061,676 of NC_056740.1, read as the reverse complement.
TAGCTACCCTTGCGAGCCATTTTAAGCCTAGCCAGTTTCCCTTTTTGTGGTCAAATTAACCTATCCCATTTGGTTAGAGACTGGCTATGCCCATCCCATGGTCGAGAATTATATATTACCCCGAGAGATACCATAAAAAAATTGAGGGGACCCATGTATGGGATAAAGCATTTAAGAGCTGCCTCTGTTCATTAATAATATAGGGGGCAGTCCAGGGGTAACTCTTCGGTTACCCATCCATAGATCGAAGTTGGGCTTGAATATGACTAGGGATGAGATCTGTTTTATGTGGATGGGGAGTCTGTTTCAGAGCAGTTGAGGAGTCTGTTTCAGAGCAGTGGTATTCTTTTGAGATATACATGTCCCTCTTAACCATTCTGTTGGTGTTATAGAACAGGTTTAAATCTTAACTCATAACATCCGAGCGACGCCTCCAGGTGCATCTGCAGTTAACTCCCACTGCAGCCTCTAGGCGTCAAATATTGCTTGTTCATATTTACATCAATAATTCCAAACCCATACTATGTACAAGGTTTTAAACAATTTCATCTTAAAGCTTACACAATGACAAACAACTGCATTAATATGCATTAATGACCTCTGTCATTTTTCTAAATGTCTCAACAGCCAAGTAGCACATGCAGAACTCCTTAGCCTCATATGAAAGCTCTCAGCTAGATGAATAAAATGCTGCTGACTGTGTGTGTAACTTGAGTGGTTGCTGAGATATTGTAAGTTGTTTACAAAATATTATAAACATAATAGTTTCTGTGTTTACTGTGAACTATAAAATTCAGTTTAAGACCTAGAACCTAAAGAATACTACCACTATAAAAATAGTTTGTGCTGAAGGGTTTGTCATTCATACATCTTTCAAAACCCCCATGGTTCCAGACAGATGAACATTTGTCTTTATTCGCCAGCCAGTATTCCTTCTTTGCCTAGTCCGTCCTTTGTATATCCCACTTTTCCTTGCACTCCTTTTCTCTTTAAATGACTTATTTACTTTATTTATTTTTATTTTACATTTGTTTACCGGGAAAGTCCGACTGGACACATGTCCTTTTTCAGCGGAGGCCCGGAGAGAAAAGCTCCAAATTGAAACATACATACAATATATAAGTAGGATATAAAGGGCACAGAAGTTAAAATACTGTCTAGATACGGTTAAGCACTTATACATACAGACTAGTTAAAGAATATCACCGTTTAGCTAATGCACTTTAATTCTTAACCTAATTGACAGAATCAGAAAATTAACAATAAGTAGAAAGACATTGCATCGTTAAACCTTTCTGTGTAAGAAAATAGAGAGACCAATATGATAATTACACAAATTCTGTACACAGTTTACTAAGAAATTGAATTGTTAAGTCTTAACATGCCATCAGCTCTACAATGTTATAGTACTACGGAGTGTTAGTTTGCAGAGAAACATAGTCAACAGAATAGACAGAGGGGAAGGATTTGTCAGTAAGTGAAACATAGTAGTAGCATAGTCAGAGGGAGAGGTTAGTCTGGTGCAGAGCAAGGACACAGCCATTTATTGGATAAGTGTTTTTTTAATATTGTTTTAAACTGGGCTACTGATGTAACCATTGTAATGTTTTTCTGGTAGTGCATTCCAGATTTTACCTATATAATTTGAGAAGAGGGAATTTCCAGCTTGATTTTTGGTTATATTGATTTTTATGTGATGTTTGTTAGTCGACTACAGGGTTCTGTTGGTGGCATATGGTTGAAGAAATACTTGTAGGGCAGATGTTTTCTCAGGTTCATAGAGTATTTTATCGGCCATGGTTAACTGGATGTAGTGAAGGAGATGAGGGAGCTCTAGCCAGTCGGACTTCCTGGACTTCTGCATTTCTTCACCAGCTATTCTTATATACCTTATCTGATTCAGCCACATATCTTTTCTATAGTACTCACACATACTGTTTTGAGGTGCTGACATTCTTCTTCAACTCCACCTATTTCTTCTTCTTCTTGAGGTGCTAAAGCACTGAGTATTTCATTCAACTCTTGTACACACTCTACAATCAACTTCCAGGTCTTCAGCCTAATCTCTGGTGATCTTAGAGCTTTTTCTGAGCACTGCTTGCAGCAGACTGTGGCCTGTGGGTTGACTGTTTCACTGTGGATGACTTTGCAATAACTGATTCTACCACAATCCCCAATCCCCTTTCCTTATTAAGAGGAAGTCTAACTGAGTTGCCCTTTGGCCACTCTTCTATGTGATCTTGTGACTGTCTCTCTTGCAAAATTCTGTAGAATGGCCTCACCTTCTTTATTCCTGATGCCCCTCTCATGTGGATCCAGGCAATCATTAAATCCTGTCTGTCCTGATATGTGTATTTAGGTCCCCCATTATCAACACCAGCTCATGTTGCACTGCTTTATTTAGCAGGTCCTGCAACTGCTGCCTGAATAAACTACTTTCCTTGTAATCACAACTCTACTGTAGGCCATAGGTTGAGTTTATGAATAGCGGCTATCTTTACACTGAAGTCTGATTGCCATGAGTCTACTCTTCTGAAGCCTCTTCCTTACCACAATCCCCACAGTATTTCTAGTCTGTCCTCCTCCTGTGTAGTAGGCTCTGGATCCCACGCCAAGTGGTTTTGCTGCAATGCCCTTCCATCTTGTCTCCTGGAAATTATCTACTTATCCTTTGTTGACTGGGTTAATTCCACTAGACTAGTAGCCTCTTTTCATGGAGAACTAAGATGGTATTTTCACTTAATTTATTAAAGTGGATGGTGGACTGATCCAAAGAATGTTTTACAGCCATGACTGATTTCATTATTATTGCATTAGAACAGTTAGATCAAGCCATACTTTGTGTGGTTATCTGCTGTGCCAGTGTTAACTGCATCATAAAATTAAGCAATACAAACATACTGAAAGCACTTTAGAAAAAAATAACCAGAACAGGGAGTACCACTGCTCTGAAGCATTTGTTTCCTTTTCATTAAACCACATTTTTAAACATACATCAGGAGCCTTTATGCATCTTGTACGATCAGTTGTGAAATAAATAATACACTTTTTTAAACTTTTTTTCTTTAATACATCGACTGTGATTAAGCTGTAAATCCTCAACTCAAGATCATTTACAGCACAAACTTTTCCTGCACTGCCTGGTAAATTGTCTAGGTGGACCATGTGAATGAATTAAAGGAAATGACAAGACAGAGAAAAGGGACAAAACAGGCAGTGTAGGACAAGGAAAGGAAGTACCTGCTGAAAAAGAGGAAATTAACACATACTTACCCATGAGGTGTGTTCAGGGATTTCTAGTTTTGAAAATACTATTAAAAAATGTCAGCTTTATTTTAAATTTCAGTGATGCATTTTTACTGCACTAATTGCAAAGAGTTTCTAGAGCTGCCAGAATGTCATTAGATAGGACAAAGCATAACATATTTGATGGACACCTTGAAAAAGATCACAGTATAAAAAACACACAGCAGTACATGAAACATTCACTCCTCCACTTCTGTCCTAAATACTGGGGGGGGGGGGGTACTCAAGGCTTCATTGCTGGTCTCATTCCCTTCTCACTTTTCTTAACAACATTCCTGCTAATCTCCTTCACCTTAATATTCCTCTTGGTATCAATCACTTATTACTCCTCTGAAGCTATAATAAAACTGCAATGAACAATAATCTGTTATTCAGGTTGACGTCCATAAAGTTTACCACTGGTTTTCTACTACAGATGTGTTGTCTATGCCATGAAAACTACAACAATAGCCTTTATCACTTTCCAAAGACTTGCCATTTCCTTTATCCCCTTTAAAAATTGTAACAGCAGCTTGAGTTATGGAAGGGACCTGTTTTACATTCCATCCCTCTGTTCTTCTTTAGATTACTTGCCATAATTTTATCAACTCCAGGACACTCAAGATACTGAGGAAACATGGCGGTGGTCATCAGTTCTGCTGGTGTTATGGGAGCCCTAGGCAGGGAATGAAATGAATCCCTATGTTTTGTGGGTACCGCTGTGGTGTCAGAACATCATCCAGACCATCCATCACATGTTTTGCATGATGTAACCAAAACTCCCTCTCACCACCTGGGACAGGTAAGTGGGACAAGCTCTTCTACAATCCCTACAAGGGTGCCGTACTGTAATGCCAGGCTGTCAAGAAGAAGCACAGGATTACCTCTAACTTGTTTTCATCTTGTGTCCATGTATTTATAATAAAGACCTGTCTCAAAGACATCTGCGTCCCATCTTTACAGCACTTTGGTCAACTGCCACCCAGCAACGTGTGCTGAATGAATGGGGGTGGGGGGGGTTGCTATATTCCACTGCTCATTCTTGAAAACTGCCAAGGCTCATCATGGAACTACCAACACCTTTTACTTTGCCTAGGTTGTGTGAGGAGATTGTTTCAAAAATCAGTGGCCTTCAGTATCTCCTAAGTGTTCAGTCCCAGTTGCTTGATACTGGATGTACTTTATCCAGGTGTCTGCTCTTTTGAAGGAATTTCTCTGTATTATAATGGATTCAGCTGTTTTACACTCCTCCAATAAGGCATCACAAACAGTACTTGCTATCACAGAAAAGCACTGTGCTGGTAACAATCTCTATTCTGTATTTATATATAGCATATACATAGTACATACTGAATTATCAAAACTGCAAATGCATCAAAACTCAGTCTATCAATGCCAGCATTACCAAATTCAATATATGACATAACAAGACTTATAAAACTAAAACAATCACAAGAGGAAACGTAGTTTCCTTCCACAATCAGATAACCAAAAGTCCACCACAAATTCAAACCAAACTTATCTGGATACCCGAAGTGATAAGGAAGGGGTTTTGGAAGGTAAGATGACAGTTTAGGATTAGAATTCAGATAAGCAGGTGTTAGTAAGATGGGCAAACTTCTATCCACCTTACTAATACACGCTAACTCTAACCCTGCCTCAAGCTCTAACCTTGCACCTTGTCTTTTAAAAACCCTTGTCCTAACACTGGCATTCCTCTAGATAGCTTGCACACACAAACACACAAACACACACCAACACACACATGCTATACTATGACTATGCCCTCACTTAACCATATCCTACTGCAATCTGCTTAGGCTGTTCAGTTTAATAAAATCTGTTTCTTATCCTCATATGCAGTAACGTGTTTTGTATGACATTAATTTGTACATGCTTACACGTGATCTGTTTTCTTTATTATAGTCATTATGTTTTATATAACAGCACGTTAGAGAGGAGAAAATGGGATATGCCAGGTGGATATGTGAGCATAAAAAAGCACAAAATAAGGGAAACAGAATCCTTGGAAAATGTCCTAATAGAAAAATGTACAGATTACTGTGAATGCAGCTTTTGGTAATTTTAAGGACTGAATATGCACAGCTGCAGTGCAATGGTACAGCTAAACCATATTTGTGTTTGTGCGAAGGGTCAGGCAGGTGAGTCTGCACAGCAATATACACCGTCCACACAATTTAACAGGTTCTTCGATATAATCCTGCATATGATGGGGATACAGAATCTTATAGCCAGAAAGCGGAAGCAAATGTATCAGCTGGTAAGAACGTATAGAATGCACTGACAACATAAGACAGTATTCTGAAGTGAAGAGCTTATTTATTTAACATCTTTCAATCATATGGGCAGGTACATATATATGGATTCCTTTCTGGCTAACAAGCCTGAGCATTTTTAAAGGTATACAGAGTTGCGCAATTTACTGCGGTGGTGGTGCTGCGGTAGCATTGTCGCCTCACAGTAAGACACTGTCCGGTTCGATTCTCAGCTAGAGCGTCTTCTCTGTAGGAGACATGTGTGAATGGGCCTACCTTCGTTGAAGGTTGTGCGTCAGGGCCGGCAACTCGGCATGTAAAAATCTGCTGCCAATCATTAGCGGACCGTTCTGCTGTGGCGACCCCTAACCGAGAAAAAGCCGAAAGACACAACAACAGAGTTGTGCAATTTCTTAATTATACATGATTATATGTAAATACATGAACAGAATACATTCAGTTTTCATTATAATCACACAATAATCTGTATATTAACATTAATGATAATGCTGCTGTACTTGCTATCATGTTCACATTTTAAACTTAATCAGCATATTGAATTCTCTCTCCTTACAACCCTGATGAACATGTTACTCATATACTCACTTTGCAGTAGCATAGTATACGACTGTAATGTTTGCTTGATTTATAATTGCAGTACAGTCTTTGTATTTACAAAATATAATGATAACGCATTAACGCATTGTTAATACCCTCTGCTACAACTTAATTATCATTATGTACTTTGTGGGGGCTTTATAAACGTAAATGCACACACACACACACACACACACACATATATATATATATATATATATATATATATATATATATACACACACACACACACACACACACATATATATATATATATATATATATATATATATATATGGGTACATGTTTGATCAATGAAAATATACATCCCCGATGACCAGATCACCAAGACGAGATCACCGATGCTACACATCCCTGACAAAGGTAAGTAAATATATTACGGAACGGAATCTATTCCAGTGTCCGTAATACATTTACAAAATGAAGAGATATGTGTGTAGCAGGGGGGCAAGCACCCCTGCACCCTACACCCCCCTACTTAAATATTCCAACTCTGAGATCGCACCACATTGCAGAAATGGGAATATATCCCATTCTGCACTACTCACCATTGTCGGGGATGTGTGGTGTCGGCGATGTCATCTCGGTGATCCAGTCATCGGGGATGTGGATTTTTGTTGATCTAACATGAACCCATATATATATATATATATATATATATATATATATATATAAAATACACATACATATATATATATATATATATATATATATATATATATATGTGTGTGTGTGTGTGTGTATATATATATATATATATATATATATATATATATATATATATATGTATGTATATATATATATATATATATATAAATATATATTTATATATACATAACAAAACACCGAACCTTGCAGATGTCTTCACACAGTGACAACAAATACCAAATATAGTGGCAAAAATGGAGATAAAAAGAAACCAGAAACAACTCTACTTTTCAGCACTTTCGCTCCCATTTATTACCATTGGAACGTCATCACTGATGTGTTTATCCCAGTTGTGACTAGCATTTGGGCAGATACATACTAAAAGGGGCATTATATTTAAAAAGTGTCTTAATGAGAGCCAGGTACAGTGAAATGATTACATCCCTGCACCTGGATGTGTGCAATGTAAGAGAGATTCCTTACAATAGAGGATTCTTAGTGATTAAATGACAGTTCATTATTGACATATGTTTCCAGATCCCTGACTACAGGATCAACTTTTGAGGATGTGCTGTCAATGTGGCAGTTACAAGGGAAGTCATGTTTGCAGAACAACAGTATTGTACATTTCATAGCATTTAGTTTTTGTCCATGGATTTGACATCAGCTATTTGATTACGAAAGTCACTCTTAGAAGATGTTAGTAACCTCTGAGGAGTTTATGATGGTACCTGTGATGCCCCTGCACTGGCCCAGCAATCAAGGAGCCTCAATGCTCACCACTAGCACCAGTGAGGGACATGCACATTGGGAGGATGACAAGTACACACACAATTAAAGTAAAGTACAATTTCTCTTAAGAACACACAGAGATCACAGTCAGTCTGGGGGCTGGTTTATCCCTCTTTCTCCAGAACACCAATAAGACTCCACACTGCCACAGCTATAAGGTTAAGATCTCAGCCGAGTGGTCAAGCCAAAACCTCCAGCACCCTCTCTGTCCCACCCGTGCTGCGTGTCCCTGCCCAAGTAGCTTACGCACACACACTTTAAGATTTGATTTAAATGCAAACACATAGACACTCCTGGGGGAGGCTGGCACAGGTTTAGTAGCTATGCCCCCTTCTGCCCAGATTATAAGGTAGTTATCATTGCTACCAACCACCCTTACTTATCAAGTATTATAATGCCCTTCCCAAAGGGTGACCAATTCTACTGTGTAATGTTGCTATTATCCAAATGGTAACTGCGACCAAGGCCAAGGCTATATAGGAGTTGAGTGTCACCAAATACACATGCAAGTACTCTAGGAGCTTAAATATCTCTAAACAAACTAGCCACTTTTAAAAGGTTTAAATATATTTAATAATAAATAATAAAACACAAGACAATACTTAATAACTCAACACACTGACAACAGAGTTCAGAATCACAGGAAATATTTTAAAACAACATTGCAGGACAGTCTCATATAAATACAGAAAATATCTAAACTAATCTTTACTGTATTCCTAACTATCCCTAAAAGGAATACTATACCTAAATCTTACTTACAGAGCAAGGCAAATACAGATGAGAAGTGCTGAATGGATGTTTTCAGATCCAAGACAAGATACAAAATGCACAGACTTTCGCTGAGAGATAGTTTTTAAATTAATATCAAAACATTACTGTTGGGCCAGTGCAGGGGTGTCACAGTACCAAGTTTATAGTCATCTGTAAACTTAGTCAGTTACAATCCTTTAACATTTGATTTGTACTCTGCTGGCCCAAGAACAAAACCTTGGGGTACACCACTACTGACAGGTTTTCTGTAGTAAGTAGAGCCACCTACCTTAATTTCCTGCATTCTGTGTGCCAATTTGCTATCAAATGTGTTACTTAGGGATTTATGCTTAGCTGGAAGAGTTTATCTATAATATCATCACAAACATAGGGACTCTATGTTCCATACCAGAGGTATACCCCTCACTGTTAAGGTCAGACCACAAATTAATCTCACTGGACATCCATATCCCGTCCACACCCCCAACCAAGGTGACCACGGTGAAGAACTTCTCTAAAGCAAACTTCACACTTCTCAAAACTGAGGTGGAAACCTCCAAAGCCCCCGGGCCATTGGAAAACACGGCTCAAACTGCAGAATACTTCGCAAATGCATTCTATGGACACCTACAGGAATGCATGGATCGTGCCATCCCAAATAAAACCAAGACTCACTCCTCCAAAGGCAGGAGACCTGTCTGGTGGACCCCGGCCATAAATAAGCTGTACAACAAAAGGAGGAAGCTACTACATGATAGAGCAAGATCCCAAAAAAGGAAGGCATCTCCGATCAGTACTAGCAAGAAGCTGCGATCCCTCATAAAATCATCTAAGGCCAGCTTCGAAAGAGAAATTGCACAAGATACTAAGGACAACCACAAGGCATTCTTTGGTTATGTCAGGAACCTGGGCGGCAACTCCCAGATATGCTCCGAGTTTGTGCAAAATGACAAAAAAATACACTGAACCAACAGACATTGCCAACATCCTGGCAGACAGATACAGTGCAAATTTCTCCCCCCCATCCCCCCCCAAAAGAGCAAATCTCCATCCCAACAGAGTGTAACCTCCCAGACATCACAGATGATCAGGTGACAGCTGCCCTCTCCAAAGCAAAAAACACAGCATCAATGGGACCAGACGGTGTCCCGGGATGCATCTTATTACATGAGGTACAAGATGAGCTAAACCCTCACCTTAAGTCCCTGTTCAACCTCAGCCTTACCACAGGATATGTACCCAAGGAATGGCGTACAGCAACGGTGGTCCAGCTCCACAAGGGAGGTGCCACAACAGACCCCGGAAACTATCGCCCTATAAGCCTGACTAGCCTGGTCTGCAAAGCTATGGAGCATATCATCATGGAACTTATAAACAATGATATCAGAAACCTTCAGACACTGGATCCTACCCAATTCAGCTTTGTTAAAGGCAGGTCTTGACTCTTGAACCTGGTCGACTTCTTTGAAACAGTTACCAGGGCCATAGATGAAGGGAAAGTGGTCCACGCAGCCTACCTGAACCTCGCAAAAGCCTTCGACACAATACCCCACTCAGGTATCATAAATAAGCTCACCAGCTTAAATATCAACCCCTGTGTCACAAGGTGGGTTTCAAACTGGCTCAGGGATAGAAACCACATGGTCAGAATTGCAGGTGCCTTGTCAGACTCTAAACCAGTTACAAGTGGTGTTCCACAAGGCTCAGTCCTGGGACCTCTCTTGTTCGGTATTTACTTCTCTGAGGTACAGGCAAACACGAGAGGACTATGGCTGACAAAGTTCACAGATGACTGCAAACTAGATGCCATAATAAACTCCCCGGCTGACACAAACATCCTCCAAAAGGGTCTCACAGAAACAGATAACTGGTGCCAGAGTCATGGCCTAAAGCTAAATGCAAAAAAATGCATAGTCATCCCCTTTGGGAAAAACAAAGTGCCCACAGACTACCACATAGGAGGTAACACACTAAGTACGGAGGAAGTAATTAGGGACTTGGGGACCCAAGTAGATAGTAATCTCTCCTTTGACAATCACATTGCCAAAGTGGTCAGAAAGACCTTCTATATAGCCCACCTCATCACGAAAGGTTTCACATCTAGATCAAGAGAGGTCTTTGTGCCACTCTATTCATCACTCATCAGGCCCATAATTGAATACAAAGCCCCATTTGGGATGTACCTCACCCAACACTTGCAGCAACTGGAAAGACCCCAAAAGTACCTCACCAAGAGGATAATGGGACTCAAACAGATGCCCTATGCAATTAGGCTAAAGAAACTCTGGATCTACTCAGTTGCTTACCGCCTACTCAGAGGCGATCTGTGCCTGACATATAAAGCCATGTCCAACCCAGAATTAATGGACATGCTCCATCTCAAGAAATCCAAATCCCTTAGACCTACACGTTCTAGAGACTTAAACCTGAGCACAGAAATAAATAGGCCATGCTGGAGGGACAGATTCATATCCCAGAGACTCCCATCACTCTGGAACAAAATCCCAGTCCAGGTTAGGCAGAACCCCTCACTGACCCTCTTCAAGAGAAATCTTGACGAGTGGATGGGAGATCGTAAGTATAACTCCAGGATCACTTCTGGGTCCCTGCTAGACAGAGGCACAATAAACTAACGTTAAGGGACTATATTCAGTGACCTACTATTCATAGGCACAGTCTACAAATCAGAAAGGGTGGCGAAAGCCAAACACACTCTGACTAGGCTTGTAAATGCCCTAGGGCAGATAGCCTAGTATCAACCTATGAACCTATGAACCTATGAACCCGAGAGTGGGACAGTGCCAAACACCTTTATAATGTCTAGATATTCAGTCTGTAGTGATTTTCCCTCATCCATTGCTTCAGTAACCTTCTCAAAGACATCTTCCCTTGACAAATTCAAACTGGCTTGGTTCAAGAATTTAAAGGTTACTTATAAGGTGAGATACGATCTGGGAATATTATGGTAGTTAGAAAGGTGAGCTAGTGTTGTGAGTGTACAAAACAGTAACAACTGACTTCATTGTGAGTTGAGATGGTGAGAGTTTAGATGATGGGTAGAGGAAGGTGGAAGTTTGGAAAAATGATGGCCATGTGGTATATTGATGAAAGGAGAGTTATGAGAAATGGAGAGAAAGAGGGTGGAGAGACGTCTGTAGGGTGGTATATAGATAAGGTAGTGGGGAGAAGGTAGGTGCAGAAAGCTGTATGGTATAAGTTTGTTAGCAGGGGAGGTGAAGAAGTGAGTAGTATAAAGATGAGTAAGGAGACAAAAATGTGTACTGATGAGAAGGATTGGAGTCCAAAGTAGTAGCTGTAAGTAGTTATATGAATATCTAAAAAAGTGCTTCTGTGGTATTGGTAAATATTTGTGTGTGCGTGTGTGTGTGTGTGTGTGTGTGTGTGTGTGTGTGTGTGTGTGTGTGTGCGTGTGTGTGTGTGTGTGTGTGTGTGTGTGTGTGTGTGTGTGTGTGTGTGTGTGTGTGTGTGTACATAATCTACACATGCATGTGTGTGAACATATGGATAAAGGTGTTGGTATATGTTGATATGTGTGTGTGCGTGTGTGTATGTGTATGTGTGTGTGTGTGTGTGTGTGTGTGTGTGTGTGTGTGTGTGTGTGTGTGTGTGTGTGCACATGTGTATTTGTATATATATTTTTATATATATATATATATATATATATATATATATATATATATATATATATATACATGTGTACATGTAAATGCATGGATAAAGGTGTTAGTAAGTAAGAATGTATATTGAAAAAAGTGGGGTTGAGAATCTAAAGAAAGTTAAGTCTGTGGAATGGGCTGCAGCAAAAATTGAAAGAGGACTGAAAGTGGAAGAAGATTTTTAATGAATATCTCTTTAAGGGGTGGGTAAAATGTACTAAATTACGGGAGGAGTTAAGAGGGAATAAATGTAAGTGTCTGAGGGGGTGGCTGAGGAATTGCAAGTGGAACAGCAGTGAAGCAGGCAGAGATAAACCAATCACTCTGTGCAAGCAACTTTAGCACACCAATGGTAAAAATACCCATTTAAGATCATGTGCATTGCTAATTATGGATTAAAAATGCTTAGCTATCAGTTGGGGACACGAAAACTCATTTCTACCCCATATTAAAAGGGCTAACAATAGATAAACTATTACAGTTGTGGGGCAGCCATGGACATTTCCTTAGCCTGAACTAATGCAGTTGCTTTTACAAACAACTGAGAAGATGCAGGCCTTGCTAACAAGTAAACTAACTGTTACTGCATACTCAGTTATCTATTAATAATAAAGGCATACAGCAGAGCTAACTTGTTTTTGCTACTTTACATGCCTTTAGTAAGTTGAAAAGGAAAACAGAATGTTTTAGTGAGGGGATTCAGTAGTAGATGTGCAGTGCCTTGTTGATTATCAGAGAAGAAAAACCCAAACTGTAGCTTGAAGCTACCTTTGGCAAGTTGAAAAGGAAAGTAGAATGTTTTAGTTGGGGGCTTCAGTAATAGATGTGAAAATGTTTTGTTTATTATACAAGAAAAACTCAAACTGCATCTTGACGTTACTGGCCAAGAGGAGAAGTGACAAGTGACTGCCACAGAAATAAGGTGGCCAGCAGACTCACGGCCAGGGTTACAAAGGCTTTTTTCTTTGGTAGAAGAATAAAACAGTGTTTACAAATATCCCTCTGGCAGTTCCTAAGATTTCTATTAACATATCAGTTCTGAGCAAGGGATAACTATTAAACTTTGGAATGCCATTCACTTTCCTAAAGTCACTACAGATCCTGCTACTTCTATCAGGTTTAGGGACTAGCATTCTGTGATTTTGTTATCATTCCTACTTTGAGCACCTTTTGAACTTTTCCTATGATCTGTTTCTGTGACTCTGGTACCCTCCAAGATCTCAATCTAACTTTCATTACAGGTGCTGTATCTGTACAATTTGGTATCAGCTTAGTTCTCCCATGTATATCCGCTAACATCCCTGTATGTCTTAATAAGACTTCTCCTATTTCCTGATTTTGTATTTTTGCAAGGATTCATCTGACTGGACTTTAGGAAGAAATTCTATGGTTTCTTCTGTGAGAACTTCAGCTTTCAAGCTAACCAGAGAACTTTCTATTTCCGTGGTTTTGCTACACTAATGTGATACAGATGTGCTAGCCTTCTCTTTTCCTGGCTATCTAGCAGTGTCAGTCACTGCATTTTGTTCTTGAACTATTCTGTTATTAGTCTAAACTATTCTATTACTGCTTACATTTCTGTATTTTTTGTTTGTGAAATGTTGTGAATTTCACTCAGGATGAGCCTGAAATTGGTTAATATTGATCAGTGTACTATTCTGGTAAACAAAAACAAATAAATAAATAAATCACCCTTGCCACTTAGCCAGAAATGCTGTCTGTGTGGAAGGCGTTAATACTAACACCTGATCTCATTGATTAAATTCTCCAAACCCAGCATTCTTTATTATAAACTTGCTGCTTCCCCTGGACTTTCAGAATATGCACCTTTATTACGGATATAAAGTACGGTTGTGTACACTTACCATAAACGTAGACGTTCGAGTGTATTCACTGTTGCAGTCATCACATTTGGGTTATCCCTCCCAGGGTAGCCCTCGGTTAACCCGAATACCAGAGACTTAGTATTTCTGCGTCAGTTGCTGTCGCTTCAGGACTGACGTCAGGTCATCAATAGTATAAAGTAAGGCAGCCGACACCATTACATCAGTTTTTCTTGCCCTAACCTGTCAGGAGCCCCCATGTAGGAGCCAGGTTCTGGAGGAAGAACCCCACCAGTAGAAAGTAAATACCAATTTATCCCTTGTAAAGAGAAGAAAGGGGGATGGAGGGAGGGAAACCAGGACTGAAACAGTGAATACACTCAAACATCTACATTTATGGTAAGTGTACACTACTGTACTATACTGTACTATGTTCTTCATGTTTCACTGTTGCAGTCATCACATTTGGGTTGATTTCCAAAGCTGAAAAAATGGGTGGAGGCAGTCAAGGAAACTAGGGGCTGGCTAGGATACCCTGCAAGACTGCAGAGGCAAACCCTGCCCTGGATTTGGAGAAGAGAGGTAGGTGGTAATGCTTGGTAAAAGTGTGAACAGATGTCCAGGTGGCAGCCTCCAGGACATCCCTGGTGGGGACTCCTCTGAGGAAAGCTGCAGCGGTGGAGGCTGCTCTGGGGGGGGTGTCCTGACCCCATTGGGGGGAGGCTTTCCATGTTGTTTGTAGCAGAAATGAATGCAGTGTGCTATCCATTTGGAAATGGTTTGTTTGGAGATGGCTTTGCCTTCTGCCCCTGTAGCAAAGCTAACCAGCAATTGATCAGACTTTCTGAAGGATTTAGTCCTGTCTAGATAGAATCTCAGCTGTCTGTGCACATCTAGAGAGTGCAGAACCCTTTCCCCCTTTTCTGGGGATTAGGAAAAAAGGTGGGCAAATGAATGGATTGGTTGAGAGCCACACTGGACACCACCTTGGGCATGAAGGATGGGGTAGTTCTGAGGGATACCCTGCCAGCATGGAAGATGATGAAGGGTTCCACAGTCATGAGTGCTTACAGCTCAAAAACTCTTCTGGCTGAAGTGATGGCCAGACGTAATGCTGTCTTCCAGGAGAGAGATTTTAGCTCTGCAGAAAAACCTGGTTTGAAAGGGGGCAGGGTGAGCTTTTCCAATACAAAGTTCAGGTCCCAAGCTGGGGTTGGTGCCCTTCTGGGTGGCCTCAGATTGCTATCCCCTCTTAGGAACTGTTTGATTAAAGGGTGTGAGAAAATGGGCTGCTCAGTGGGAAAATGAGCAGAAATAGCAGAGGCTTGAATTTTTATACAGGGGAAAGAGAGGCCACTGTGCAGTAGGTCAGCTAAGTAATCCAGGATAAGAGGGAGGGAGGACTGTGCTGTATTGGCTCCCTAAGCCTGGATCCAGGCGCAGAACCTTTTCCATTGTCAGTATAAGACTTTCTAGTGCTAGGGCGTCTGGCCTCACGGATAACATCTAGAACCCGTTTACTGAGGCTGGCAGATTGGTTCGGGGTTAGGGAATAAACCAAGCTGCCAGACTGAGTGTCTGCAATTGGGGATGCATGAATTCTCCTTCCCTCTGGGTCAGGAGGTTTGGAATTTGAGAAAGATGCCATGGGGATAGGCTGCGCAGCAAGGGGTACCAGTGCTGCCGTGACCAATCTGGAGCTATAAGAATGGTCCCTGGTTTTTCTTCCTTTATTTTGAGCAGTACCCTGGGGATGAGAGGTAGTGGAGGAAAGGTATAGACCAAGAGAGTGACCCAGGGGAAGGACAGGGCATCTACTTTCCAAGCCATGCTCCCTGGTGCAGAGTTTGCTGAGCTGATGGTTGTTGTGGGAGGCAAAGAGGTTGACCTTCAGGGTGCCCCATGTCTGAGTTATTAGGGTGAAGGTTCTTCTGTTGAGCTGCCACTCATGTGGGTCCAGAAGATTTCTGCTTAATTGGTCTGCCAGAGAGTTAAGAGAGCCTGATAGGAATTGCGCTAACAGGTGTAGTTGCATGGCAGAGGCTGTGTGCCAAAGGGTGATGGCCAGCCTGCATAGAGAGTAGGAGTGCATCCCTCCCTGCATTTTGATATACCACATTACAGTGGTGTTGTCTGCTTTGATAAGAAGAGCCCCTGTAGAGAGAAAGGGTCTGAAAGCTGTCAATGCGTGCTGCAAAGCCATCATCTTTTTTAGGTTGATGTGCAGATGGATTTGCTGTGGGGTCCATTGGACTTGTATGCACCTGCCATCCAGGTGTGCACCCTAAGCATAGTCTGATGCATCTGTGGTGAGGGTCTGGGCGGCAGAGGGTGGTGAGAAAGGCAGTCCCTTGCCTTGTTGTGAGAGCATGCTGTTGCCCACCAAATAAAATCTTTTCTGAGGCAAGGAATTATAGGTAGAAGAGTTTCCAGGTCTTGAGAGTGTTGACACAAAAGGCTTTTTAGGTACCACTGAAGTTTCCTCATATGGAGTCTGGCATACGGAATGGGTATTATACAAGATGCCATGAACCCCAAAGCTTGCAGGATCTTCCTTGCAGACAGCTGGGGCCTGGTGGCTAGTTGAGAAAAGCAGGTTGTCAGGAAAATGTGTTTCTGTGGTATAAGGTATGCCATCTGGGATGCTGTGTCCAGGCTTGCTCCCAGGAAGATAATCCTTTTGGTGGGCACCTGTTTGGATATATTTTCATTGATTGTGTACCCTAGGGGGGTTAGTAGGGTCTTTACAAAGGCCAGGTGCTTGAGCAGCTTTTCCTGGCTGTCTGCCTGAATAAGGCAGTTGTTCAAGTATGGGTAAATCTGAATATTTCTTTGTCTGCAAAAGGCAATGGCCAGAGCCAGACATTTTGTGAAAACTCTGGGAGCAGTAGATAAGCCAAAGGGAAGCACAGAGAACTGAAAGTGTTGAGATCCTGCCCTGAAACGGAGATATTTCCTTCATGATTCCCTGACAGGAATGTGGAAGTAGGCCTCTTTTAGACCTAGGGTGGCTAGCCAAGTGTCCTTGGAGAGCATGGGTAGCAGCTGCTGGAGGGTGAGCATTTTGAATTTTGGGATCACCGGGAAGGTGTTTAGAATGGATAGCTCTTGGATGGGGTGCTAAGTCTGGAGTAGAAACCTTGGCCTATCTGTTCTGCAGGAACATGCTCTACTGTCCTCCTAGAGAACAGTGAAAGGATTTGCTTTTGCGCCTCTGCCCACTGGTTTGGTGCTAGATCTGGGAACCCTTTTGGGGTTGGAAGGGTGTGGAAGGAAACTTTGTATCCCTGAGACACTATGTTCAGAACCCAGTGGTTGTTGGTAATGGTGGCCCAGGTGCTTGCATGAAAGGAGAGTTTTCCTCCTAGGGGTAAGTGAAGGTGGGGAGAGTGGGGGAGGTGAGTCATTGTGAGTTCTTACCATAAGTGGGTGGCTTAGAACTCCTGGTTTTGAAGTGGAGGTAGTCCACTACATAGATCTCTGCATTCCCTGTGGCTGATGGGGGGGGGGGCTGGTTCCCCGGGGCCTAGGCTGGACTGGCTTAGTGGGAGCAAGAAAAGACCAGTGTTTGGTGGGACAATGCCTGCTGAACCTGGGTGGCTGGACCTGCAAGAAATCCTTAACTGTTTGCATAGATTTTTCTTTTTCTTCCATCTTTTTTAAGACCTCTTCTGCCTTAGTGCCAAATAAGTTATCTTTGTGCAAGGGGGCATCCAACAATTTAGATTTGAGATGGTCTGGCAGGGGCTGTTCCTTAAGCCATGCATGCCTTCTAATGACAGATCCAGTGACTGCTGCCCTGCAAGAAGCTTCTAGGGCATCAAAACCACAGTGTAAGGTGGGTTTAGTCACTTGACTTGCAGAATGCATTAATTCTTGTAATTATTTAGATTCTGCCCAAGCAGGAAAGGAAGACATTTTTTGTTTGAGGAGTTCCAGAGTATGTTGCTGAAATTTCAGCATATGGAACTGATAATTTAGTGCCCTGATAGCAAGAGTAGCTGAGGTATAGACTTTTTTACCGCATCTGTCTAGTGCTCGGGAATCCTTGTCTGAGAGGGTGGGATTCTTATCAGAGGTTGCTTTAATCCCTTTACGCCCTTGAGAAATTACCTCAGGGTCAGCAGTGGGATTTTTAAAAAGAAATTTGTGTGAGTCAGGGATTCTATAGTACCTGTCTGGTTTTCTAGGTGCAGGAGGGAGGGTATCAGGAGTCAAGCTGGATTCCAGGAAAACATCCTCCACAACATCCAAGACTGGGGGGGATGGCCAAGGGTCTGTGCTGTGGAAGATTTAGGAATTCCCTGAGTCTCTTTTTAGACTGAGGGTAGTCTTGACTCTCCCATTGGAAATGCTCCCTTAAGGTATGCAGGGTTTCCCCAAAGGAAAAATCCTCTGGGGGAAGAGGCTGAAGGAATGGAATCCTCTGTGTCAGAATCCTCATAAATAAAGAGGCATTGCATGTCTTCATATTCAGATGCATCAGAGTCATCGGACTCTCGTTCAGCCAAAATTACAGGGGACAGATCTCTTTTCCTTTTGGAGGGGGTAACTTGGCTTTCCCTGATCAGCATGATAAGGTCTTCCACCATTTTAAGCATTTGAGATTGAGGCAAGGAAGTAGGCGACTGAGAGTGGGTCGTCGGTTTCTTGGGTGTGGGTCATACTCTGGGCCTTAGAAACTCGGTCATTTTTGAAAGAACGGTAGTCGCAAAAGAAGCCGGTTTGTGTCGGGAATCGGTAGTGTGAAGGACTTCCTCGGAAGCCGGTGCCTGCTCAGCGGCTCCGGACCCATCCAAGGTAGAGAAATCCGCAGGATCCTTAGTCAAAGAAGAGTTTTGCAGCATACCAAACTCCGAAAGGGTCTCGGTAGAGGCCTGCGAATCCACAGAAGCGGGCATCAGGGGCTGTGAAAGCGCCTCACTGAGGACCAGAGAACTGACAACTAGCTTAACGAAAGCATCATCAGTAGGTTTGGACCTGTGCGATCTGTCTGTCTTTATCTTTATGTTTTTTTGGAAGATCTGCTGTCGGATGGTTTACCGAAGCCATATCGGAATTCAAGGACTGTAAGCGAAAATATCTGGCTACAATAAGGGCCCGACGACGGATAGTTCTGATGTTGAACAAAGCACAGAAGTGACAACGGGGGACATCGTGGTCTGGGCCTAAACAAGTGATGCAGTAAGAATGGAAATCTTGGTGTGGTATTTGCTTTCCACAGACGAGACAATTCTTAACTTTTTTGACATTGGTTAGTGCAAGAAAAAAGGATCCCCATTGGGGTGCTTAGCTTTAGAAGACTTCAACTTCAATTCGGTAGACGAAACTCAGGTAGCAGCCAATCGGCACTCGTGCAAACTGCTTCTGCTTCGGGCTCCACGGCAAGAAAGACTGATGTAATGGCGTTGGCTGTCTTACTTTATACTACTTATGACCTGAAGTCAGTCCTGAAGTGACAGCAACCGACGCAGAAATACTAAACCTCTGGTATTCGGGCCAGCCGAAGGCTACCCTGGCAGGGATAACCCAAATGTGATGAATGCAACAGTGAAATATAAGGAACATCCAGCTTTAGTTTAACCTGCAGAGTAACAGTGTTCTGTCACACTCTTAAATAGTGTCTTCTCTCTTCTTCCCACATTTCCTTAACAATGTCAGGTAGTTCTCTGTGTAGCCTGCCATATAAAAGTTCAAATAGGCTGAACCTGCAAACAATGAGTAGGGTAACAACTGGTCCTAGTTCTTTCCATCTATGTCACCAACTTTTGTTAGCATGGACTACAGTCTGCTGATGGTACACTAATGTCTTCAACTGTCTGACTTTAAAGTATTGGCATAGCTGTTGCAGTACCCTCGACGTAAAAGGTGTGCTTTGGTCAGTAAGCATCTATTAAATGGCAATCCATGTGAATATTAAATGAAGTCTAGACCACTTTACATACAATAACACAATGACTTACAAGGATGATAGAAAGACTGAATATTTAGTATCCATTTTCTAAACTGCTCAATAAAAATGCACAGTTCAAAGCAAACATTTTTGGTCTAACGTTATCAGCTGTTTGCTGACAAGAGGAAATGAGTCCCAGTAAGAAAAAATATATAACTGAACTGTTTCACCAGTCACTGTAATAGAGGCAATATGGATAGCTGCACTGTTGTAGAAGTTTATAAACTGATCTTTGGGGACTACTGGCTTTGACAGACTGTGAATGCTTTTGTTCATAACCTTCACTCCTCAGAGATACTTTGTTGGGATCCACCAGTTTTAAAATGCTTCCTATAGTCAGTCTAATAAACAGTATGTTCACTTATTAAACACTTCCGTATTCCTCAAATTCAAATTCACCGATCCTCTAAAATGCCTTGGCCCATATCAGAATTTCTATCACCTTAAATGTGTACTAAAAAAATTTAAGTCAACTAAAAATTATCATGAAATCATGCCACAGACCATTGCCGGCAGATAGTCATTTTTCAAGCGTGTGTCTGTATGTGTGCGTGTGGTTTGTGCATGTATACGTGTCTACACGTGTGTGTTTGTGTGTGTGTGTGAATGTGTGTATGCATCCATGTCTGTGTCTCTGCATGTGTTTTAAGTTTGTGTGTGTGTGTGTGTGTGTGTGTGTGTGCGTGCGTGCATGCCTGTGTGTCTGCATGTCTGTGTGTGTGTGTGTGTGTGTGCACGCGCGCGTGTCTGCATGTCTGTGTGTGTGTACGCGCATGCATGCCTGTGTGTCTGCATGTGTGTGTGTGTGTGTGTGTGTGTGTGTGTGTGTGTGTGTGTGTGTGTGAGCAGTACTGAAAATTAACAGGCAGTAAGCATACAGTGAAGCACAGGAGAGCATTGCTGGTTCTCTTGGCATATAATGTTTGAGTGAAGTAGTTATTTTTTCACACTTTACAATTATTTAGAGCACCAGATACAGCTTAAGTGCCTATTAAATTTTACTAAAAATGGAACTAAATGGGACGCATCTTGATTAGGTAAAATACATGATCAAGCACCCACTTAATTCTCCCAGCAATCTATTGATGAGCATGTCTTGCTCTGGGGTGTCATCACTTAGTTGCATACTAAAAGTATATATATTTTTGTCTTTCCTAGTAACAATACTGAGTAGATGACACATTTTATGTACTCAGAATTATCAGGCATAAAATAATCATTAAACTTCAGAATTACCATATTGAAAAGAATGAAAAAAGATTTTTGGCTTAAAATGAATGTGAGCAAATTATTGGCTTCTGCCCCACTATTCGTCTTTTCTTTTTCTTCTTTTCTTACTAAATTTTGTGCTTCAACTTAACAAGGGGAAAGGAGGCCAAACTTAGGTTTATTAAAGAAAGTGAAGGAAGGTCCAAGCTGGACAGAAAGAACAGATGAAAAGGAAAGGGTGACAGAACCAGTAAAATGCTGCCATAATTGAAAACCTTGTTTTGAATGCATTTATACTGTAGTGCTTCGACATGGTCAGGTAGTCTTAAGAAATACAGTCACCATTCCTTGCAGCTTCATGAAAGTACAGTGGAAGGGCAAAAGATGAGAGATTTTGCATATCACAAGTGTCAGTGTGTACGATAAGAAAAAAAATCCTTGGTTTCCCTCGAAGTCTCAGAAAACCCAGTATGTTAACCAAGATGAAACTTCGCAGTGTGGAGGGTACGATGTTCACTTTCTGAATTATGTTAAGCACCTAGTACATTAATAAAAATTGAACTGTAAAATATGTGCTACAAAATAAAATAGAAAATAGTAGATAGTCCACTTTTGAGTTAAAAATGGAAGGTAGTCCATAGCTGAGTTGAAAATGGAATCTCCTTTACTGAAACACACAAACAAGTGATCCTAGCCGAGTATAACAAAAAGCATCAAAAACATTCCTCATTTATATATAATCAGGTTATTTGGAGAACGGGAGTGGTTACAGAGGGTGGTTCTGTTAAGAGCAATAAAAGCATTAAAATCATCCCCCCTTAACAGCATAGCGTAATCTGAGACTGCTACCTAAAATTAAAACTAAAAAGCTAGAGACAAATTACAATATAAGACCAGCTTATTAACACTTTATATAGGCTAACCAACTAATTCAAACTTTATTAATCCAAACTATATTAATTAAGAAACTAACAAAGTGATTAGCTAACTAACAAAAAGATCTACCACTAGACACCTACCAGAATAAATATTAATAAAAGTAAAATCAATAAAATAAAATACACTTTTAACAAAGATCACTTTTGTATCTAATAAATACTTCATCACGTTTATGTGTCAATAACAAATATATCATTTTATTAGTGAACTAGGTGAGCCGCGGTGGTGTAGCGGTAGCGTTGTCGCCTCACTGCAAGAGGTTCTCCCATTCGATTCTTGGCTGGAGCGCCTTCTGTGTGGAGTCTGCATGTCCTCCCCGCGGTTGAGTGGCATTTGAAAGACATGAGTGAATGGGCATGCCTTCGTTGAAGGTTGGGCGTCGGGCTGGCACCTCGGCACCGTAAAAATATACTGCCGATCATTAGTGGACCGGAGTTCCACTGTGGCGACCCCTAACTGGGAAAAGCCGAAAGAAGAAGAACAACAACATTAGTGAACTAGGTGCTTAACATAATTCAGGAAGTAGACATCACACCCTCCACACTGCAAAGATTCGCCTTGGTTTGTGTATGATAAGAAGCTATCAGAATTAAAGGTGTAGTACGCGAGTGGTCATAGCTTGCGCTAGACCAGCTTGTGAAAGTTTAATGGGACAAAGATATCTGGAGGAAGAAAGGCAGAACATTTGTTCCAGTGGATCTGGCAGGGCTGATAAAAATATCTCACTTCTGTTTCAGGCAGTAAACCAGAGAAGCTCAAAAAATACTTCTAAAGTGCTTTAAGGCAAGTGTCCATGTATCACTGAAAGCAGAGGTATGAAAACTGGAACTTTTCAGAGAAAAGCACTGTGTCTTTATTCTTTGAAATAAATGTACACAGTAAAGTCCTAAATACATGACTGAAGTTGTTCCTTCATTGAGAAGGGAAAATACTAAGGAAAGAATGAGTCCCAGTCATTACTGTGAGGACAGCAGAGACTGCTGCTAATTTCAAAAGTTAGGATTTTTTTTATTATGTCTTTTGCCCTTACCTCAAGGTGTGGTGACCACGCAGTTGGTATGTGTGTGTGTGTGTGTGTGTGTGTGTGTGTGTGTGTGTGTGTGTGTGTGCATGCGTGTGTGTATCTATATACACGGTTATAGCTGACTTGGTTGACAGCATTTGTGTGATGCAAGTGAGTTGCTGTAACAAGTGACTGAATGACCATTGGTGCAAACAGTACATTGGGTGAGTTCTGGTTAGGGTTTCCAGACGGCTCGATTTGAGCAGGACAGTCCTGAGTTCAATAGACAAATCCTGAGTCCCGCACTGTGCTCTGAAAATCCCGACTGAATAAAAAATCCTCCATCTGCGAGTGTTTGTATATCAGTATCTGGAGACCATTGAACCACAACCCCTTTTTCCTTTTTTTGCACATGAGCTATTACTTTAACTGTAGCAATCATCTAGAACCAATGTTCACACTGTAAGGTGCTATAACAAACACATAACAAACGTAAAGTGTAGCTACAGTACGCAAACACCTAACTTTCTTTACAACTCGCTCTGTATGTGCATGCCCTTAAGTAAAAGTCAATCAAGAGGCGGTGGGTAGTAAGAGAAGCAATGAGGTGGGGAAGGAAAAATTCACAGTAGAAATCTGGGCCCTTGGTGGAACATACAATCAGTAAGAATATGTAGAATAAAAAAAAAAACAATCAAGACAAAGCAGGCGGGGCAGGCAAAGTGGGGTGCACACATGTCTGAACCAACAACCAATGGGAGCTGATATTGACGGGCTATTAAAACATTTTGGCACATTTTTAATGTTTTTATAGAATGGCTTTTTATCAAACCTGCCCGATTTATTAGCTGTTAGACGTAATACTGTTTTAGCTTTTTAGGCTGAATTTTAGTTTTCTGATTTCACATTATGACTTTCCAGATTTCAGTTGGGTACATTTAAGTTGAGATGTGGCACTTCAGGTGTTCTAATTGAGATACGGAAATGTTTAGTACCCACCTATTTGGAGCCTAATGTCTTTAGAGAATTATGAGCTGTGCAGAATGCAGAGGTGAGGCAGGATTGGAAAGAACTTCAAATGATTTGCATTGAATCATGGGTGGTTTGCAGCTTAGTATAAGTCTGTTATAACGCTTTTAGAATTTGTGCTAAATATGTATGTTCTGGTGGGAGTAAGACAAAAGAATGCAGTTGTACATCTGAACTGGGGATGGATTAATTATGCAGATATCAAACTTGTGTAGTAATTGTTTTTCTTCTGTTGGTTCTGTTAGCAACACAGGTTCTGCGCACAGTTAAGTGGTTTAACGTGCAAAATGGATACAGCTTTATTAACAGGTATGTTTGGTAGTGAGTCTGCATCTTTTCTATAAATGAGTGGTCACATACTAAGTTTTACTTAAGCTGTGATCAAAAACGCGGTATTTAACTCTGCAAGCTAAATATGGTAAGCAGTAGGTTATTTGGCTTCTTAGTTGTAAAACACCTAGCGATGTAACGATTTGGACTCATGCCATTGCTGTGAGTGCCCACATTGTTAAAGCCTGTGTTAGTACCTTAAGCAGTTAACAAAACTGGCTTCAGTCTTAAAATTCATCAGTATGCTGTGCTTTCCTATTTGATTTTATATTGCATAGTGTTTATAGTACACTTTCTGGAACATAGTATGCTAGTTGCTGTTGGTGTAAAAGCTTTAATCATGATACACAATCCAATGTCCATAATACAGGATATCGAGTCAAAGACTATCCGTGGGTACCATGCTGAAAAAGCTGTAGTTTGGTGGCCAATAAGCATAAGGGATACCTGTACTTTCAGTTTATTACTTTTGAGTTTGTGCAGCAGTGGGTATTCTCTCCCTGACAGTTGCCTATTTAGGCTAAAGGACAGCCTGAGACTGCAACAGCCTGACGTTTGGGCATCATGTGATTGTTTCAGTTCCCATGGTTCAGTGTGTGAGATGATTGCCCCACCCCATTTCTCTGTCTCCTCTCTCAGTAGAGCTCAGTACAAATCTATGAGAAATACAACACAGAAAATCCAAAATAGAACTGCAGACCAGGGAAGCCGTTGCTGGGGATCAGCTGACTTCCCTGACTGTTTGGTTGGGGAATCATTTTTGCATTTTTGCATAATACTACTATTTTTTTTTTTGGTTGCTCAAAATGGTGGCTGTCCCGACCTGTGATTTTGGCAATCTGGCAACCCTGGTTCTGGTTGGTGCAAGGAGTTTTGTGTACAAGTGTGCATGTGTGTGTGTGTGTGTGTGTGTGTGTGTGTGTGTGTGTGTGTGTGTGTGTGTGTGTGTGTGAGTGTTTTAGGGTTAGGGCAAAGGTCTGATAAAGGAAATATATTAAATGTGTCTGGGACTGTGAGGTGTGCATGTATGTGTGTGTGTGTGTGTGTGTGTGTGTGTGTGTGTGTGTGTGTGTGTGTGTGTGTGTGTGTTTGTTTGTTTGTTTGTTTGTGATGAGTGTACAAGCTGTCTTGTGCAGCGATACTGCTATGGAAAGGGCATTTATAAGGGAAGTTACACATTAGGGTTAGGAGTAGGATTGTGGTTAGGGCTAGTACGCATTACTAAGGTGGAGCATGGGGAAAAGCTGAATGTTTTGTTGGGTTACGGTTAGGAAATTTCTTTCCTTTTTGATGTACTGTGTGTCGCTATAATGAATGGTCAATGTTTTTAGTGTCAATCGTGAAACAGGCCACTGAAGTTATATGTATATGCACACACAGACATGCACGCATACACACACTCACACACACAAACACACACATGTGTAGACACACATGAATGTGCTAACTATAATCAAAAACTCACAAAACTGAACCCAAATTGATTGACCTAAAAGAAACAAAATAATAAAAAAAAACGTATTTTCTACAAGGGGCACCCTCACAACCCTCGCTACCTATATGCACTAACTTGGAGATCACACAACAACAGGGAAAGGTCAAATTCCCAATTCCCACTGTACTGTGACCTTCCACTAAGTAATGTCAACATTCTGAGATCATATAATTATTTGATCGCTTGTGCAAGCATTACAAACATTCAATATTCTGAACATTCAACCAAAGGGCTGGTTCCCATACATACATATATAAAAGATGGGGGTAGGGAGCTTCCACAAGAAGGAATTTAGTACCTCTGCAAAAAAAATCATAGTTGAAAAATCAAGACTTCTAAAACTTATATTGTTCATAACTGTTGTCTTCATAATTGTGACAAAAACATAAAGCAATCACACAACTGTATTCCATACTTGTGTAAGCACTGAAATGCAACACTAGCCTAAGGAAGGAAAACTGTTGGCAATAAAAGATTTCAAAGGTTCATAGGAGGTTACTAGGCTACTGGCCCTTTGTAAGCCTAGCCATGTTATACCCTTATTCCCTTATTGACCAAGTTGTATGGTTTATATTTGCAGAGTGAGACTATGATCAGCACCAACTTCCCTTATCCAAGAGGGACATAGGTGACACCCCCAGGGTAAATTTATGGTCTCCCATCCAGTTGTCAAAGTTACAGTTATTGAAGAGCTCTGTTTTACATTGAATTGGTAGTTTGTTCCAGAGGAGTAGCAATCTCTGCAGACATATCTTTCTCTCCAGCATGTCTTGCTAATGTCGCAGGCTAGGTTAAGATCCCTAGAGGGAGTGAATCTTGTCCCATCTGACTTGCGGATGTGCAGCATTTCCATCAGGGCAGGGTACAAGACTGTTTTGTTGGCCAGGCACAAGTCACCTCTCAGCCACCTATAAGACACAGAGTACAGTGACAGGGCCTTTAGTCTCTCCATGTAGGCCATGTATTGAAGGCCCTGAATCTTCTTGGTGAGAAATCTCTGATGTCTCTCCAGCTGCTGCAGGTGGTACATACAGAAGGGAGCATTGTATTCTATTAGTGGTCTGATGAGGGATGAGTACAGGGAAGTTATAACATCCTTAGCTCTGGATGCGATGCCCTTACTTATGAGATGTCCAACACAGAAGGCCTTCCTTACCATTGTGGACACATGGTGATGGAAGTTAAGGTTGCTATCAACCTGTGTTCCCAAATCTCTCACCAAAGGGTTTGAACCAAGGGGGGTACTGTTAATATTGTAATTTGCACAGACTTCCACTTTGCTGAAAGGGATGATAACACTTTTTTTTGCATTTAGTTTAACTCTGTGGCTTTGGCACCAATCGTTTGTCTGAGTAATCCCTTTTTGTAGTATGTCAACATCACTGGGGGACTCAATGATTGCACCCAGTTTGCAGTCATCGGGAGACTTGGTAAGCCACAGGTCACCTATTTTCACCTGGATTTCTGAGAAATAGATTCTAAACAGTAGGGGGCCCAGCACAGATCCTTACGGTAGACCACTGGTAACTGGTCTGCTTTTAGAGGTGGAATCCCCAACTTTGACTGCATGCATTCTGTCGGTGAGCCAGTTGGCTACCCCTCTAGTGACATATGGGTTAATTCCCAGCTGGGTGAGTTTCACAATGAAGCTTGATGGGGGATTGTGTCAAAAGCCTTGGCTAAGTCAAGATAGGCTGTATGTACTGTTTTGCCTTCATTCAGGGCTTTGTTGACATTCTTGAAGAAGTCCACCAGGTTTAATAAGCATGACCTACCCTTAACGAAGCCAGATTGGGCCGGGTCAAGAGTTTGAAGGTCACCTATGTCTTTGTTGAAAAGGTCTCCGGCTCTTTTTAATTCTTCCAATTCTTTTGGGTTTCTAATACCATGACAGGAATGGACCCCATTCCTAAGTTAAAGTACAATTAAAGTTCATGAAATTAATATTGTTTCACTCTTTGATGTCAGCCAAAAGTGCTCTTCTGATGATTCTCTCCATGGCCCTTCAGATAAGGCTGGATAGGCTTACAGTTCTGTAGTTCCCAGGGTCAGCTGATGGGATTTCCTTTGTGCAAAGGAATTACTGTTGCTGTTTTCCACTCTGTTGGGACAAAGCCAGCACTTAGACTCTGGTTGAAGAGAGTACCAAGTGTTTTTTCTAGGTCCTGTTTTAGACCATTTAGTAGGCAGCCTGGGATGTTACCTGGTGCCAAAGAGGCTGTGTTTTTGGCCATGGAGAGTGTGGTTATGACCTGCTCTTTGGTGATATTAGGTAGATGACTGGTGACAAGCATGCTTTGGGGTGTGTCTGGTGGGGACAAGCAGGTGAAGTTTGCACAAAGTCTGTCTGCTAGCAGGTCGGTGATGTCTCAGGGTCAGTATGAGTGGTACAGTCCACATTCTAGTTCGGCACAAAGCTGGGCCTTCCCTTTTAGATTTCTGATGTAGCTAAATAATGCCTTGTGATTATCTTTAGCTAGGGATGATGTTTACCTTTGTAATTGGATTTAGAGGGCTTTACAAGATATCTAATGTGCTTGTTCATGCTGTGGAGGATGTCCTTCCTCTGCTGAGTCAGTTCATTCTTGTTCTTAGACATAAGTTTCTTCCTCTTGTTGTATAATCAATTTATGCTTGATGTCCACCAGGGAGGTTTGTTATTTTGTGAGGACCTTGTTTTGATCCATTCAGGTACCGCCAAGTCTAAGCAATTGTACAGATGTTTATGCAGGGCATTTGTTTACACCTCTGTATAAGAGTCATTGTTGACAGTGGTAGCAGGGGGTTGGAAATTATCTGTGTCATCACATAGGAGGCTATAGTTTCCTTTTGGAGAAATTTTTCATCTGTTTTGCTCTTGAGGGGGGTGCTCTGGTATGATCGTTATATCGAAGAGATTGATTTATGATCAGACCTTACCTGGGAGGGAAATACACAGGGGTAGTGCACAGACCCCTATGTTGGTGAGTACTAAGTCTAAGACATTCAAGCCCCCTGTGGGAGTGCAGATTATCTGTTTGAGAGCATTTGTATTAACAAAGACCAGGAACCTTAGGGTGAGTGTGTTTGTGCTCATATATGACTCCCACTCAATGGAAGGATAGTTGAAATCACCCATGACCAAAGTGTTTGGCTGTACAGTGTGTGATTCAAGTAGGCCCAGGTAGGTAGAGTAGTTCTCATGGTTCATGGTGGGGGACCTATAGATAACAATGATATGGAAGGGGGTTTTACCTACAGTTAGTTCGACTTGGAGTATCTCTAGGGAGTTGTACTGTTTGACCAGTCTTGAGGTATATCTGTCTTTAATGAAGATGGGTACACCTCCACTTTTGGTTCTTTTATGCTCATTTTGAGGTCTCAACTTCTGGAAGGCATTGTAGCTTTGCATGGCTGAGGTGCTCTCTGCAGCCCTGAGCCATGTCTCTATGACTTCACAGACATCAGCATCTTTCAAGGTAAGGAGTGCTTCCAGTGAGTGCAGTTTCCAATTCAGACACCTAGCATTAAGCAGCATAACCTTTTCTCTAGTGATTTTTGTTACATCGGGAATTTTGTTGTTATGACATTGCCTAAAAAGGCACTATGGAGGAGGCAAGTACTTTTGCCTGTAACTAAAAGCCAAGAGGTGACAGGTGAGGACCATCTCTGGCAAAGCAGCGTGCTCTGTCGATCATATCATCCCAAGTTGACAGATACTGGATCCCCCTGGACTGACACCAGAAGCTAAGCCAATTGTTGGAAGTCAAACATTTTTTGTTTATACTGAGGCATCATCCTGGGTGAAGGTAGAATGCTGCTTAGGGCTAGAGTCATACCTGCCTGGGACACATAATCTGAGAGTTCAGTCATGTCTCTCTTCATATAGTCCAGTTAGCTATGTCTCAAGTCATTTACTCCAGCATGGACTATGGCAGAGTCATACTGGCACTTGTTGTTGAGAGACTTGAGTGCATGCATGATCTGATGGATACTGGTACCTGCCAGGCAGCTGACCGTGACCTTCTCCTTGTCCAGTCTGCTGAGGGGAACATTTTTGTGTCTCACTATAGTGTGGCCTATGACCAAAACATTTGTTTTGGAGCTGTTTGCCTTAGGGGCTTACTGGCTGAGACACAGTTGTGTGTATTATGTGTAGTGGATTCTGTTGGGTCTACACTGTGTGCAGTAGGTTTGCGCTAGGGAGGTCTCTGATCTTTAGGTAGGTTTTTAGCGAGTACCTCCATGTCTGTGGGGGTATATGTTGTGAGTTTGTTATGTGCAAGAAGGGAAGTGTGTGTGCTGACAACCTGTTTGATATCTGGTTTATTGTTATGTGAGCGAATTGATTCCAAATTCATAGTATAGATACATCTCTCACATGTTGTATTTGTTTTAAGAGTAACTACTTGTCAGTATACATCAAGGAAATTGCTTCATTGCCTCAGAATACCCATGTCAATCAGGCTGGCTGGGGAAATGGTGGGAAACTGTCCATCCATTATGTCAGGTATATGCTGTGGTAACTAGTGGGGAGTGGGCTAGATGGACCAGGTTTTGCTGCAAGATTAAAAAGCAGCTATTCTAGGGAGGGCTAGTGGTAGAAAACTGTGTCAATGCTTCACATTGCACAACTGAGTTGCTTGCAGGGCAACAGTGCAGTCTCTAAGCAACCGTGGTAAACTGAGCTTAAACCCGCTGCTTAAATACAAGTGAAGTTAAAAGATTGAAACAAAGTAACAAAAGTAAAAGCCCAAGATTGAGTCTTATTCCAGCAATCCCCATCTCAGATGAGTCCTTGGTTGCACACTTCTGCCGCAAAGGTGCAGGGGGGTCTTCTTAATGTAAGATGGCTGGATTCAGTGCTCAAATGATACCAAACAGTCTAGATTCAGCAAGCCTGAATCTAACCTATGCTATAAAATGCAGAAGTACTAGAAACTCAAAGTGCAGAATGTTTTGTCCATTCTTACTGGGTGAAAGTAACTCCTGCAAAATATGTTTAATTCATAAAAACTATGTAAACAATAAGGCTGTGTGTAAAAAAAAAAAAAAACACTTGTCCAGAGTGCAGTGTATGTGTTTTCTTAGAGCTAAGTGTATGGTAATAACCAAAAACAAGGTTAACCTTTCTCACAGTTGGCTATTTTAGTACACTGTGAAACTCCCCTGAGCATTAATATGTCATTATAAAACGGAAGGTATTTTTTTTAAGACTTTGGTGCATCGCTGTCAGAAGAAAGTACAGTTGCGTACACGTACTATAAATGTAGATGTTTGAGTGTATTCACTGTTGCAGTCATCACATTTGGGTTATCCCTGCCAGGGTAGCCCTTGGCCAGCCCAAATACCAGAGGCTTAGTATTTCTGCGTTGGTTGCTTTCACTTGAGGACTGATGTCACGTCGTCAGTAATATAAAGTAAAGCAGCCAACATCATTACATCAGTTTTTCTTGCTCTAACCTGTCAGGAGCCCACTAAGTAGGAGGCCAGGTTCTGGTGGCAGAACCCCACCAGTGGAAAATAAATACCAATATGTCCCTTGTAAGGAAAGAAAGAGAATAAAGGGGGATGGAGGAAGGGAAACCAGGACTGCAGCAGTGAATATACTCGAACATCTACATTTATGGTAAGTGTACACAACTGTACTATGTTCTTTGCGTTTCACTGTTGCAGTTATCACATTTGGGTAGATTACCAAAGCTGAAGAAATGGGTGGAGGCAGTCAAGGAAACTAGGGGCTGGCTAGGATGCACTGCAAGACTGCAGAGGCAAACCCTGCCCTGGATTTGGAGAAGAGAGGCAGGTGATAAAGCTTGGTAAAAGTGTGAACAGATGTCCAGGTGCCAGCCTCAAGGATGTCCCTGGTGGGGACACCTCCTAGCAAAGCTGCAGAGGTAGAGGCTGCTTTTGTGGAGTGTGTCCTGACCCCCTTGGGGGGAGGCTTTCCATGCTGTTTGTAGCAGAAATGGATGCAGTGTGCTATCCATTTGGAAATGGTTTTCTTGGAGATGGCTTTGCCTTCTGTCCCTGTAGCAAAGCTAACCAGCAATTGATCAGACTTTCTGAAGGATTTAGTCTTGTTCAGGTAGAATCTGAGCTGTCTGTGCACATCTAGAAAGTGAAGAATCCTTTTCACCTTGTTCTGGGGATTAGGAAAGAAGGTGGGCAGATGAATGGATTGGTTGACAGCCACACTGGACACCACCTTGGGCATGAAGGATGGGTTAGTTCTGAGGGATACCCTGTCTGCATGGAAGATGATGAAAGGTTCCACAGCCATGAGTGCTTGCAGCTTAGAGACTCTTCTGGCTGAAGTGATGGCCAGAAGGAATGCTGTCTTCCAGGAGAGAAATTTTAGCTCTGCAGAAGAAGCTGGTTCGAAAGGGGGCAGGGTGAACTTTCCCAAGATAAAGTTAAGGTCCCAAGCTGGCACTGGTGCCCTTCTGGGGGGCCTCAAGTTGCTAGCCCCTCTGAGGAACTGTTTGATCAAAGGGTGTCAGAAAAGGGGCTGCTCAGTGGGAAAATGAGCAGAAATAGCAGAGGCATGAATTTTTATACAGGAGAAAGAGAGACCACTGTGTAGTAGGTCAGCTAAGTAATCCAGGATGAGAGGGAGGAAGGGCTGTGCCATATTGGCTCCCTTAGCCTGGATCCAGTTGCAGAACCTTTTCCATTTATCTGCATAAGACTTTTGGTGCTAGGATGTCTGGTCTCACAGATAACATCCAGAACCTGTTTACTTAGAATGGCAGATTGGGTCAGGGTTAGGGAATAAGCCAAGCTGCCAAACTGAGTGTCTGCAATTGGGATGCATGAATTCCCCTTCCCTCTGGGTCAGGAGGTTTGGAATCTGAGGAAGATGCCATGGAGGTAGTGGGGACAGGGTGCACAGCAAGGGGTACCAGTGTTGTCGGGGCCAGTCTGGAGCTATAAGAATGGTCCTTGGTTTTCCCTCCCTTATTTTGAGCAGTACCCTGGGGATGAGAGGTAGATGAGGAAAGGCTTAGACCGACAGAATGAACCAGGGGAAGGACAGGGCATCCACTTTCCAAGCCATGCAGTGATGCTCCCTGGTGCAGAATTTGCTGAGCTGATGGTTGGTGTGGGAGGCAAAAAGGTTGACCTTCAGGGTTCCCCATTTCTGAGTTATTAGGGTGAAGGTACTTCTGTTGAGTTGCCACTCGTGTGGGTCCAGAAGGTTTCTGCTTAATTGGTCTGCCAGAGAGTTGAAACAGCCTGGCAGGAATTGTGCTAACATGTGTAGTTACATGGAAGAGGCTGTGAGCCAAAGGTCATGGCCAGCCTGCATTGAGGGTAAGAGCGAGTCCCTCCCTGCTTGTTCATGTACCACATCACAGTGGTGTTATCTGTTTTGATCAGGAGAACCTCTGGAGAGAGAAGGGGTTTGAAAGCTATCAAGGTGTGTTGCACAACCATCATCTCTTTTTGACTGATGTGCAGAGGGAATTCATGAGGGCATCATTGGCCCTGTATGCACCTGCCATCCAGGTGTGTGCCCCAAGCATAGTTTGATGCATCTGTGGTGAGGGTCTGGGCATCTGGGGTTGGGGAGAAGGGCAGTCCCTTGTTGTGGGAGCATGCTGTAGACCACCAAAGAAATTCCTTTCTGAGGAAAGGAATTATAGGTAGAAGAGTTTCCAGGTCTTGAGAGTGTTAACACCAAAGGCTCTTTAGGTACCATTGAAGTTTCCTCATGTGCAGTCTGGCACATGGAATGAGTAGTATGCAAGATGCCATGAACCCCAGAGCTTGCAGGATCTTCCTTGCAGATAGCTGGGGCCTGCTGGCTAGTTGGGAGAAGTAGGTAGTCAGGAAAATTTGTTTCTCTGGTGTAAGGAATGTCATCTGGGATGCTGTGTCCAGACTTGCTCCCAGGAAGATTATCCTTTGCATGGGCACCTGTTTGGATTTCTTTTCATTGACTGTGTATCCTAGGGAGGTTAGTAGTGTCTTTACAAAGGCCAGGTGCTTGAGCAGCTTCTCCTGGCTGTCTGCCTGAATAAGGCAGTCATCCAAGTATGGGTAAATCTGAATATTTCTTTGTCTGCAGAAGGCAATGGCCAGAGCCAGACATTTTGTAAAAACTCTGGGAGCAGTAAATAAGCCAAAGGGAAGCGCAGAGAACTGAAAGTATTTAGATCCTGCCCTGAAGCGGAGATACTGCCTGCATGATTCCCTGACAGGAATGTGGAGGTAGGCCTCTTTTAGATCTAGGGTGGCTAGCCAAGCATCCTTGGAGAGCATGGGTAGCAGCTGCTGGAGGATGAGCATTCTGAATTTTGGGATCACCAGGAAGGTGTTTAGAATTGATAGATCAAGGATGGGGCACCAGATGCCCTCTTTTCTGGTTACCAGAAAAAGTTTGAAGTAGAATCCTTGGCCTATCTTTTCTGCAGGAACATGCTCTACTGCTCTCATAGAGAGAAGGGAAAGGATTTGCTTTTGAGCCTCTGCCCACTGATTTGGTGCTAGATCTGGAAACCTTTTTGGGGTTGGAAGGGTATGGAAGGAAAATTTGTATTCCTGAGACACAATGTTCAGAACCCATTGGTCCTTAGTTATGGTGGCCCAGTTGCTTGAGTGAAATGAGAGTTTTCCTCCTAGGGGTGAGTGAAGGTGGGCAGAGGGGGGAGGAGGAGGTGAGTCATTGTGAGTTCTTACCATAAGGGGGTGGCTTAGAACTCCCTGGTTTTGAAGTGGAGGTAGTCCACTGCTTAGATCACTGCATTCCCTGGGGCTGCTGTCTGGGGGGGACTGTTTCCACGGGGCCTAGGCTGGGCTGGTTTACTTGGAGCAGGAAAGGACCAATGCTTGGAGGGACAATGCCTGCTGAACCTAGGGGGCTGGACTTGTAAGGAGTCCTTAACTGTTTGCATAGATTTTGCTTTTTCTTCCATCTTTTTTAAGACCTCTTCTGCCTTAGTGCCAAATAAGTTATCTTAGTGCAAGGGAGCTTCCAACAATTTAGATTTGACATGGACTGGCAGGGGTTGTTCCTTCAACCATGCATGTCTTCTAATGACAGATCCAGTGACTGCTGCCCTGCAAGAAGCTTCTAGGGCATCAAAACCACAGTGCAAAGTTTGTTTAGTTACTTGGCTTGCAGAATGCATTAAGTCGCGTAAATCTTTAGATTCTGCCCAAGCAGGAAGGGAAGACATTTTTTGTTTAAGGAGTTCCAGCATATGTTGCTGAAATTTCAGCATATGGAACTGACAATTTAGTGCCCTCCTAGGGGTAGTAAGAGTAGCTGAGGTGTATACTTTTTTACCTCATCTGCAGTGGCGGCTGGTGTCTTCAAATTAAAGGGGGAGGGGCTGTAGGAGACAGCTGAATGGGTGGGGCCAATGGGAAGGGGTGTGACCAACTAGAATGGGGTGGAGCTATGCTCAAAACCACAACAACTGGAACTTTAATTAAATATGCTGCCGTGGGTGCCAAGCCGTCATTATGAGACTCCAATCAAGACAAAATGAAGTATAGAAGAAAAAAATATTTCAATGCACTGGCTACATGACAACTTACTTAATATCTAGATGGAAACACAAAGGTTGTGAAGCATGAAAAAATAAATTGCTTTTTAAATACATTACTGGAATGCCAGTTAAAACCAAGTATAAAAAAAACAAGTAGTACTCAGCTCAAACCACTTCTCCTTGCACTGCAGTTCTAATTATAATTTATATTCAGCTTTATAAAATTACCAAGTAACATGCTGAAAGTAGCAATTTCTGTGATACCCTCACTTGTAAAAATGTTTCTTATCCAAAAAAGACCTGCTGCCTGACAACAACTATCTACTTGTTTCATGGAGAACACGTGATCAAAGTAATAAATGAACAGCGAACAAGAAACAAGCTCAAGATAAATTGCTTAAAGGATTACTGCACAAGTTATGGACCACACATGCTAGATTGGCATTCTGTTTAGTTTACGAATAAAGCCTGCAGAGATAACTGCAAGTCTCCAACAAATGTAATGAGCTTCTGAAAATACTGTAATCCTGTCCTTTATTACAAATACTGTCATATGCATTTCAATACCTAAGGCTTATACGTTATCTAGTTATGTAAATATTCTCTGCATGGCAACAATGAAAAGGCTTTCAATGTTGGTAATTCTTTAACAGTATGCTTATTAAAGCTTACTTGCATCTTACAATCTCCGACAAGCTTACCTGATAATCATTAAAGCATTGCTACTTTAACACAAAGCAACAGGGCACTGCAACAGCATGCATTTTCTGAATAATAATAAGCATAAATCAACAGTATAAAAATATGACAGAAAACCAGAACATTCTGCAAAATCAAAGACAGATGAAAAGCCACGGTCATACTTGTGGTCTACCTTGGAAGGGGGAATACTCTGTAAACTTACACTCCATAACTGCTCCTTGCCTTGCTTGGACACATCCAGAGCCACTACAATGGGGAGTGGAGTGCAACAAGTAGGTCACAGTTTGAAATGTCTCTGGCTGATGGTGATGGCTCTGACACTCATACATCTCAACCTCAGAGCAAGAAATCTAGACAAAGCAATACACAGAAGTGGGACACAGGCCCAAAAATAAAGACAATTTTTAAATATTGCTCATAAACTTAGAAAGATAATAGAATAGTAGTAGGTCTTGCATTAGTATGATTTTTTGAAGGGTATGAAATCTAAAACTCAAATGTCGTCTGCCATTATTTTCTAACTTCAATCTTTAATGATTTGCTACTAATTTGCCAGAAAACCACAATTTTATGAAAAAGAGACTAAATATGTTATGCAAAATTATAAAATTGCCACACAATACAGCTGGGAACCTGTCAAAGAAGGGACACTTTATTAAAATTAGTACTGTTAACTTGAGCAGCTGACAAAATAAGAGCATCTACATGCATTTCTGAAATAAAAGTAATCTATAACTCTGATCATTACAGTTATTTATAATTGTAAACCCTCCACGTTTTCTTCCAAAATTGCCATTTTGCAGAGGGATTATTAGGGAGACAGCAACATTTTGAGCCAAAATTGTAGACAGTTGAGAGGTTTGGATATTCCTAATTCTATAAAGCGATTTATTTGCACGTACCTCTCAACCTGTTAATGCAGGAAATCTGGATAAGGCCAAATATATTGGAGGAACATACAAACAGTACGAAAAAGACAGCGTACACTCACAACTCCACAAACCAGTAACCCAAACGAAGACTTGAAACAAAACTGATAGCAGCCACGAATCACCAAACTTGCTATAAGCACTCAAAAAAGTAAAATCAAAGTGCGCAAAAACACAAATTTATTTAGAGCTTTCATCAGAATATAATAAAGACTTCTTCGGAATATTAGAATCAATGACCTCATAAATCTTAAATACTCTCATTCAGTCATGTGATAAAATAATCCAATAAAAGGCCAAGTGATACATCTTAAAAACACAAGGTGAATTCTCTTAAAGACATAAACCAAATAATAATGTGTCTTAAAACTACTGCGTATTAAATAACAGCAAAGAAAGCTAAAACCAACATTCATTGAGCCTTACTTTACTAAAATGATGATCGTAACTACACTCTGTATGAGCACAGTTTTAAAAAACTAGCTAAAGAGATACCATCATTTAACCATAATTTAACCATCATTTAACCCAGGTACACATAAGGCATTTAACCTAATCTGCCAACATAACTCTTTAAAATCTAACAAGTCTTCCCAAGGTCCTCCTCTACTTACTAGGTACTTATCCTTGTTACTCTGATGGACATCATGTTAAAAAATAATTTCATTTTTTTTGAAGGTCAGTACTTTCATCAAAAAACGGGTGTGGAAATGGGGGCGATATGTGCCCCCATTTTTGCAAACATTGTTATGTT
This sequence comes from Protopterus annectens, assembly GCF_019279795.1. Classification (NCBI taxonomy): domain Eukaryota; kingdom Metazoa; phylum Chordata; order Ceratodontiformes; family Protopteridae; genus Protopterus; species Protopterus annectens. Next base: position 64,023,982 of record NC_056740.1, on the reverse strand, counting down.
AATATGGCAGCTCAAAAATTTATTTAATTCTTTATTTGCTGATAAATGGAGTTTTTATTTGCGTTATATAGATGATTTTTTTTTATGGACAGGTGATGAAATAGTAATTTATGACTTTATGGATTACATTAACAACACCACAGAGTTTCTGAAATTTACTTATACATATTGTAGGGACATTATTAATTATTGAGATGTCACTATCAGAATGCAGAACAACTGCTTTGTAAGCAATTTATTTAGAAAACCAACTTATAGTAATAGCTTACTGCACTGTAATAGCAGTCATCCCTTGCATGTAAAAACTAACTTGGTGATAGGGCAATTTATTAGATTAGCCTACATGGTTACGAAAGACAAAGATTTTTTGGATCAATGTCATTTACTTTTGGATATGTTTTCATCTCGAGACTACCCTTTAGAACTTTTGGATAATTTCTTTAATGAAATAAACATTAAAAGGGAACAAGGTTTGATAGCACCAATTTTGAATTACGGTAATAATATTATTTCAGTAAACAGTAACCATGAACAAAAAATATCAACAGGTAATAAAGATTATATTTGTTCTTTTGTTACTAGGTTTAGTGTAGACCATCAATTTTTATCTTACATCTTAAATAAGAACTGGCATATTTTCCAGGGTTTCGAAGGAATTGTGGAAAAATTAGGCTCCAAACCTAGTATTGTTTTTAGAAAAGGGTATACGTTTAAACAACTGTTAGAAAAGAAAGGACAATGTACCAAGAAAGAAAAGGCTATAAGAATGAAAAAATGTAGATTTTGTTCTCAATGTTCACTTATTAAACTAGTAAATAAGATCAAAATAAATAACAATTACATCAAAATAGGAGGAAAATGTACTTGCGACACTGTGGGTGTTGTTTATGCAGCTTTTATGTGAGTCTTGTTCTGGTTTTTATATTGGCAAGGCCAAGAGAAAACTTAAAGAACGGATGTATGAGCATGCTAGAGACATCAAAAATAAAAACAAAAACAGTGCATTGTATAGGCATATTGAGAATAATTCTTCACATTGCTTTAAATTAGGACCATAGAGGAGGACCTTGGGAAGACTTGTTAGATTTTAAAGAGTTATGTTGGCAGATTAGGTCGAATGCCTTATGTGATCCTGGCTTAAATGATGGTATCTCTTTAGCTAGTTTTTTAAAACTGCGCTCATACAGAGTGTAGTTAATATCATCATTTTAGTAAAGTAAGGCACAATGAATGTTGGTTTTAGCTTTCTTTGCTGTTATTTAATATGCAGTAGTTTTAAGACACATTATTATTTGTTTTATGTCTTTAAGAGAATTCACCTTGCGTTTTTAAAATGTATCAGTTGGGCTTTTATTGGATTATTTTATCACATGACTGATTGAATGAGAGTAAGATTAATGTGGTCATTGATTCTAGTATTCTGAAGAAGTCTTTGTTATATTCTGACGAAAGCGCTAAATAAAGTTGTGTTTTTGAACACTTTGATTTTACTTTTTTGAGTGCTTATAGCAAGTTTGGTGATTCGTGGCTGCTATCAGTTTTGTTTCAAGTACTAAAAAGACAGTTGATAGAATAACAGGTCTTGCTTTAGCATGCATTTTTCTGAAGGTTATGACGTCTGAAACTCAATGTCTGTCATTATTTAGTGACTTAATTCCTAAATGGTTTGGCAGAAAACCACAAATTTTATGAGGAACAAACCAAAAATAAGAAGCAAAAATCAATTCATTCTGCAAAATTCTGGACAGTTGAGAGTTATAGTTCAGCTGAGGCTGTTTGAGTTTGCTGCCCTTCCCCCCTCATAAAATCATGGTCGAATGGAGCATCCCCCCTGCAGCCATTCCACTGTCCCATTCCTTGGTTATTTCGCCCATTTGCCATAAACACTGCAATGTGCATACTGCTTTACTTCTGCGATGATATGGATTTCATTTGAAAGTTTTATTTTATATTTTACAGCATAAACCCTAATAGATATATGCTAAACAACGCAATGCAGTCTCACAATGAAAACAGACTTAGCATTAAAACTTCTCTGCCCTTGAAACTCACATTCATTGAAACAGCATTGAAACCCACATTTAAAGAAAATACATTTTGCCAGTGGAAGATAAAGATTAATTTTGGGCTGTTTTCACATCATAGGCCCCTTGAACACGAAACATACACATGCTCTTTGATACACCTTCCTGACTGTATTAAATTATATTCCTTATACAATACAGTACAGTTGTTAGAGGGCATTTTAAATTTATTGTTTTGAACATTTTTCCAGTAAACAATGAAACAAAATGCATGCACCAATAATGACAAAACTGCCCAATTCAGAACATTTCCATCATAAAAGTCTACTCAAACTTCTACAGTCCACCAGTATCAGTAAATATGCACAATCTCTGAAGAAGTAAAAGTCATCTAAATAATTCCACATTAAAGAAATCTGTTAACTAATGAAGAGGTTACTGCTAGCAAACAACTTTATATGTCATTGTTTCATCTACAAATAAAGTGCCTGTTGCCCCTGAGGAATAAATTGCCTATGTTGCATTTAAAAATCATAATGCTAGTAATATCACATTAGGGAATGGATGGCAAAGCGACAGCAACTGACGCAAAAATACTAAGCCTCTGGTATTCGTGCCGGCCGAGGACTACCCCAGCAGAGATAACCCAAATGTGATGACTGCAACAGTGAAACATGAAGAACATCAAAGCTACCATATTGGAAATGGTAAAGGCCTCATTAGTAAGGAGTGATGCTCTGACCCAATAGGTTACCAGATTTCTGCAGCACTACTGTAAGGAATTGTGTTGTGGTTCTACCTGGGACACATATTTCTCTGTTTGCTCCCACAGATCAAACAGCATGGACCAGCTATACAAAACAGAGTTCATTTTTTATGTTAAAGTGTTTGTATTAATCTTCGAGTAAGTAACTTAAAGTGCAAAATACCCATTCACTAAGTGAGTCAGCCTGGTGACACTATTCTTTACAGACAAACCTTAGAAAGCATACCTGGACCATACAACTGACTTTCCATGTCACCTCCAAAGTCTAAAAACTGAACTACTACCTTAGCTTGAACCTGATTTTGTCAATGCAAATGCCTGAAACAGCTAGTCAATATCCCCACAAGTGATGATAATATCTTAGATTTAGTATTAACCAACATGAGCCACCACTGAAGGATCCATACAGTATCATCCACCCTCGTAAGATCTGACCATAAAGCAGTCACTTTTGAAGGTACCATCTCCCCCAACCCTCCTCTAGCTACGGTCAAACAAAAAAAATCTCCAAAGCTGATTACAACCTCCTGAGTGATGGTATAAACAGCTTCACAGCCCCCTCCCCCTATGTAGGAAATGGCACTAATGTCCAAATCTACACCAAAGTACTATACAAGAATTTATACAGATGCATGGAATCAAGAATACCTGACAGGATGAAATCATACTCTGCCAGGAAGAGTGAACCAGTCTGGTGGACATCTACAATAAATAAACTCTATAACAAAAGGAAAAAATTGCTGTGCAGAACCAAGAAGGAGCAGGTGCCCAACTGGAAGCAATATCTCCATAGCTTGAGCAAGCAAATAAGAGCACTAGTGAAATCCTCCAAATCAAACTTTAAGCCCATATTGGCCAAATATACTACAGACAATCATAAGGCCTTCTTCACATATGTCTGCAGTCTCAAAGGAAGCAACCAGATCTGCTCATAACTGGTGATCAAGGACACCACATACACAAATGCTGCAGATATAGCCAACTTGCTGGCTGAGATTTAGCAAAAACTTCACCCCACTGTCCCCCCATCAGTAAATCAGGACATCCCCAATACCTGCCCCCTCCCCTTATCTCTAGAGAACAGGTCATCACTGCCCTCTCAAAGGAAAAAATACAGCCTCCATGGGATCCGATAACATCCCAGGCTGCATCCTACATGAACTCAGGCAGGAACTTGCAGCACCATTAGGCACCCTATTTAACCAAAGCCTGAGTACAGGCTTCATCCCAGCTGAGTGGAGGACAGCCACTGTCATCCCTTTGCACAAAGATGGAGCGTCCACCGATCTGAGAAATTATAGATCCATCAACCTAACTAGCCTGATCTGCAAGCCTATGAAATGGATTATCATGGACCTCATTAACAAGGACATTGGCAACCTCCAAACACTCAATCCCACACAGTCTGGCTTCGTCAAGGGGAGGTCATGTCTGTTAAATTTCTTCTTTAGGTTCATAGGTGTGTACTAGGCTAATGGCCCTGAAGCCTTTACAAGCCTAGCCCATAGGATTACCCTGGCATTGTGCCACTCAACCTTAGTTCCTAGTGCCTCTGTCGAGTAGAGCCACTGGAGTGATCCCTGGGGTGAATTTTCTATTTCCCATCCATTCATCAAGATTTCTCTTGAAGAGGGCCAATGAGGTGCTCTGCTTGACATGTATGGGAAGTCCATTCCATAGCATGGGCAGTCTCTGGGTTATGAACCTGTCCCTCCAGCATGTTCTGTTGATTGTGGTAATGAGGTTGAGGTCTCTGGAGCATTTGGTGCAGAGCGATTGGGATTTTTTAGATGTAGCATTTCTAACAGAGCTGGATCAGACATGGCTTTGTAAGTCACCAAAGAAATGGACGAGGGGAAGACAGTGCACACTGCCTACCTTGACCTGGCCAAAGCCTTCAACACTATTCCCCACTTAGGCATAGTAAATAAACTCTCTCAACTAGGCATCAATCCATATGTTACCAGATGTGTAGCAAACTGGCTCAGTGATAGAACCCACCTAATCAAAATAGGGGAAGCCAGTTCTAGTAGTAGACACGTAACTAGTGGCATACCCCAGGGATCGGTCTTAGGACCTCTGTTATTTGGGATATACATTTCTGACGTGCAGGCCAAAAACTATGTGCTATGGCTGACCAAGTTTGGAGATTATTGCAAACTGGATGCGGTCATCAATTCACCTAGTGATGTGGACATCCTCCAAGAGGGTCTCACCCAAACAAAAACTGGTGCCAGAAACATGGCCTCAAGCTGAATACCAAAAAATGCATTATCATCCCCTTTGGGGATTGTGACATCCCTACAAATTATCCCATTAATAAAAACACCCTCAGCATGCAATCAGTCACGAGGGATTTGGACATCTAGGTTGATAGCAACCTGACTTTTGACCACCATGTTGCTTCCATTATACAGAAGCTTTCTACATGGCCCACCTTATAAGTAAGGGTATCTCATCCAGGGACAAGGAGGTCATAATATCCCTGTATTACTCCCTTATAAGGCCCATTATTGAGTACAATGCGCCTTTCAGCATATACCTCTCAAAGCACATACAGCAGCTGAAGAGGTCACAGAGGTTCCTCACTGGGAGAATCCAGGGCCTCAAATATCTATCCTACACTAACGGGCTAAAAGCCCTGTCCTTCTACTCAGTTTCATACAGACTCCTCAGAGGTGACCTCTGTCTGGCACACAAAGCAATCTCAGACCCTGCCTTTAAGGGACTGCTGCATATCTGCAAGTCAAACTCCACTCAAGTAACCCACACACATGATCTCAACCTAGTCTCTGACATCAGTAAGACTTGTTGGCAGGACAGATTTGCGTCCCAGAGACTCCCCCATCTGTGGAATAGACTCCCTCTCCACGTCAAGCAGAGTACCTCATTCTCCATTTTTAAGCACAACCTGGATTACTGGATGGGAAACAGAAAATACACCCCTGGGATTCCACCTGTATCCCTGCTGTCAGGTGCTGACTTGGCTAAACTCTTTGCTAGGCTTATAAGGGCCTCAGGGCCAATAGCCTAGTAATGTCCTATGATCCTATGAATTATCACAAATAGATACTGCAGGAAAGGAGGTTGCTGTTACAGTGTTGGAAAAAGAAGATCTGGAAACTCCTGTGTTAATGCCAATGATCAATCAAGGTGAGATGAATGCTGAAGAGGAAGTAAGTGCGAGTATTATGTTGGATAACATGCTGGGAGAGGTAACAGATGAGGTACTGCCAGATGAATCAAGAAAAGGAACTGCATTACAGGAAGGTGCTGACAGCAGTTTGTTGTATGCTTGGGCAGTGGAGTAGCTGGTTTTAAAAGTATGACCCACAAACAGGGTGTTGTGAACAGTAAGATATTTTTTTCATATGCAGAAATGATAAAGAATAGAAAATAAAGATGCTGTGTCTGAAACTGAAAGAAGACATGGATTGATGCAAGGAAAACAAAAAACAGAACTGAAGACTGGTGGTAAAAATTAAAAAAAAAGATGTGACATAATTAACATGTATAAAATTACTGACAGTATTATTTTACCATTGGGGTTTAAAGTGCAGGACACAGGACTATTAATACACTTAGGAACAGAAGACTTTTGCGAGGTTACTTTTGAAACTTTTATTTTACTTGAAAAATGTATGACTGTAGTAGAGAAACAGTTCATTGGCAGCATGGAATTAGTATATTTTTTAGAACTTGGGACTGAGTTCAGAAAGAAAATAAATAAATATTGGACCTAGAGGAACTTGAGTTAAAGACTCTTTCTGTCTGTTTGTAATAAAGTGCACAAGCTTAAAAGACAATATGATGGGATAAATGTTCAGACATGGGAGTGGGAGGTATGGGTGGCACTGGACATACACGATGGAAAAATGCAGCATAGATCAAATGTTATCATTGTGAATGGAAAACAGGAATCATTGTGGTATCGAGATCAACCTAAATCATGTTTTTGTTTTTTTTGTGAGGATGACATGCACTTGGTGTAAGACTGCAATAAAACAAGATGTAGTCAGCATGGAGATTATGGAAATACCATTAAAAATTGTAAACCTAAGTGCAAGAACGGCAATGAATCTGGGCATTTCTGGTTTGACTGTTCTAAACTACAAAAGGAAAGGTAAAAAAAGATTTCAAAACAACACTCTAATGACAATACAACTAAAGATAAAGTATTATGATGGAGATAACTAAAGAAGAAAATAAAGAAAATGTTTTAAAAAGAAAGTGCAGAATAAAAGCAGATATGCAGCACTAGAGAAGAGAGAAAGAGGGAAAATTTAAGGAGAAGAACACGAGAAAGATAAATCAAATGCAGAGTACGGAGAAGGAAAAAAAAACAGAAAAGAAGGAAGAATCAAACAGAAAAGAAATTAGTTAGGAATAATAGCAATAAATGTAAATAGCTTTCAAAATTATATTAGAACTGTGGTAGTGACTGAATGTTGCAAAAAGAAAATGAGTATGGATGTTGATAAGTCCGTTGGCATGTATTAGACTAAGAACTACTGGGGACTTTTTAAGTCCAGCCATGCATCTCAAATTTCTGACAAGTTCTGGTACCTTTGATACTGCAAACAGGGGCATACCTACACAGTCTCAAGAACATATTCCTCGGCTTCAACAGCTAGCAGAAAAAGAAGTTGAACGGCATAACGCTTTTCTCCATAGGAAATCATTTCCAGAGCACTTTCTAATTGTGTGCAAGCAGTAATCACTTTTTAGGGAGATTTCTCCCTACTTTTAGTAAATGTGACTGTGGATCTGGTAAACATATGTTCAGGGGTGGGAGGCTGGGAGGCTTGTTCCCTGCAAAAAAGCAAGAAAAAAGGAGTTTTTTTCCCTACTGGTTTTTGTGCATTTTTCCCCTTTCTTTTGAAGCATCAGCTTTCAGGAAGTTGGCATTTTATAGTAGAACTGTAACTAGGAGATTGAGAGATGAAACATTTACAAGCAGGGGATTGGGAAATGAAACATTTAGAAGCAGGTAATGAGAGAGGAACCATTTATAGGATGACTGTGTCCATTAGAGACATATGTGACAAAGCAGGTTTGAATTTCCAGTTTCCCATCCAGTTGTTCAAGGTACAATTGAATTGTGTTAAGGAGGAACTCTGCTTCACATGGATAGGGAGCCTGTTCCAGAGAAGGGGAAGTCTCTGGGATACATACCTGTCTCTCCAGCAGATCCTATTTATATCACAGCAAAGGTATAAGTGTTTAGAATGGGTGATTCTGGTGTTGCTTGATTTACAGATATGCAGGAGGTCCTTCAGAGTGCAGCCCAAAGATGCCGTGCATACCAGCCATAAGTATTTCTTTAACAGCGTGCAGGAAACATAATACAGGAATAGAGCTTTGGGGCAGTCTGCACAGGACATTTTATTTACATCCTGTATTCTTTTAGTGAGGAACCTCTCGGGATACTCCAACTGTTGGATGTGCTTGGTTACATACATAACAACTGGGTCACTGTCCTCAATGACAGGCTTGATGAATGTCAAAATGAGTAAAAGAATGACCTTCTTGGACCTAGATGCCATACCTTTGTTTATATATTTGTTAGATATGAGATGTGTGATGGAACAAAAAAGGGAAAAAACGAGGTAATACGTGATAAAAAATATTATATGGTCATAGGTGTTTACTAGAATAACAACCACAATGGCCTTTTTAAGCCTAGCCATGCACCCCAAATATCTGACAAGTTCTGATACCTTTGAAAAGTGTAAGCAGGGGCTTGGGAGATTAAACATTTACAAGCAGGGGGCTAAGAGATGAACCATTTACAGGCTGCTTGTGTCCATTAGAGACATGGGTGTCACACCAGGGATGAATTTCCTGCTCCTCACCCAACTGTCCAACCTGCACTTGGACTGGGTTAGGGAAGAACTCTGCTTCACATGGATGGGGAACCTGTTTCAGAGAAGGAGTAATCTCCGGGATACATACCTGTCACTCCAGCAGGTCCTATTTATATCACAGGCAAGGTTTAAGTCTTTAGAATTGGTAATTCTGGTGTTGTTTGTTTTGTGGATATGCAGGAGGTCCATCAGAATAGGGTCTGAGAATCCCTTGGATGCCAGGTATTGATCCCTATCAACAGCCTGTAGGAGACGGAATACAGGGATAGGGCCTTGAGGTGATTTACACAGAACATGTTATTTATGCCCTGCACTTTTTTAGTGCGGAACCTCTGTGAATGTTCCAGTTGTTGGATATGCCCGGTTAGGTATATACCAAAGGGGGCATTGTACTCAATGATAGGTCTGATGAATTGCTGAATACAGTGGAATAATGACCTCATTGGACCTAGATGCCATACCTTTGTTTATAAGTTGCACAACATAGAATGATTTCCTCACTACTATAGACACATGATGGTCAAAGGCTAGATTACTGTCTATGCATGTCTCCAAGTCCCTGACTACTGGGTCAACTCAGAGTGTGTTGTCAATATGATAGCTACCAGGGGTGGATGACTTCCAGAAGGATACTATTATGCATTTCTTGACATTTAGCTTTAGTCCATGGCTCTGACACCAGTTGTTTGTGCCGGCCCTTCATGGAGAACATTTGTGTCAGTGGGGATTCAATGACAGCTCCTAATTTGCAATCATCTGCAATTTTTGTCAGCCAGAGGCCAGTGACATTGGCCTTGACTTCCACTTGTGAGTGGCCTCTTTGTAGAAGTGGACTCCCCAATTTTACCTTCCTAGGTCCTGTCTTTGAGCTAGCTGGCTAGCCACCGGGTGAAATAATGGTTTGTACCTAACCTCTTGAGTTTATCCACAAGGCACAAGTGTGGTATTGTGTCACATGTCTTGGTCAGGTCAAGGTAGGCAGTCTGAACCATTCTACCCTCATCCATTGCTTTGGTGACCTTCTCAAAGAAGTCTACCATGTTGCGTAGGCATAATCTTCTTTTGACAAAACCAAAGTGTGTTGGGTGCAGTGTCTGGAGATTTCCTGTGTCATTACTGGTCACATCTATGATAATTCTTTCCATGGCTTTTTATATAAGACTAGTGTGTGGGTCTGGTCAGTGGGGGTTATATGTGTTCAGGAATAGGAGATTTTTTATTTTTTTTTAAGGGAAGAGATAAGGATACCAGATGTGGCAGTAGTAGTTCCTAGAAAACTACTGATATGTGATATAAGGAAAAGGATAAGATCTTTAAGGATAATTGTAGTTTATGCATAAACTAATATGAAGAAGAGGAAAAAGACACATGAAGAACCTAAAAACTTTCTCCTTTTAAATAAGTCAATTACTATGGTGGGAAATTGTAACTGCAGATTGAAAAAGGTCAGGGGAAAACAACACAAGATATTAAAGTACTAAGAGAAGCTATAACACATGAAGGGTTGAAAGTCGGAAAAAATGGAGATTGGACATACAAAAGGGGGACTTTTAGAACTGAAATTGAATAAGTTGTGTTTTCAAAAGATTGAAAGAATAACAGGTGGGGTAGAAATGGTTGAGTTTTCAGATCATTACAGTTGTATGGACTAAAATTGGGGATGACAGACAAATATAAGAAAGGAAAAGGAAGAAAAAGACTGATTTCAGGGACTGATAAAACAGACGAGATGAAAAGGAGACATACAATTTTATCGGAACAGCATCTGACAATGAGTGTACGTTATGAAAACCGGACAGATTTCTGGAGTGCTTATAAAGAAAAATACAAGAAAATATTTTTGATTGTAGAAAAAAAGAGTAAG
>NC_056740.1:63895961-64008461 GCF_019279795.1 Protopterus annectens | reverse complement strand
ATATTTAGTGCCATTATGCTGTAACTCAGAGCAGATCTGAGTGTTCCCATTTAGATTCTTGACATAGCTATAGAATGCTTTGTGGTTGTCTTTAGAGTCAGTGGCAATTTTGTTTTCGTAACTAGCTTTGGAGGATTTTATGAGGAATCTCAGCTTCTTACTGAGGTTGACCAGGGAGTTCCTCCAGTCATGGGATTTTACTCTTTTTTGCAACAGTTTCTTTCTTCTGTTGTAGAGTTTGTTTATGGCAGAGGTCCACCAGATTGGCTTCCTTTTTTAGAGGATAACATCTTGGTTCTATTAGGGATAGCATGATCCATACACTCATGTAACTGCTTATAAAGTGCATTTGTGTAGGATTCGGCAGTCATACCTCTATTGTCCGTCTGCATGGGTGTCATGAAGTTTGCCACTTCTGTCTTAAGAAGTGTGAAGTTGGCTTTTGAGAAGTTTTTTATGATGGTTTCCCTAATTGGGGCTGGGGGTGGGATGTGGATGTCTAGGCTGATTAGCTTGTGGTCGGATCTTACCAATGAGGAATTGACCTCTGGTGTGGAACACCGGTTTCCCATGTTGGTAATGACCAGGTCTAGGATATTGCTGCCCCTGGTGGGGGTGTGAATAAGTTGATCCAAGGCGTTGGAATTTATGAATTCTAGAAAACGCTGAGCAAAATAGTTGGTACATGAGTAGTTTTTCCAGTTAATGGTGGGGTAGTTGAAATCGCCCATTATTAGGGTGTTGGGTTGTACCCTAATACTTTCCAGTGTATCAAGAAATGAGGAGTGTGAATCCTGGGGCATGGTGGGGGGTCTGTAGCAAGCTACAATTTGGATTGCGGTCTTGCCCAGAGTTAGTTGCACTTGGATAATCTCGGATGCATTATGCTGTGCAACTAGCCTGGAGGTGTGGATATCCAAAATGAATATGGACACACCTCCACCTTTAGTGCTTCTTTCTGGGTTAGGTGGCCGAAAGGTGTGGTATGAATTGAAGCCTGGTAATGCAGGGGTGCTCTCTGGAGCTTTGAACCAGGTCTCTGTCACTGCACAGATGTCAATGTTCTCCATTTTAAGGAGTGCCTCGAGTGAGTGCATTTTGAGGTTTAGACTTCTAGCATTGAGTAGCATTACCCTCAGATTTTGCTTGCTTGTACCTGTTATGGTGGTGAATTTGTCATTTGAACCTTGCCTAAAAAAGGCACTATAGGGGTTGCAAGAGTCTTAGCCAGTATCTGGAATCCTAAGGGTGACAGGTGCAGGCCATCTCTGGCAAAGCATCGTGGACTGTCAATCATGTCGTCCCAGGCAGACAAATACTGGATCCCCTTAGAATGACACCAGAAGCTTAGCCAATTGTTGAAGTCAATCATTTTGTCCTTGTACTGTGATATCATTCTGGGTGATGGCAGGATGCTACTCAGGGTTAGGGTCATACCTGCCTGGGATACATGATCGGAGAGCTCCTCCATGTCTCTTTTCATGTAGTCCAGGGAGGTACGTCTCAGGTCATTCACACCAACATGGACAATGACAGTGTCATATTTGTACTTATTGTGGAGTGACCTGAGTGCATGCGTTATGTGGTGGATCCTGGCACCTGACAGGCAGCTGACAGTAACTTTCTCCTTGTTTAGTCTAGTGAGTGGAACATCAGTGTGCCTGACTATAGAGTCACCTATGACTAGAGTTTTGGGTACGTTGTTATGCCTTATGGGCTGTGGTTGAGTGGCACACTGAGTTTGTGGGCTATGTGTCATTTGGGTTGTGTTGGGTGGTGGAGTTTGCTTGCATTTATGCTTTGGATGTCCCTGATGCTTGGACAGGTTTTTATTGAGAGCCTCCGTGAATGTAGGTGTGTGTTTTGTGTTTCTATGTGTGTGTTTTGGTGGTGTAGGATTTGAGGGACTATGTGATGAGTGTGGTGCGGTGCAAGTGTTTACCTTCTCCTCTTGACTGTCTAGTCCAGTCTTGGGTGAAGAGAGCTTTGCTTCCAGTTTGGCTATATAAGTGCATCTCTCACAGGTTGTAGTGTTGGGTGGTAGGAGGAGAGGGTTGTCTGTGTACATGAGGCAATTGCTGCATTGCCCCAAGATGCCCAGATTCATCAGGTAGACAGGAGAAATCACTGGGAGCTGACCCTTAGACATGCCTGGATAAGTGCTTATTTATTAAGTACTAAAAACTGCTTTCCACTAGACAAGTGAGGAAAGTTGAGTGCTGTAGTAATTTGCAGCTTATGTAGTGCTTACAATGAGTTTTGAACAAGTGCTGAGATCAAAGAAACAGATTTGAGTGCTGAAACTAGAAAACTGGCTAGTTATTAGAAAAAAACTAAGCTAGAAGGCTTCCCTCCAACACAGAAGGGCTTGGGGGCTCAGAAGCCTACAAATAGTCTATACCACTTAACAGGAAAGGCAGGAAACAAGCTTAATTTTTTTTTCTGTTTCCCAGATGCTCTCTTTGTACACAGTAGGAGTGCCTGAAATCAGAATATGATCTCACTGCACTCAGTTGAGTGAGCAAATGAGATGGGCCCAGAAGGAGTATCCAAACACAAATTTACAAGAGGGGCGGGCAGTTTCAAGGCTACTAAGATTAACACCAAAACAAAAACAGGGTGGGTGGGACTAACTGAAGAGCAGAGTCAAAACTTCCAGTGCAGTTAATATTCCTGCAACACAGTTAAATCAATTTAAATACTGTATTTTTTAAAAAAAGTGCAGATAAAGGTACTTAAATTCTCTTATACGTCCAGTTGAATACAGCTAGTTCTTAGCCAGCCAAACCAGTTCAGTTAATATTCCTGCAACACAGTTAAATCAATTTAAATACTGTATTTTTTGAAAAAAAGTGCAGATAAAGGTACTTAAATTCTCTTATACGTCCAGTTGAATACAGCTAGTTCTTAGCCGGCCAAAGCTTGGTATATTTAGTTGGAGGGTGTGGGGAGCAAAGCCCCCCACTTTATGTTTGAAATTCACACCAGTTTTATACATCTTGTAGCGCCTCATTCCCACCCTCATTAGCACCATAATATGCTGCCAGTGTGAATCTTGTTCCTCCTTTCAACTGTCTTCCTATCACCCATCTCACGTCCCTGTCTTCCTTCCACCTCTGCTTCACCCACCTCTCTCCTTTTCACTAAAATACCTACTACATCTGGGGGGATTCTTATGACCTACCCATTCACTTTCCCCATCTTCCATGCTCATGGATTATGTCCAAGGGCAATTCCCTCTTTGGACCATGCCTCCTCTTAGGGAGCACATCAATGAGCATCCTCCCACCTTGGATGGGCACACCCATCCCTTACTTGCCACTCCATCAGTTGTCCGAGCCACTACTCAAACACGGGTTAGTTGGTTGTAGTCAGGGCTTTATCCCTCTATGCCACTGGAGTGGTGTGTTAATTATATGTTAAGAAATGACAAGATATATGCAGTGCACAGGGTGTCACAATAACGGTACATAATCAGAAAAAAAGATAAATCTGTTATGTGCTTCTGTAGTGCAAACCCCAACCAAAACGCTGCTTTTAAAGGTGTATAACAAATGTAACACACCCCCTAAGCATTGTTCAGTGGGGTATAAGGGATGTTACTTTACTCTCTGTGATCCCTGAATATCTTTCTTCCTATGTCCACGTAAGTTTACAGATGTCAGACTGCAAGTAACTTATTTAAATTAGTGCAGTATTTAAAAACTGTCCCTATTTTTTTCTTACTTGCAGTCTATGTGACAGCATTTAAGTGCTTTATTGGCCTTTTTTTTTGTAACAGGTAGTACATGGAATAGATAAAACTCCATACACTAGAAACAGTTGTGATTAGGTCTCACTGATCATAACCTGTTATTATGTGTTCTTCATATGGATGCCAAGATTTACCCCTCCGGCTTAAACCTCTGTTGTGAATATTTATGTGTAAATAATGTAAAGGCTGTATTTTCCTCCCTACAGAATTATTGCAATATTTCTGCAATTTTATCTACATAAGATACACTGGTTGCACATTAGTCACCTAGCTGCACTGTATGTGAGGGGTGATTAGGGTAACTGACTGGAATAAGTTGAAAAAAACAGCAACCTATAATCATACACTATAGACTCCAGCATCCAGCAGAAGAGATACCAAGAAGTCTATCAATTCCCAGTGGAAAAAGGTCAAATCTTAAGGTGAATAAATAAAGTGATTAAAATAATAGTTTAAACTGAAGTTCTGAGTTTAAATTTTCGTAATACCCATTCTGAAAACAAACTATTCTATACAGAGTTTGCCATCTGCTGCTAATGTACACTGTCTTAGGCATTACTGCTTACATACTGCATACTATTATACGTTATTGTCAGCACGTCACCTGTCTCTTGTTTTTGATAATAATAGGTTGGCAGCATGTCATTAAATCATCACAATGCAGTTTCACATTGTACTGCTTACTATACAACACTACTTACACTGTCATTTTTATCACACAGTGCACTTTCTTATAACATTTTTGTTACACGGATTATGCTTGCAAAATCAAACTACAGGTTACAATAAAGCTCAGAAAACCAAGAGAACAGTTTTGCTCTTAAAATGTTTTAGAACTTCAGAACCGAGTACATCTTATCATCACAACATCACAGTATTAGGAGTGCTCCAATGTTAGTCGATAGAGGGTCATTTTTATGTAGTAACTAAATAAGCAACACTCAGGAGCTGTCTTAGCACAAGCAAAGTAGTTCTGATTACTGCTTTAATAGTCAGTGATCAGGAAATAGGAACTCTGGAGGACAGAAATGCTAGAAGACATAAAGAGCAACTCTTCAGTGTCAGTTCCACATCCGTCTGACAATAGTCAATTCCTCAAAAGGCGAGTCAGATACAAAGTTAGTAAGTCAAGTGGCATGCTCCCTTCCAGATTTAGCTGCAGAGGCTGTTGCTAATTATACCCATATGGAAGTGCTGTTTAAAGTGTGAGAATAGGGAAAGGACCACATTCAGACATGCTCTTATATGACTACTTTACCTGCTGGCAGCACATTGTTACGAGAAAATTCAAGACCTCAGGAAATAAACAAAAACTCAGTTTTTTCAGGCTAGCATTGATGATTTCTCTCCGCAGGTAGTTACACTCAGGTGAGTTTACTATGAATAATCACACCTCATTTAATAAGTACATGATTATTTCAACCCAAAACATCTAAAATCTTGGGAGGTCACTATTCAAGAGAACAACAGTCCCAAGGTCACAAAGTAAAAAGCATAGCTCCCTGAAAGAAAGCGAAAAGTGCAGGGCTCATCTTCTCACTTTTTCCCCAAGTCTAACTGCCATTACAAAATGTCAGCAATCTTCCAGTGAAAATATTCTGAGTGTCAAATGTCCGGCTGGCAAAAAACAGAAGGGTTCCCCGTACACACTATGTATTACTAACAAACCAGGCAAAATCTACACTGCTGATTGAGGAAGTACACAGATAATATACACAGTGCTTGTGACTTGCTTGGAGTCATACATTAGGCAAAAGGACACTAAGGGAATCAAACCATGGACAGCAGAAAGTAGCTCATTAACAGCTCACATCCCTAATCCTCTCCTCTTACAAACTAGCTTCTTCATTCCAGAGCCTCTGAACATTTTCTGACAAATTGACATGATCCCAGTTCACATCATGAAACAATAATGCTGCTGGTCCAGACAGCTGCATGCCTGTAAGAAGTCAGTAGTTTTCCTATGCAATTCAGATGTTTTTCCATATTAAAAGAAAACTCCACTTTCTTCTACAGTTTAACTCAACTCTTAGGGTGCTTTTCTCCATACAATATGATTCTAGTACTGTGTAGGTACCTGAAACCAGCTTCTACTTTATAAAACTTTAATTTTCTCACTTTGGTATCAAAGGAAGGGAAAGACCACCCACTGTTTTTAAAGCGTACCTTCTCACATAAGTTGCAGAGGAATTTGTTTACACTTGGATGACATACCACAAACACATTTTTGTAGCCAGGAGCTCAGGCTGCTGTAAAGACAGAGAGGTGTGAAACTGTTTTCCATTGTCTTTACTGCAGATAGGAAGAAAACTTCCAATATAGCCATGTCTTTCAAAGCAAAACAGAGCAAGTAGATCAGTCAATGGTTCAAAGGCAGCTGTCACATCTCCTGACAAATTTACATAAGCAGCATCATAGTACTGAAATGCTAAGCTTTAAACTATAAATTGTTGTTGTTGTGATGACTGTGGAGAGATGGGCGAAGGCTGCCAGCCTAGTCAAATAGAATTTGATATATAATTCTATCAATTGTATAAATAAATGTAAAATACAGGCTTGTGTTTTTAAATGTAGGAAAACACTATGAAATGTGGAACTGCAAAACATGTGACAACATTGCACTCTACTATTCCAGTGAAGCATGTTGTATCCTTTCATGTTAGAATTCGGCCCGAGGGCGGCTGGATGAAGATTTCATGCCCATTGTTTTAGGCTAAAGTTTATGACTAGAATTTAGATATGGAATGTGCTTTATTGCTTTAGTTTCTGTTAGTATATCCATGTGAAATGTCTTCTGCTGTTGTAAGTTTATGTGTGATGCAATATAAATACTGGGAAAACCTAAGTGTCAAAAATGATGTAATTTTGGGAGGGCCTTAGAGACATGTTTGCTAGTAATGTTTAAATACTATTTCTCACAAGAGACCTGAGGCATTTTGATCTGGACATCTAACTTATCAGAACTTTGCTTATGCTCACATGTACGTTTTTAGCACTGTGATATCTTGTAGGAATAGTTAAAGCTAGTAAAGATTAATTAAGTATTTTTCTTTGAAACCAGACCTGTCCTACTGTATTATTTTAAGTTTCTGTGTGATCTGTGAACTCTTAGATATCTCTGTGGTGTAGTAGTTTTGTCTTGTGTTTTAATTATGTATTATTAAATATTTTTAAAACCTTCTACCTGTGGCTGCTTTGTGTACAGATAAGCTCTAGAGTACACTGCATATTTTATTAAATATCTTAACTAATTAAGTGAGGTCATAGGTTAGAACTAGCCAAACAATATAATATAATTATATAGAGTTTAGTGTAGTAGGCCACTCTGATAAGCCTTAGAGTGTATAGTCACATTACCATTAGATATTAATATTGCACAGTAATAATTGGACACCCTTTTAAGGGCCTTTTAGTAGCTGATATTATTAACTGGGTGGTGGCAGTAATTACTACTGTATAGTCTGGGTAAAGGGGCACAGCTGGAGAATCTGTGTCAGCCTTTCCCAGGAGTGTCTGTGAAGTTGTATAAATACTTATCTCAAAGTGTGTGTGTGTTGTGTCAGCTACTTGGGCAGGGACACGAAGCGCTGGTTTGACAGAGAGGGTACTGGAGGGTCTAGCTTGCCCAGTTAGGCTGAGACCTGGACCCTATAGCTGTGCCAGTGAGGAGTCTTATTGGGGACCTGGTGAGCAAGGAAGCAGCCAGCCCCAGACTGACTGTGATCTCTGTGTGCACTTAAGGGAAATTGTACTTTACTGTGTGTATTAGTTATCCTTTCCTCTTCTAGGAGATGACCTCCCTGGTGTTAGTGGTGAGGAATGAGGCTCCTTGATTGCTGGGCCACGGCACGGTCGTCACAGTTGTTTCTACTACTTTATATTTTAAGATGACTTGAATGTAGTATCAAAGAGGTCTGTGACATTTACAGAAAAATCAGAAAATACAACAAAACTAAAGAGTACATAGTGTTTCTAGCAAAGCTAAACAGAATGCCAGTTTTAATTAAATAAAGAGAAGACAGCTTCATAAATGAGCTACAATTCTCTTTTATGTAATGGCTGTGGACGTGGAGACCTTGAGTCTTAAAATCAGCCAAGAGCATAATCTGTTGAATATTTATTGATAAACTATATAAGCAGAACAGTATCATTCTTGGGGTCATCTCTGTGTTGGAAAAAAAGCAAGCAATATCACAAGACCATCAGAGCTCCTGCAGACCTTGTGGTTAACATTCATTAAAACATTAGTTAACATTAACCAATTGTTTACTACAGTATTTAAAATATGTATAAAGGAATAACCAATAATCATGGAACAAATCAAAGAACAGTATCATTCTTGGGATCATCTCTGTGTTGGAAAAAAAGCAAGCAGTATCACAAGACCATCAGAGCTCCTGCAGACCTTGTGGTTAACATTCATTAAAACATTAGTTAACATTAACCAATTGTTTACTACAGTATTTAAAATATGTATAAAGGAATAACCAATAATGGGTTATAAAAACACTGATAAAGTCTCAGAGTGATAAATAAAAGATACGTGAACAGCTATTTCGCCATAAAGATGTTAGATAAAAAAATAAAATACATATATATGAGACGGACACCTGGTGTAAAAGTCATGGCCTCAAGCTAAATGCCAAAAAATGCATAGTCATCCCGTTTGGGAAAAACAAAACACCCATGAATTACCACATAGGTGGCAGCCCCCTTAATACAGAAGAGGTAATAAGAGATCTGGGGACCCAGGTAGATAGTAATCTCTCCTTTGACAATCATACTGCCAAAGTAGTTAGGAAATCCTTCTATGTGGCCCATCTAAAGTCTAAATCTTAAAATGCACTCACTCGAGGCACTCCTTAAAATGGAGAACATCGATATCTGTGCAGTGACTGAGACCTGGTTCAAGGCTCCAGAGAGCACCTCTGCACTACCAGGCTATAACTCATACCACACTTTTCGGCCATGTAACCTGGACCGGAACACCAAAGGTGGAGGTGTGTCCATATTCATTAAGGATATCCACACCTCCAAGCTAGTTGCTCAGCATAGTGCAGCCGAGGTTATCCAACTGCAACTAACTCTGGGCAAAACTGCAATCGAAATTGTAGCTTGCTACAGATCCCCCACCATGCCCCAGGATTCCCACTCCTCTTTTCTTGATGTACTGGAAAATATTAGGGTTCAACCAAACACCCTAATAATGGGCAATTTCAACTACCCCACCATTAACTGGGAAAACTATTCATGTACCAACTCCTTCATTCAACGCTTTCTGGAATTCATAAACTCCAATGCCCTGGATCAACTTATCCACACCCCCACCAGAGGTAAACATATCCTACATCTAGTCATTACCACCATGAGTGACCGGTGTTCCATACCTGAAGTCAATGCCTCATTGGTCCGATCCGACCATAAGCTAATTACCCTAGATATCCACATCCTGCCACCACCCCTATTAAGGAAACCATGGTAAAAAATTTCTCCAAAGCCAACTTCATGCTTCTTAAGACAGAAGTGGTGAACTTCATGGCACCCATGCAGATGGACAATACAGTTACGACTACTGAATCCTACACAATTGCACTTTATAAGCACTTACATGAGTGCATGGATCGTGCTATCCCAAACAGAACCAAGATGCTATCCTCCAAAAAAAGGAAGCCAATCTGGTGGTCCCCTGCCATAAACAAACTGTACAATAGAAGGAAGAAACTGTTGCAAAAGAGAGTAAAATCCCATGAGTGGAGGGACTCCCTGGTCAGCCTCAGTAAGAAGCTGTGATCCTTGATAAAGTCCTCCAAAGTTAGTTAGGAAAACAAAATTGCCACTGATTCTAAAGACAGCCACAAAGCATTCTATATCTATGTCAAGAATCTCGATGGCAACACTCAGATCTGCTCTGAGTTATAGTACAATGGCACTAAATATACAGACCCAACTGATATTGCCAGCATCCTGGCACATAGGTTCAGTGTTAACTTTACCCCCCTCTCACCCCCAAAAGAGCCCATCTCTATAATGGAAGAAAGCAAAGTTCCTGTAATCACGGCTGCACAGGTACAAACCACACTTTCCAAAGCCAAGAACACAGCAACATGGGACCAGACAACATCCCAGGCTGCGTTCCACATGAACTACAGAACGAACTGGCACCCCACCTAAGTACCATGTTCAATCATAGCCTCACTTCAGGCTTTGTGCCTGCTGAATGGCGCACAGCGACAGTTATCCCACTCCACAAGGGGGGAGCCACCACGGACCCCGGGAACTACCGTCCCATTAGCCTGACGAGCCTGGTCTGCAAGGCCATGGAACGTATCATCATGAAACTTATAAATAAAGACATTGGTAATCTCCAAACTCTGGACCCCACCCAGTTCGGGTTTGTAAAAGGCAGATCATGTCTCCTAAACCTGATAGACTTCTTTGAAGCAGTCACCAAAGCCATAGACAAGGGTAAGGTGGTTCACACAGCCTATCTAGATCTTGCCAAGGCTTTCGACACCATCCCCCACTCTGGAATTATAGATAAACTCACTAAACTAGGTATAAATCCCTATGTCACAAGTAGCCAACTGGCTCACTGACAGAACCCACACTGTAAAAGTAGCAGACTCCAAATCCGACTTCAGACCAGTGACAAGTGGAGTACCACAGGGTTCAGTCCTGGGTCCTCTCCTGTTTGGTACAGGCTAACACAGAAGGTCTTTGGTTAACGAAGTTTGCAGATGACTGCAAACTAGGAGCCATAATCAAAACTCCTAACGATGTGGACATTCAACAAAAGGGCCTCACTGAGACAGATGCCTTGTGTCAAAGCCATGGCCTCAAGCTCAATGCCAAAAAGTGCACTGTCATCCCCTTTGGTAAAAACTCTGTATCCATGAACTACAACATAGGCGGTAGTATACTTAACACCAAAAGTGTGATAAGAGACCTTGGGACACAGGTGGACAGTAGTCTCTCCTTTGATAATCACATCACCACAGTAGTCAGGAAATCCTTCTACGTGGCACACCTCATCACAAAAGGTTTCTCATCCAGAAAAAAAGAGGTCATTGCTCCCCTCTACTTATCACTCATTAGATTCATTATAGAGTACAATGTTCCTTTTGGTATGTACCTCACAAGACATCTACAACAACTGGAAAGGCCACAGAAATACCTCACAAAGAGGATTACCAGCCTCAAACAAATGCCCTACCAAGACCATCTCAAAAAACTCCAGCTTTACTCCATCGCATATCGCCTACTCAGAGGTGATCTCTGCCTAATATACAAAGCTATGTCAAACCCAGAGCTGTTGGACATGCTCCACTTAAAGAAATCCCAGTCCCTCCAAGCTACATGCTCTAGGGACCTAAACCTTGTCACCACAATAAACAGAACATGCCGGAGGGATAGATTCCTGTCCCAGAGACTTCCCATACTTTGGAATTAACTACCTATCTATATCAAATAAAGCTCCTCATTAGCACTCTTCAAAAAAAAATCTTGATGATTGGATGGGAAATAGGAAATTCACCCCGGGGATCACTTCTGTGGCTCTACTCGACAGTGGCACAGGAAAATAATTTTCTTGGGTGGCAAAAGCTAGGGTACCTTTTTGGCTGGGCTTGTATAGGCCCCAGGGCCGATAGCCTAGTACCTACCTATGAACCTATAAAATTTTCGCATCTAGAAATAAAGAGGTTATAGTGCCCCTCTATTCATCAATCATTAAACCCATCATAGAGTACAATGCCCCATTTGGGATGTACCTCACAAGACACTTCCAACAGCTGGAAAGACCACAAAAGTACCTCACCAAGAGGATTACTGGTCTCAAACATATGTCCTATGCAGCCCGACTGAAAAAACTCTGGCTGCACTCAGTGGCATATCGCTTATTCAGAGGTGATCTCTGCCTGACTTACAAAGCCATGTCCAACTCAGAATTCATGTACATGCTCCACCTCAAGAAATCCAAGTCACTGTGAGCCACATGCTCTAGTGAGCTAAACCTCGCCACAACAATAAACTGAACATGCTGGAAGGATAGATTCCTGTCACAGAGACTCCCCATGCTTTGGAACAAAATTCCAAATTACATCAGGCAGAGCCCCTCACTAACACTCTTCAAGAGAAACATTGACGAGTGGATGGGTAACAGAAAATACACCCTTGGGATCACTTCATTGGCTCTGCTTGACAGAGGATCAGTTAATTAATCAATGGGGTGGCGAAAGCCGACACACTCTGGCTAGGCTTATAAATGTCCTCGGGCAGATAGCCTAGTACCTACCTATGAACTTATGAACCTATATATATATATATATATATATATATATATATATATAGTTCATAGATTTACCAATCATTTCCCATGAAATATTTCAGTTCTAAATACTCTTTAAGGCCCCCAGTGGTATTATATGTAGTATACATATCCAGTTATCTTTTTGTTTATGACATTATCTGTGTCCTGTCTCCTAAAATACTGAGACATCCATTGAATGCCAACAAATCTGAACATGTACTCTTGCAGAGCATTAAGAAACATTTAGTGCACAGAAGTATGTCAAAAACATGATGACACGTGGAGGTCATGATTCAGAGGTGTGTAGCTCAACTGTGCTAAGGAAGAAAAGGAAAACCAGCAAAGCATTCAGATTATGCACGTGGCCTACGGAAGAAAAGGAATACCAGCAAAGCATTCAGATTATGCACGTGGCCTAAGGAAGAAAAGGAAAACCAGCAAAGCATTCAGATTATGCATGTGGCCTAAGGAAGAAAAGGAAAACCAGCAAAGCATTCAGATTATGCACATGGGAGCATAAGAACAAACAAATAAGTGCCAGTATGCCAAAAAAAGTATGATGTATGCAAGTGTCAAAATCAAACAAAGTAGAGAGATTAGAGACGTATAAATCCATTGCTAACAGCTGGAACACTTGGGTGTTCTGAACTCCAAGATTTCTCAATGTACACAAGTTTCACTCATGCTATTACTTGTGAGGATAGCAGCAGTCTTAGCTGTACAGCAAGTGTTAATGGCTGCTCTCAAACTCAATGCTTGTGATACCGCATGTCATTGGCCTCCATGACACACAGTGATCCACAAGCGGGTAACATACCATTCTCTCTATGTCCAGGACATTGTCAACCACTACTGTGTAGAAGAAACACTAAACAGGAGTTAGTAAATACCCATGTGTGGAATCAATCGGGATGTGTGGACTGCCTGTCACAGTGGACATGAAGGTTTGTGTGGTATAAACTATCCTTGCTACTAATACATTTCAGCTTCTAACAAGGGACACATTAGCAATTTTGCAGGCATCCGCCTCACGTACGCCAGTTTCTTAACATAATGTTCCAGCATGTGGAGTAGCATAGATGGGTTTCCACAAATAAGAGGAGAGAAAACACCTTTATGGGCATATTACAACACACAGAGACCATCCTCCTGATGTTCTGGAGGTCACTGACTGCACCTATATTGCATCAAGTGTCCATCTGCTGTACATGTTACCCAGTATAGCAATAACAAGGGCTTCTATTCCATCAACTGCTAGATGGTAACCAAGACAAAGTGTATTGCATGCAATTGGTCTGTATGTTACCCAGGCAGTTACCATGATGTTTGGCAGTTAGCACAGATGATCAAGGCTATGAGCTGATAATAAGCTACTTCCTGTGAGGGTTTGATTCCTCTCAGGTCTGATTCCCATGGGTTTGATTCACTCAGCCTTTAACTGCCTACAATGCTTTGAGGCAACTGGGAGCTTGGGTAAGGCCCCCTCAATGGTCTTCTAGACCACATGCCTAGTAATTACCTGATTCCCACATATGGCAAACATTCAAACTCTATCAGCATTTTGTGCATGAAACTTCCCTCATTTTCTTAGTAGATGCAATAAGTAACTGTTACACAGGCCTAGATATATAGTTCAAGGTTAATCAGGTAACAGGCCACTTATAATAGTGTGCAGTGTTGTGTATTGCAGGTAATACTGGATATGCCTCAGAACCATAGATGATGACACCCATCAGAAACCCCAAGATTATTTCTGAGATGTCCCACCATGCATTTGAAACACAGGACATTAGTGAAAATGTGTTCAGATTCCTGAAGGGATGCTTCTACTTTTTGTATACATGTGGTAGTGCACTGCAGCACACAACCGAGTCATGCAGTCAGATATTCATAATCTGCTCCATGTTGTACAATATGGTAGTACACAAGCAGACACAGCATGGGAACAGTACAGCACTGACTGACTGACCTGCTGGACCAGCAGATTAGGAGCTGGGTGTGGAGTCGTCTCAGAGCAAACTTCTTCAGTGACTACCCATGCAAGTCAGAGGTGGATGCAATATGCTGTTGCACTGCTAAAGATGCAGCTTCTAGTCTACAACTGTGGGCCATAACAAAGACAACATAGAATAAAACATATGCATGCACTATCACACTCAATCTGTGTATTACAGTTCACTGACTGCTCACAATGTACATCAGACATTATCTTACTCACACAAGCCAAATGCTGAACAGGGTATAGCCATCATCATTTGTACAAGTGGGGTGAGGCACAGTGACAGGTGACAACAATGCTATCATAAGGGTAAGGATCACTGGTGGTGGATAAAGTAGCCAACATCATTTGCATAGGTGAGGTGGGGTACAGTGACAGGTGACAGCAATGCTCCATAAGGGTATATGTCACAGAAAGTGAATATGTTCATCATTCAGGTGAGTACTTTGCTCCTTTCCTTTTCTAAAGATCCCTTTGGGGGCATCACAGATGACAGCCTCCAGTGGTAGGGTGGAGATGTCATGTCGTGAACCATGGCCTTGAGTATTATGCACCTGGCACTTTCAGGGCTTGATGTTTTCTGTATTATGGACGGCATAACACTTCAAGCTGATACTGAAATTGATACATTGAAATCAGAGCTCTACCCCGGGCTGGTAAACACATTCAAATAAAATAATACAAATGTACAGGGAACCTGATGGAGTGCTCCATTTTAGTAGACAACAGATGGCTGGTGTAGAAGACATTTTAACCATTTGGTGAGGAGCTGTTTTGGAGTAACTGCTGTGTTTAATTCATGATTTAAATGAAAATTAAAAAGATACATAGTAATGGTCATGTTGGTGAAAAGCGTAATTTATTCTGACTTTGACAAGGGGAGAAAATGTACAGGAGTCACAAACAACACTGCAGTAAATAAAAAAAATGTGAGACAGTTTTTTGTTAATAAATATGGCAAATAACCAAACAGCAATTCAGTTTGTAACTATACAAACCTGAAAAAGCAGACTCCAAGGAAAGTGCAAGATACACCCAAACAGTTTAAATCATAAGTGCCTTTGTCCGTTATAAGTAAGGTGAACTTCATCACACAAAAATATCCCTTACAGATTGTCCTTTTATAATCATTAAGCCCAATGCCATCTTGTGGTGGAAGTATTAAATTGTATATATAAATTTAATAAAACCATAACAAACACAGTTCAAAAGAGCTAAAATTAAAAACAAATTCCAGTTGCAAAATAGTTAACAAATTATAATATTGGATAAATAAATAATTGTAAACATCCATAATATTAAAATAAAATGAACTATCAATCACACCAAGCAATTAAATATGCATACTTCTGAAAAACAAAAGATTGTCGATGGATACTCTGTCATTAATGACCTGGGGGTTAATGGCACCTAATAAGACTTACCAATACAGTTCACGTTTTTCAAAGTAAACCTCCCAATTACCCCCCCCCCACAAAAAGTGAACCTCCTCCAAAACAAAGAAAATACATTTCTTAAAATTTTGACAATCATTAAAATGTTTGTGTAGTACATTACTGTTGTCCCTTTTATTAATCACATATTTATGAC
The DNA here is from genome assembly GCF_019279795.1 of Protopterus annectens. NCBI lineage: Eukaryota > Metazoa > Chordata > Ceratodontiformes > Protopteridae > Protopterus > Protopterus annectens. The sequence goes on along the minus strand of NC_056740.1, from coordinate 63,992,810 downwards.
GGTAAAACCTGGCTTTTAAAACATTTATAGTCTTAACAACATAAAATTCTGAAAATGTAACACGTTGTGCTAAACAGATGACTCCTTTGGTGTTGCAGTTGAATTTGCAATTTGGATAGATGGGTTTTGAAAAATTCCCAACAACAAAGTTCACCCCTTCTGCAATACATCTACACTGGCACACGCACCTCATGTGAACATGCCCTTAGAAGCCACATTAGAGTTAAACTTGCTTTTACTACCTTTTTCAAAAATCTTTTCTAAAAACCGGGTCTATATCAGAATCTCGACATCTGACAATATCGAACACAATATTGTCAACACGAGATTACCAAAAGTGCACATCGAACATTTAAACAGAAATCTCCGTAAGGGGAGATTTCCGTTTACTTCAATGTTGTGCAATCTCGGAGTTGGTATATTTAAGTAGTGGGGGGTGTAGGGGGTGCAGGGGGACTTGCCCCCCTGCGTAAACACTTTAATTTTTTTTTATAACCGTTTGATAGTTTAAGACTTTGATGCATAAAGTTCGATCTTTATGCATTCAAAGTATGAAACCTTCGAGGTTATAATATAGACCCCTAAAAACCATAATGGGGCAGTTACCTAAAAGTAAGCCCAGACCTTGTGTTATTATAGTCAGAAAAAAGTATACTTACGGGACAGTGTATAAGGGCAGCAAGGATGACTTCTACATATGAAGTTGCTGTTAATGAGTTAGAATTAGTGGGGGGCATGTTTTTGAAAAGGGGATACCCTATTATGTTGGTAAAGGACATGACTGATTATGTTTTGTCTCAATGGGGAAAAATGTATACACCCTTATTAGGTATAGGGTTGGAGTCATTAGTTGATAAACAGGTAATGATTTTTGTAGGGCTTTAGTACTACAATATAGTCCACCTGTTGAGGAAATTAAAAACATTTTTACAAGAAATTGGAATACACTAAGAAGTAATGCAGAGATTTTCAACTTTCTGGGTGATAAACTTAATTTTGTGTATAAAACAGAGATTAATTTGAAAAATAATTTTGAATGTGCAAGGTATGTTTCAAGTACTAACAAAAAGACACAAGATGCCACTAATAAATGTGATTTTTGCAACCAGTATTCTTTTATATTGGATGAGGTGACCTTAATGTTGGACAATATTACAAGAACTAAAATTTATTTTAAAAGTGGTAATTGTTGTACGAAACAGGTTATTTATTTGGCTAAATGCATGGGATGTCTGGCTTTCTATGTTGGAAAAATGGACACAGCCCTTAATAATAGGATATATGAGCTTACATACCAAATAAAGACGCAAAATAGTAATAATGCCCTGTTTAGACACCTGGTATCTAGTTCTAATTGTTCTTCTTTTAAATTCAGTATTTTGGATAAGTTGAACATTAATCCAAGGGGTGGTGATGTTAAAACATTGCTGGAAGAAAAAGAAGTGAGCTGGCAGTTGTTGCTTAATGTCACAAGCCCCCAAGAATAAATGATAATATTCCCCTTCAACCAATTCTAGAACTTAGAACTTAATATACTGAATTTTAATGTTTTTTATTGCATTTATTATATTGTAATAAACATACTTTATTATTTTATAGAACATTCTCCATGTGTTTTTAATAATCTTTTTATAATATTTTTTTTCTTATTGCAGGTTAGAATTTGTTTTTTTTAATAGTGTCAGGTGTTGTTTTCAGCATCTGCTTATGTTGTATTTTGATACTTGCCCTTTAAATGTAATGTGCTTGAGTTTGTTTAATTTCTTAATTGTTATGTCATTTAAGTGTATATAAAGGTTCTCCCTTGAAAGTTTTTTTTTTAGATTCTGATGAAGTCCAGGCTATTTTGGATGAAAGCGCTCAATCTAAATAAAGTTTAATTTTAGTAACTTATTTGTTTTTAGTGTGCTTAGTTCAGATTTTACTGACTAGAGAGAAGTTTCTTGTCAGCTGTTGCGAACACTACTTTTTATTATTAGTTTCGTATTTATAGTGTTGCTTTTTGTGTGGTTTTATTTATTATAAAATTCTGTCAGTTCCTCTGGAGGATATTTCCCACCTCAATGGTGGCGTCTCTAAAGTCACAAACTATGGCCATGTATAATAAACTCCTAATGTCACTGTCACAGAAGGATCCGTGTTTATCATCAGCCACCACATTTGCCTTGGTTTCCAAATCACAAAAAACATACTTCAACACTGGTCTCTAACAGTGGTACCTGTCTTTAATGATGTCATTCTTAAAAACATTAATGAAGTCACTAGGTTAGTGTCTATCTTGAAACATTCTGACCATTTTGTTAACTTCATCCAATAATATTGTTTCATCAGAAATGAGACAGGACAACCTGATAAACCTTCTCTTAATCAAGTTTTTCTTTTGCCGTGGGGTAGGTAGTTGTTATAATGTAAAAGATTGTTGGAATATGTCTCTTTCACAAACAGAGCTGAGGAAAACAGTTATCTATAGCTTTTCCTAACAGTAACAATCAAAAAAATCAACTTTATTTGAATCAAACTTCCCTTTAAAAAACAAAAATGAGGTGGTGGTCTTCATGTAAATCAAAACTTCATTTAATCTACCCAATTCACTTGACCAAAGGCTTTAACATCATCCAGATATCTGACGCAAGTCCTGATGTTGACTGAGTAAACCAATATAAAAATAAATAACTTTTCCCACCACCTAAAATGATATTTGCAAATGATGAGGCTGCAGCAACCTCCAATGCCACACCTGACACTTGTCTGAAATACTCAGACTGAAAGAAACATACATCTCTTGAATGAAACACGGGAGGGAAGAATAATAATGGCTGGGGACTTAAACTTACCAGAAATAGATTGGAACTATATTGATTCAGCAACATTTGTAAGGAAATTATTCACAAAGTATGTTCATGAACAGCAGTTGCTTCAGACTGTAAAAAAAAAAAAAAAAAAAACTACCAGGGAAAGGAACATATTAAACATAGTTTGTGTTCCTAAAGAAACTACTGTTATGTCATGTCAAGTTTATGGAAGCAAAACAGTCACTATGTAAAATTAATTGGAGTGGTGCTTTCAAAGGAAAACATGCAGAAGAAATGTGGAAAGTCCTGAAAGAGAAATTGTTTGGGTGCAAAAAAAAAAAATAATAATAATAAAATAAATGTTTAACATCAAGATCTAGGCATACAACATCACAGGGATATGTTTCCGTAAGAACAAGACACCTCATTAAGGAGAGAGAGAAAAAATATAAGAAAAGGAAAAGAGGTCAAACAACAACTTTGAAAAATGAAATAAACAAGCTGGACAAACAAATTAAGCATAGTGTAAGACAAGATCAAGAAAAATTTGAAGACATTTTATATAAAGATATTGAGAATAATATGCAACCATTTCATAAATACATAATATGTGGTAAGAGTAAAGACATACAAATTGATGAACTGTGTATAGATTCTAAAATTTACTCTCAGACACAACAGATTATAAATATATTTACAAAATCTTATGCAAACAGTTTGGCACCACAAAATGGGTGATAAGTTGTTCTAGCGATATCCAGGTAACCTCAGATACTGGAATCAAAACAGATTATACTGAAAAAGAATTATGCAAACTGGATTCAAACAAAGCACTGGGAGGAGACAGAATTAGTAATAATGATCTGTGAACACTTCTGCAAGAACTTCTAGTACCATTACCATTGGCTGACATCAAAGAGTGAAACAATACTAATTTCATGAATTTTAATCTTACTTTGACTTGGGAATTGGGTCCATTCCCATCATGGTATTAGAAACCCAAAAGATTTGGAAAAATTAAAAAGGGAGATACCATTATATCTATTATTTACTAGGTCATATAAATATGGGGAGATTCCTCAAGATTGGAGACATGCGCTTATTAAACTTGTCTTTAAGGGAAAGGGGAGTAGGACAAACCCAGAGTCATATAGACCTTTAAGTCTACTTTCATGTTGTAGAAAAATAATGGAATAGGTAATATTGGATAAGTTACTGTCAGCACTGGAAAGGTTGTACCTTGAAACCATATATCATCATGCATATGTTGAAAACAGATCTATTACCACCTGTAACATGATGTTCTATAACAATATAATAACAGCTATGAATGAAAAATTGTACTGTGATGTAATTTATATAGATTTAACTTCAGCATTTGACAGGGTCACAACACAAAACACTAATCAATAAATTAGAACAACTAGGTATTGAATTACTCTTGATAAGATGGATAGCTGCAGGGTTACAAATAGGACATGGCAAGTTTGATACAGCAATTGGACATGTGAAATTCTTGGTTATAGTCAGGGTGTCCCAGAAAAGTCTGTCCTAAGCCCTTACTTGTTTAAATTGTATATTTTAGACCTATCTTTTTCATCTGAGGTGTTCTATAATCTGTATGCAGATGACCTGAAATTGGGTAAACTGGTTACATGTCTTACAGATAGGGTATGTTTGCAAAAGAACTTGACTAAATTGACCATTTGGGCACAGAAGCAAAATATGCTGATAAATACATCAAAAAGCAAACATATGAGATCTGGGATACATAAATTGAAAGGTGAATATTTAATACAGCACATAGTGATTGAAACTGTAGATTCATTTAAGGACCTGGGCATATGGGTAGATCCAGCTTTAAGTTTTTCTAATCATATCAACCAACTGGTTAATGACAGTTACAGAACCATATGTTGTATAAAAAGATTTATACAGTCTAGGAAATCAGAAATGATGAAATCATCGTTAATTACATTATACTCAAACTTGAGTATGGAATAACAATATGGAAACCCTACAAGAAAACAAGCATGAGTAAAACGGAAAGAGTACAACGGAAATGCAACAAGAACATCCATGGATTTGAAAATTTAAGTTATTATGAAAGATTAAAATATCTGAAATTGTACAGTGTGTCTTACAGATATTTAAGTGGAGATCTGATTCAGGTATATAGGGCATTTAGAGACAACTATCTCCAGGAATATTAGGGTTATGAAAAAGTAGTACAGAATCATAAGACAACCTATGCAGAAGATTCTGTAGGAATGAGAAATTTACTAAAGTGGTCCTAATGCATGTAACAGACTATCAAACTGCATTAAAACAAGCACCAGTTTAGATATGTTTAAGAACAGCCTAGACACTTACTATGGGAACAACTAATTTGGTACTTTGTCAGGCTAGAAGGGCATTAATATGCCTGTGCTGGAAATATTTGTATGTATGTATAGAAAAAATACAAAATTGTTGCTGAAAACCATTTCCATAACATCTGCTAGTAGGTTGAATGTACTTTGAGAAAGGTCAGACCCATTTACTAGGGCATCCTGGAACCATGGTAAACCCTCATGGTGAGGGATGACCAAAAATAGATCTTTCACATCTGTCACCAAAAAAAAATGACATCCTTATCAAAGGAAATTTTATATAATTCATTTAAAAAATGCCAAGTGCCCTTAAGAATAAGCTTTTTGTCAACAAAGAAATTCTTTAAAGTGAAATCCACAAGTTTGGCCAATGGGTCAGTCTTAGACCCAGCTCCAGCCACAATTGGAAGAAGTGAAGGATCTTCAATGGACATATGTAATTTGAGGATCCCAAAATGCTTGGTATCACTGGTGGGTCCACATTTAGATATTAATAAGTAGCATTGTCCAAGCCATAATTGGTTACAATGTCCTCCAACCAAAAATAAATCCGACGATAAGCCATATTGCTTTCATTCACTGGTTAAGTTATAAAAAGATCAAGTGGATTTAAAAGATCTCAAGTCCCTCTTACATGCAGCTTCAAAGGCTGCTAATGAAGCATTCAAAAGAGGGTTAAAAGTACTGGTTCTCCGTAAAATACCAGCTTTGTCAGCAAAATGCTCACTGTCCTTAAATAATAAAGCCAGGTTCAATTTATGAACAAAAACCTTCAAATCAAATAAACTCTCCACTAAATTAAATTTAGAACAGGGGACAAAAGTAAACCCCTTACAAAACAAGTCCCCATATAAGGAGGTGACTTTGTGGTAACTGTAATTGTAAATGTTAAAACCACTGAAATTGAACACAATACCTTGACCTGCAACATGAATATTCAGAGATGTGTCCATGGCCATCTCCTGGTCCTCGCCCTCTTCTTTGGAGATCAAGGTAATGCTGACTGGGTTTCATAATTGTCAAATCGAGGATCCAAACTCTAGGACTTGTTCTTGTCCATGTTGTGGATTTTTGAGGGTTTCCGGGACATGTTAATTTCCTCTAAAAAAATTGCATTGTTGGTGCCCATATTGAAACTGTTGAGAATATCCAAACCTGTATGTTCACTGTCAATAACTGCCATCAACAATCTTTTGTTTTTCAGAAAGATGCACACTTAATTGCTTAGTGTGATTGATATTTCATTTTATTTGAATATTAGGGATGTTTATTAATCTTTATTTAGCCAATATTCTAATTTATTATCTATTTTGCAACTGGAATTTTTTTTTTCATTTTATTTCATTTGAACTATGTTTTTCGTTATTTTATTACTTTACATATGTGATTTAATAATTACACTACAAGGTAGTACTGGATTTAATGATTATAAAAGGACAATCTATGTGGGAGATATTTGTCTGATGAAGTTTAGCTTACTTTTACTGGATGAAAGCGCTTATGGGTCTATCTTGCACCTTTCTTGGAGTCTGCCTTTTGATTTTTAAGTTAATAAATACGGCCACTTTATGAGAGGGATATTTTAAATGTGGAATTGGTTAAACAGGGTGAGACAATGGAATTCAAAATAAAAGCAGCATATTAGGCTGAAGTAGGAATATTATGTGCCAGGGAATAAAGAAATTTTGGATGGTACATGCAGAATGGTAGGGGCAGGGTTTTGGGGCCATAAGGTTTCGACAGTGAGGTTTGACAGAGAAAGGGTAGCTTAAGTTAGGCCAAGGGATTTTTTAAAACTGATTATGAAAAAAGGGCTTAAGGAGTATTTGTAAGTGCTATGTAAAGGTGACAAAAATATGAAGGAGTTTACACAACACAGAAATACAGGTGGGTAGCTTTTAAGAAGAGGGTGAAATCAAAATACAGAATAGGGGTTAAGTTAATGAGGAAGGCAAGAAAGTGAAGATATAGAATAGTACAGGAAGAGTTTCACAGCTGCAAAAAAGAAAACTGGAAGAAAGAGGTGGAGATTTTTCAGAAGAAGATGATGTAAGGGATATAAGACAGACATGTGTCATCCTTGGGAGTAAAGGAGAAATACCCCTATGCTGACAAGTGAAATTAAGAAGACAGGATTATGGATAAGGGAAGAGTAAGAACTCCAGAATTTTTGGGAATCATGAAAAAGGATTTGGAAAAGCTGGTTTATTTAAAAAAATAAATTAGGGGGAAGAATGTAGAAGACTGAGAGAAAAGTTAATACAAAGTAAGAAGTGGAAGATTGTCACAGTGGGAAAAGAGGGGGCTTTGAGATGTCATAGTGCATCTGGGCAGTTTGCTTAAGGGGATTTACAAGTATAAAGGAAAATAACAGTTTTTCAGTGGATTCAATAAATGGTTAAAAGGGGGTTGGGTTTGAAGCTATATGGAAAAAGGAAGACATGGTAGATATAGGGAACTGGTCTTTGTTGACTGGGATAGGCATGTGAAGAAAATCCCCACCAAAAAAAAAAAAAAAGTTATTGTTTCAGTAGGTTATTACTGTCCTTAATGGATAAACAGACAGTTAATGAAGGATACAGATGGACTTGGGAGAGTGGACACATTTATACTACAACCAAGATACTGTCCAGTACTGCTAATAGCACTAATCAATTTTTATACTCACATACAAAGTTTAATTATATAAAATCTAAAGAATTCCCAACAGGGAAAGAAAATACTTCCTGTAACATGGTTAAAACTGCTATCTTTTAATGAACAGAGAAATAACGGGCCAGATTCACGAAGGCTTGCACGGAGTCTAAGAGTAGAGTAAGACTCCAGCCAGCCAACATGCCTGCCAAGCGATCCAGGAACAGCCGGCAGGGGCGTGCAAGAGAGCTCCTAAAACGACTCTTGCACAGACAGTGTTAGGTTATCCAAATTGCCTCATTTGCTGCTGAAAGCTGTGCAAATGTGGTAAATTTGCAATCCAGGAAACACTAACCTGTCCGAGTAAGAGTAGTGTTATTTGCAAAAATGTATTCGGTTGGCAACTGAGTACCGTTCTGCAAATAGCAAAATGGAGCTATGACAGCTCCAAATAAAGGATGCATCCAGTTGAGGAAGCATGCCAATGGCCAAATATATGGCCATTTGCATTTTTATCTGTTGCAAAATAATAAAAAGTAATTTTCTTTTCCTCGATCTCTAATGTTTAAGCGTAGTGCAGCACCGCGCAAATGGGCAGTGCTCTAAAAACCAGAAAAAAATAAATAAAAGCCAAAAATAGGCATTTTATTCAAAATATTCATCTGCCATGCAGGTGAATGGCAGGCTGAAGACAACGTGGCTACTGAGTAGTGGTTGCTAAGGGGGGAAGCTCAGTCTGAGAGATGTAACCAAGCATTAGTAGGCAATCCTATGCAAATGAGAATAAGGATAGTGAATCCCAATTTTCCCTGCCATGTGAACCATGTCCCTAGAGTGTAAGAGTAGGATTAGGGGAGTAACAGAGTAGAAGATAGGTGACATCATAAGGGGGTATGTATCCAAAAGACTGTAAGCTTATTGGAGCAGAGTGGCATGTGTTTGCTGTGAGTTACTCAGGACTGGAAGAGGCGTGTCTACAGTTGTCGAAACTGAACCCCAGAAACTGAAGGTGTATGCCGTGGCTATCACTAAAGTTTCTTGCAAAGATGCTTACACTGTGTGCGTGCGTGTGTGCGCCTGTAAACCCATCTAAGCCTGTGTGTGCCCGTGTAAGGCTGTCTAAGCTTGTATGCACGAATGTGCAACCTCCTAAGCCTGTGTAAGCTTGTATAAGCCTGTGTGCGTGTGTGTGCGTTCGTGTGCGCGTGTTTGCACTTGTTTGTGTGGCGCTGCCCCCTGTGGAAACAGAAAGGGGAAAAGGAAGGAAAAGAAGTAGTAGGAAATTAACCAAGGAGAACCAGCAGAGCTGCCAGGTGAAATCAATCAGAATCAGCCAATTACACAGGCAGTACACTAGCCCAGCCCAGCCCAGCACTTAAAACTCTGCAAACAACATCCCTCCATGTTTTTCTCAGAAACACCGCAACACTGCAGTCTACAAAGAGAAGTAAAAACTTAAAAAGTTTAACTGAGACAAAATAATGTTAGGGGCTACCATTGCTATTATAAGGCGACATGTGCAAGATGCTGAGGGTGGTGTCATTGTGAATGCTGCTGAGCAACCCACAGTGAGGAGACGGAGAAGAGTGTACAGACCCAGGGTAACCTACCAGGGGCTACATGAGCTGGAGATAGTGGAGTGCTATAGAGTGGACAGACAGCTCCTGCAGCAAATTGTTGAGCTGTGCAGGCCACGCCTCACACACAGAACCAACAGAGGGGAACCCATCCCAGTGGAAACCAAGGTATGTGTTGGCCTAAGAATACTAGCAACAGGTACCTTCCAGAGACCAACTGGTGATATGATGGGGATTTCACAGGTATCAGCATCCAGGGTACTGCACCAGTTCCTGAATGCCATGTCAGCACATGTCGGTGATCATGTATATTTCCCCAATTCCCATGAGGTATTGGCCAGCAATATGCGTCTCTTCCATCAAATAGCGGAATACCCTGAGGTAGTGGGTGCAATTGACTGCATGCACATACACATCAAAGTACCAGCTGGTGAGCTGGGTAGGGCCTACATCAAACGCAAGGGCTTCCACTCCAACAACTGCCAGGTCATGTGCAATGCCCAGGGCATAATACTGAATGTGTGTGCTGGCTGCCCTGGAAGCTACCATGATTCCCATATCTGGCATCTGTCACAGCTGTACCAGACATTTGCTTATGGGGACATCCCTGATGGTCACCTAGTGGGGGATGCTGGATACGCACTGGAGCCGTGGCTGATGACACCCATCAGAAATGCACACACACCTGAACAAGAACACCATAATGAGGCACACGCACAAACACGAAATGTAATCAAGCGTGTGTTTGGGATGCTCAAGTCACGGTTCCGGTGCCTGGACACATCTGGTGGAGCCTTGCAGTACTCACCAACTACATGTACCCAAATTGTCATGGTATGTGCCATGCTACACAATATGATCCTGCGAAAACAGCTGCAGCAGGAACAGCATGGGGCAGGGCCAAACAGCCCCCCACCATTGGCAAGGCCTGCACAGGCACAGCGTGAGGAGGAACAACCTGAGCCTGCCCCAGTAGGCAGAAGGAGGCATGCCCAGTATGCCTTGGCTTGGCAAAGAGGCAACGCATAGCACAGACACTGGCTCAGTAGGAACCCTAGAAATTATACCTCTCTCTGACTCGCACATAAAATAAAAGGGATGCCTAACTTGACACTAGCTGTTTCCAAACATGTATAGGGGGTGTAGTATGTGCATCTGACATAGGCAGCCCTGCAGCACCACCTGAGGCATGATTGCCATGTTTTAAGCAATATAAAGCAGTGCTAAGCAGCTTTTACCAATATTTAGTATATGTAAACAATATTGCTTGTGCTAACTAGCGCAACGTCGGGCAATGTTGATCAATGTTGGGCAAGGTCGGGCAAAGCTGAGCAAAGTCAGTTAAACATGCTCATATTTGCTTTACTGTTCCTTAAGCAGTCTGGTCTGCACAGCATGAAAATAAAAAGCAGTGACAGGGCTCAAACCCAGGATACTGTGCACTATACTCACAGTACTGAAACACTAAGCCATGATAGCTTTTCAGTGACTCAGGCACAGCAGAACAATTGTACACTAATGCAAACACAAAGAAATGCTGTATCATGCCCCTAAAGAGGCAAATGGGTAACCTCCCCCACACGCCTATGCAGACAGAGAACATCAGGCCAGGCAGTGTGATGTGGGTTGTGTAGGCTATGAAGTCGCAATCTAATATACATGACATTGGGCGCTAAGATCTGTAGTACAGTAGTATGCCTCAAGTCAGTATGATAGGCAACAGTACAGACTGAAATGGTGTCCCGTACATAGCAGTGCAGGCATAGCAAATGTGTATAAGTGTCAGGTGAAACCCTCATCCTATGTACACCCACAGTAACAATCAGGTGTGCCCCCGGGTAGAAATGTACAAAGAATAGCTGTCCCCCCTGTATGTAGAAATGTGGATAAGTCTATGCAAAGTGTCTCATGGAAGCCCTGCTGGCACAGCATGATCCCTGTTGATCTATGACACAAAGGTGAGCCCTGCTGTAAAAATACAACTTGATTTTCCATACACATATAGTATAACTGTCTATACCGGGTATGCTCACACACTCAAGCAAATGTAGTGGATTTCATTCAGCATCACACTGAAAGGTCATACTGGGCATGCTCACACACTTAAAGAAATGAAGCAAATGTCAGGCAGCAACATACTGAAAGGTCATACTGGGCATGCTCACACACACAGGCTAAATACAGATGTGATAATAAGGGATCTATGGACAAATGTGGATAGTCATCTCTACTTCCAGAAACACATTCACAAAGTGGTCAGAAAATCATGCTATGTGTTCACACAAACTGCCAAGGTCTGTGCATGTAGGTCAAAGGAGGTTCCCACTACTCAGCAGTCATCAGACCTGTCAGAGAGTACAACACACTTGCGATGAATCTGACTAGGCACGATCAGCAGCTAGAAAGACCAATGAAGTACCTTAACAAGAGGATTACTGGCCTCAAATAGTTGCCCCATGCAACAAGACTGAATGTAACCCAATCTGTACTCTGTTACATACTGTCTACTCAGGAGATCTCTGCCCAACAGACAGGTCCATGTCATGGTTACACTCAGATCTGTTCTGAGTTACAGCTCAATGGCACTAAATGCACAGAGCCAACTGATATTGCCAACATCCTGGCAGATAGGATCAGTGTTAACTTTACCACCCTCTCACCCATGAAAGAGCACATCTCTATAATGGAAGACTGCAAAGTTGCTGTCATCATGGATGCACAGGTAAAAAACACTCTCCAAAGCCAGTATCACAGCAGCCATGGGACCAGATAACTTCCCAGGCTGTGTAGTATCTACTTCCCTGAAGTAAACATTAACATGGAAGGTCTGTGGCTACTGAAGTTTCCAGAGGACTGCAAACTAGGAGCCATAATTGTAAACACTAAAGATGTGGACATCCTACAAAAGGGCCTCACTGAGACAGATGGCTGTTGTTAAAGCCATGGGCTCTAGCTCAATGCCAAAAGGTGCATTGTCATCCCCTTTGTTAAAAACTCTGTAACCAAGAACTACAACATAGGTGGTAGTATACTTCACACTGAAAGTGTGACAAGAGACCTTGGGTCACAGGTGGACAGTGGACACAACTGTGATAATCCCATTCCCACAGTAGTCAGAAAACCCTCCTATGTGGCACACCTCATCACAAAATGTGTCTCATGCAGAATAGAAGAGGACATTGTTCCCCTCTACACATCACTCACTAGAACTATAATAGAGTACAACGCCACTTTTGCTATGTACCTCAGAACACAACTACAACAACTGAAAAGCCAGCAGCAATACCTCACAAAGAGCATTAGCGGCCTGAAATACATGCCATACACAGACCATCTCAAAATGCTCCATCCGTACTCCCTTGCATATCGCCTACTCAGAGGTGTTCACTGCCTAACATACAAAGCTATGTCAAACACAGAGCTGTTGGACATGCTCCATGTAAAACACTCACAATCCCTCTGGCCTTCGGACCCAAAACCATGAGTGAAATACAAAAGGAAGGGGTGTACCCATTTACCTTATGGATACCCACACCTTCAGGTTAGTGGCACAGCATGAGGCCTTGGAGACCATGCAAGTGCAACTAACATTGGGCAAAGCTGCTCATCAGATTGTAGCCTGCTACAGATCACGTACCTTGTCTCAGAAACCTCACTCAGTATTCCGGAGAACAGTGGAAAATATAAAGGTCCTATCAAACACCATTATATGAGGAGATTACAGCTACCCAAACACTGAGTGGGAGAATTACTCGTATACAACGTCCTTTGCCCAACGTTTCCTAGAGTTTAAAAACTCTAACACCCTGGAACAGCTGGTCACCACGCCCACTACAGGTGACAACATACTGGACATGATCATCACCAACATGGGGTACCAGTGTTCCACAACAGAGATAAACCCCTCACTGGTAATACCAGATCATTAAGTAATCACACTGGACATCCACATCCTGCCCCCCCCCCCCACCCAGTCAATGAAACCACTGTGAAGACATTTGGAAAAGCAAACTGCACACTTCCCAAGACCAAAGTGGAAAGTTCCAAAGCCCTCTTGCTATAGGATAATGGTATACAATCTGCAGAATCATTTACAAGTGCATCCTATGAGCATCTACAGGGATGCATGGAATGAGACATCACAAATAAAACCAAGATGCACTCCTCCAAAAATAGGACAACAATCAGGTGGTTGTTGGCCATAAATAAGCTAGACAACAGAAGGAGGAAACGAACACATGATAGAGCCATCTTCACTAAAGGAAAGGCATCACTGATCATTATCAGGAAGAAACAATGATCGCTCATAAAATAATCCAAGGACGGTTTCTAAAGACAAATAGCCAAGGAATGTAAGAATAACAACCACAAAGCCTTTGGTAGCTATACCAGACATGTAGGTGTCAACTTCCAAATATGCTGTCAGCTACTGAAAAATGGAAAGAAATACACCGAACCAACTTTAATTGCCCACATCCAGGGGGACAAGTTCAGTGTAAACTCCCCTCATCACTCCCAAAAGGGCCTGTGTCCATCACAGAAGGATGCAGAGCCCCAGATGTCATGGACATGCAGGTAAAGACAGCCCTCACCAAAGCTAAGAACACAGCATCAATGGGACTGGATGGTGTCCCAGGCTGCGTCTTACACTAGGCCCAAAAGGAACTACACCCTCACCTACATTCACTGTCCAGACTCAAGCGTACCACAGGCTATGTACCCAAAGAATGGCATACATTAACAGTCATCCAGCTCCACAAAGGGGGTGCCACAACAGAACCTGGAAACCATTGCCCAATATGTCTACTCAGCCTGGTCTACAGAGCTATTGAGCAAATTGTCATGGAACCCATAAACTGAGACATTGGAGACCTCCAAACACTGGACTCTACACAACTTCGCCTTGTTAAATGCAGATCCTGGCTCCTAAACCTAGTTGACTTATTTCAAACAGTTACCAAGGACATAGATGGAGGTGAAAGTAGTCCACACAGCCCACCTGGACCTCACTAAGGACTTTCTTCACCATTCCCCACTCTGTCATCATGGACAAGCGTACCAGCTTGAACATTAACAGCTATGTCACAGGATGGGTGGCCAAGTGGCTCACAGATCAAACACACATGTTCAGAGATGCAGGTGCCATGTCCAGCTCTAAGCCAGTCACAAATGGCATCCCACAGGTCTTGGTCCTGGGACCCCACCTGTTCAGTAGATACTGCTCAAAGGTACAGGCAAGCACGGGAGGTGTATGGCTGAACAGTTTTGCAGATGACTGTTAACTGTGGTCCATAATTGACTGTATGGCTGACACAGACATCCTCCAGAAGTGTCTTACAGAGACAGATACCTGGTGTTAAAACAATGCCCTCAAGCTGAATGCCAAAGAACGCATAGTCATCCCCTTTGGGTAAAACAAAGTGCACACAAATTACCACATAGGTGGCAATCCAGTATGTACAAAGAAAGTCATTATGGCCCTGGGGACACAGGTAGATAGTAAACTCCCCTTTGATGATCACATGGCCAAAGTGTTTAGACATTCCTTCAATGTAGCCCACCTAATGTCACCTAATGTAACCCACTTTGTATAGTCTGATGATGTCACCATCCTACAAATATACCTGTGGAAAGGATAACTCACAGTAATGTGTATAGCACGTTGTGTAAATGTGTACTCCTGTAGTATCATAAAGTAGTTAGGTAGGGGTTTGAATCCTGCACTTGACAAGTGTGTGTGTGTGTGTGTGTGTGTGTTTGTGTGTGGTCTCCTTGGGAAGGCGCAACCGTTTTGGAGAGTAGTAAAACACCTTAAAAGTGGTAAACTAATCTTTGTCAAGTCTGATGATCTCACCATCCTACAAATATACATGTGAAAAAGAGAACTCCCAGTAATGTGTATAGCGCATCATGTTAATGTGTATTCCACTAGTATCATGAAGTAGTTAGGTAGGGGTTTGAATCTTGCACTTGACAACTGTGTGTATAATTACCTTGGAGAGGAGCAACCTTTTTTGTAGAGTAGTAGAACACCTTACAAGTGGTATACTTATCTTTGTCAAGTCTGATGATGTCAGCATCCTACAAATATACCTGTGGAAAATAGACATCCCAGTAATGTGTATAGTGTGTCGTGTTAATGCGTACTCCTCTAGTATCATGAAGTAGTTAGGTAGAGGTTTGAATCCTGCACTTGGTGAGTGTTTGTGCTGTATGTGTGTGACACTGTTGGTCAATGTGTTGTGGGTTTTGCTTTTACTACTATATAACATATCAGTATGCATTGCACATGTGAGCTAGCTGTGTGGCAAATACATATACATACATGTTACCTCAATTATTGCATGTGTGGGAACCCTGCTTTCTCCAAGAACACAGCTGTCATCTTTGCTAGACTGTGCTGCTGCTTCCCAGACCTTAGGTCACATCTGTATGCTTGTGACAAGGCCAGCCACTGCAGTAATCCTTGGCCTAGGTCATCCGTGTCACACACACTCATTATGGTTTCTATTGAAATGTGTGAGTGAGGGTTTATGTCTGAGGTATATGTCAGACATGTTCAAACGCAGCAAAGTCTGTCAATGATGACTATTCATTATAGGTGTACAACAAACTTTGTGGATATGCATGCAGACCCCTTATTGCTTATGTGATCTACCGAGGGATTTCAAAATACCTTTGGAAATGTGATTATCAAAGGAGAGATGATGTAACACTTGGTTGCATGTACACATCGGTACCTGTTCATCATGTTGGTGGCTACTACCTATGTGGTACTGTGGGGATAATATGTTCCGTAAAAGTGGATGACTATGCTTAGTTTGGCTTATAGCTTTACAGCATGGGTTTGACAACAGGTATCTCTCTGTATGATACCCTTGTGGAGGATGTGTTTGTCATCTGGAGAATGCATTATAGGCCACAGTATGCATTACCAGACGTGGACGGACATATCCCTACTGTGATTGCTTGTACCTAAGAGAGCTATATGCCACACAGGAGTGGTCTCAGTAATAGGTGCAGGTGAATACCACTGGTTGCTGGCATAGTATAGTACCTGAAGGATCCAAATGTTGCCGTGTGTCCTACATCTGTGTGTCAGTTGTCAAGACATCATCTAACAATTGGTTATGGTCAGGCTGTTGAAGTTATGTATACTACCAGAATGCAAAACAATGACAGATAGTAACAGTATCACCCACAGCACAGTGTCAAACCATGTTAAGCAGGCAATTACCTCTCTGGCTCTGCTTAACAGGGCCACGTGAAATGTAATTACTGTGTGTCAAAGGCCAGGGTAGCGTATGGCTAGACTTCTATAGGCCCTAGGGCCAATAGCCTATTACCTACCTATGAAGCGATACACACCCACATGTACTTGTTGCAATAATTGCTATGTGAGGTTGACTTAGTGTGATGGTGAATATGTTGGTGAATGTGTCAGTGTTCTGTATATGTGTGATAGCTTAGTGGGAAACTGTTTCTGTCATGGTATTATGTGTCCCAGCTGTGATCCCAGCAAAAGATGTGTATGCAATTGCTAGGCAGAAAAAGCAGTATGCCATAGGGTCTGACATAGTCCCTTGTTGTCGACTGGGGTGTCCCATTGTAGGCTAAAGCAGTACATGTATGCTTATTGAGTGTTACTGCTGGTGAATCCAACTCTTGTATGAACTGTAGTACTACCTGAAGCAGTATGCCTAAACAGCACAGTATGGTGTATGTCCACATTGCTTGGAACCACTGTTTTGTGGGTTCCCTGTAGTCCTCACAGATTACATACCTCAGGCATAAGGTCTTGTAACTACTGACACACAGTACTGTAAGGTACACAGGTAAAGGTCACCTGGGTTGCCATACCTTTGTGTCTGGTATGTATGTCTGATGTGTGTGTGGGTATGCCTGTACCATGGCCTTGGTCATATGTGTGTTACAGGATATAAGTGTGCATCTAGCAACATGTATAGTCTAGTACAGCAGTATGCCACCTATATTAATGAATGTGCACATATGTTGGGCAGGGGTCTGCCATCAATGACTAGTGTGGTATACTGGTAATACTGTAACTGGACTTTACAATCATTGCAATGGATTACATATTTCTTGATGCATTAGCTTGATATATACCTCCTGTGGCTAGGTGGTGCATTGTGTCGCATACAGTGTGCCATGTACTGTTGTATAGTCTTACATACTTTGTTGCTGTGCAAAACATGGTCTGATATATAGAGTGCGCCAGGCACTGTCAGGCAGTTGTGGGTTGAGAACTGATATGTGGTATTGAAAGTGTGTATCTTCTGACAGCCAATAGGTTGCTATATATGACAGTTAATTGATATCTGTACTTTAGAATGTTATGTGTGCCACATGACTTGCTCACACATATTGTTTCATGGTCTTCCAGGGTCATGTCCCACCATCGTAATCCCGCCTATAGCACGGCAGAGGAGGAAAATATCACAGTGAGCTTGGTGCAGCACTATGCCCTGCTGTTCTCCAGAACCAGCCAGGACCAGCATGAGCGGACTGCGCTGTGGCAAGTTCTTGTCCATAGGATAAATGACATAGGCATGCATAACCAGACATATGAGGAGGGACGCCATCACTGCAGTGATTTAATTAGACATGTCCGGCAGCGTGCGTCTGATATCCACAGTCAACAGCTTGCCACAGGTGGGGGGTAGCCATCCATCCCCCCTCACCAGAGTGGAGGAGCTGCTTCTGAGCCAGGTGGCTCCTGGCCAACAACACCAAGTAACATGTATCATCATGGAAGCCGGAGCCACCCAGCAAGGTGACATGGAGCATGCAGGTAACATGGCATAGCTGTAGACTACTGTTACCTCTATTGGTAGAGCATGCTTATATGAGATGTGTAATGTGTAGTTAGATGATGTGGTGCCTAGTGTTGTGCAATACTAATAATTAGGAATATAATCTGTAGGCCTGTGACTGTCAACCGTTGTACTACTGTAAGATTGCAAACACACAGTAGCAATGCCACAGTTGTTGCCACTGACAAAGTGTCTCATATCCTTGTAGGTCCCTCTGGTGTGACAGCAAGGCAGCAGACCCATGCTGGTGAGTGTGTTCTACATTTAATATTGCTAATTAAATGTCCATGTCATAGCTGAGGTATAGACCATGTACACGTAACACACCTACGCATAATGCATGCTGTGCATGTTTGCTGTGAGACTATGCACATCCCAGTAACGTGGGTAGCTGCCTAAAACACATACAATACACAGAGCATCCCACACAATTGTGGCAACACTGTAGTGGACATTGGATAGGCAGAGTCGATACACATGCACACAACATACACAACTTTGTCATACGCAGTACACGTTAACATGCTACACATGGCGTATTCAGACACCCGCTGTAAGGTCACACTACAGTATCCCAAATGTCATCCACACAGCACACATAATATACTTGAGGGGTAGATGCCTCACATGTGGCTGTGCGACAGTCTTCAACACATAACACATTCATGTTAGGCAATGCCCCCTATTGGGCACCTTACAAACCCATGTAACAACTGGCTGTGAAATAGTGAATGTAACCATGGTACTGCAGTTCCGGTACAGCATGGTATGTGCCAGTGTGCCACACATTAGTAGCCTTGAGTGACCACATGATACTGCATGATGATGGCGCATGGTAGTACACCCCATCCAGTTAAAGTGACCACAGTACTACACATAGCATTAACTGCTATGCACCTCAATGTTGTGTGTGTGCAAACATATGCACCTATACACAATATGCATAGCAATCACCATTTGTACAAAGTGACACATATATGTGTTGTAATGCTATTGAGTGTATAGGTCACATGACACACACTGTGTATGTGTGATGTTTAATGTTGCAGTTGTGTTGTAGCATGCCATGTCGTGTCTGACACTGGCATGTCTACAATATGTCCGACACTCACCATAACCACTGTACAATGGCTATGTTGAGCAATGGTATTCCATCAGGTATACATGCACCACTCATCC
This sequence comes from Protopterus annectens, assembly GCF_019279795.1. Lineage (NCBI taxonomy): Eukaryota > Metazoa > Chordata > Ceratodontiformes > Protopteridae > Protopterus > Protopterus annectens. Next base: position 63,973,422 of record NC_056740.1, on the reverse strand, counting down.
TGTGTGTATACATAGCATGCATGTGCTAAACCTGTGTCCACAATTATCTGCTAAAGACGCAGACACTCTAACCAGAAATGGATATCTATGTGACACACAGATACACATCCAGCCATGGTATGTATACCTGTGAGTGATAGTGCACACTACATTGCAGAGCTTTTAATACTTGCACAGCAATGTCGTGTCCATGTACACAGTGCATTCCAGGGTGAGGCCAATCACTGAACAACAACACACATGCATCAAAGCCATGTATACTGTTATTAGCAAGGGCTGTCTTCACCTGCACTGCATGCTGTTGAGAAACACACGTCCTGCATGCTGACATGTGTGATATAACTGTTTGCCTTGTGATAATGTACCCCACCATCACCCGCTATTGAGTATGTTCTGGATTGCTGGTGGTGTGTGTGTGTGTGTGTCTCTGTTTTAGTGTGGAGTGCATTTGTGTGCATGTGTTCATGTGTGCATGTGTGCATGTGTTCATTTGTGCATGTGTGCCGACATCATGTACAGGTCGTAAAGTGTGTTTCCTGTCTTCCTCTCACAGGTGCTGACTTTGGGCTGGTTCACTGCAGCAGGGAAACTGATGTCACTGAGCAAAATAGTGATACTGATGATAGGTGTGTTGAGGCACAGGCATGTTTGCTAGGGTCTGTCGTTGGGCCACCAATCGACAGTACACAAGTGTCCACCCCATCCATGCACACAGTCATACTGCCAATACATCCATCACCAATGCCCTTAGCTGAGGGACAGCGTACAGTCGGCATTGGCCAGGACAGTGTGGTATCCATGGCACATGCATCCCGACACAGCAGCCATACCCAGATGTCTGGAAGGGTACCACATAGGCAGATGTCCAGGGGTTCTTGTCGGAGCACTGCTACTCATCATGCCACTGGCAGACATGCCACAGGTCTTACAACCTCATGCATGTTCCAGGCTGTCATGGAGGCACAGGCACGTATGGAACGGTACACCAGAGAGGGACTAAGGGCACAGAGGGCACATACCGCCGTCATTGACAGTATCCGTGACCTAGCAGGTGCCATCCGTAATTACACCAAGGTCACTGATAGACATTGGGGAGAGACATTAGATGTCCTTCGCAATGTCATGTCCATGTGTCAGGACAGTGCGGGATGGTTGAGTCATCAATGTGAACATATGCTAGCAACATCAGCAGCTGGCAGTCGCCATGGACGTCCATCAAGTCACAGCCGCTCCTGTAGTGCCAGTACTAGCCCCAGCAATGTTGGGGGTGGGTTGTCTATAGAACATCCTAGAAGACCACGTGCACGTGGCTCTGGACAGTCCCAGCAGGGACCTGGGTCCAGTGTACATCCATCTACCTCTGGGAATAGTACCCAGTCTGGCTTAGTACCTGATAGTGTCAGTAGCACCCCTGCCAGGCGCAGGTATCGTATCCGTGGCCAGAGACAGTGATCTGTAATGCCTGGCAGGTACAGTCTGTGGCTGTCCCACAAATATCCGTATATGGCAGCCACATGGTGGAACTGTGTGCATGCAGACACACACACACATAAACCAGACACCTAGGGCTAACACATACCCACACACATTACATCAACATTGGCCCATAGCAGTGCTCTTCCCCCACACACACACTAACACACATACACACACACACACACACGCACACACACACACACACACACACACACACACACACACACATACATGTCGATTGGATGGCTCACTGTAGGCCTCTGGAAAACCAACAACACACCCTGTGCATATGATGAAACCTGTGCCACCTCCTGTCATCTGTAACATCGATGCAGGAACAGGCTACCATGGTGCTGATGCACAGGGTGACTTTATAGCAGTATAGCAATGTTAGCATGTTGTCAGCAGTAGAGTGTAATGATATGCTTGAAGGTGTAGCTGAGCAGGCATGATGCATTAAAGCTATGATTGCCAATGTAGTATTGTTTACACCAGGGTTAGTGCCAATAATGTATTGTCCACCCATGTGCCTCTTGGCTGATGTGTGTAGTATTGGCAGCATGTGTTAGAGAGTGGACAGTATGTGTGGGATGTGTGTAGCACAGATTTGCAGGTGTACATTTGTGAACATGGTGGAGGTGCACTGTCTGCATGTACGTGCATAGTGGACACATGGGCAGGGTGACATGCCCTGTATTACACAGTGTTAACACTCCATAGTTTCTATTGGTGGCCAGTATGCATTGTACTACACACATTTCGGAACCTGACTACACATGTGTGTATGACATGGTTTGACACTGTGCTGTGGGTGATACTGTTACTATCTGTCATTGTTTTGCATTCTGGTAGTATACATAACTTCAACAGCCTGACCATAACCAATTGTTAGATGATGTCTTGACAACTGACACACTATCTCCCATACAATCTTGTGCTGTGGGTGATACTGTTACTATCTGTCATTGTTTTGCATTCTGGTAGTATACATAACTTCAACAGCCTGACCATAACCAATTGTTAGATGATGTCTTGACAACTGACACACTATCTCCCATACAATCTTCATAATTATTTATGACGACTGCTAATTAGGAGCTTTGTTTGCTATGGATAGGTGGTTTGTTCCAGAGTATGGGATGTCTCTGAGATAGGAATCTTTCCCTCCAGCATGTGCTGTTTATTGTGTTCAAAAGGTTTAGGTCCCTAGAGCGTGTAGCTCATAGGGATTGTGATCTGTTTACGTGGAGCATGTCCAACAGCTCTGGGTTTGACATAGCTTAGTATGTTAGGCAGAGGTCACCTCTGGGTAGGCGGTATGCGACACAGTCTAGTTGTGGGTTTGTGAGACGGTCTGCATAGGGCATCTGTTTGAGGCTGGTATTACTCTTTGTGAGGTATGTCTGTGTCGTTTCCAGTTGCTGTAGATGTCTTGTGAGGTACATACCACATGGGGCATTGTACTCTATAATGGGCTTTATGTGTGATGAGTAGAGGAGAACACTGACCTATATTTCCCTGGATGACACAACTTTTGTGATGACGTGTGCCACTTAGACAGATGACATGACTAGTGTGGCACTGGGATCATCAGAGGGGAGACTACTGTCCACCTGTGTTTCATGGTCTCTTATCACACCTTCGGTAATTGGGAGTTACCATTGACAACAAACTTAGATATGATATCCATATCAATCAGACTATTAAAACCGTTAATAAAAAACTAGGGTCACTCTATCGAATAAAATCCTTTCTTACTCCTATAGCAAAAATGGCCATTGCCCGCTCCCATCTCCTCTCTACCCTCCTATATGCCTCCCCTATTCTTACAAATCTTAACGCAACTGAAGTAAACAAACTAACATGTTCTTATAATCATATAGCCAGATTTGTAACCGGTATGCCCTACAGAACCCATCATTGTAGTAACCTACAAAGCCTGGGTTTGATTGAATTCCCTAACCTTCTCCAGCAGAACCAACTCATAATAGCATTTAAAATTCTTAACCAATCAGATAAAACCCCTGCACTGAAAAACTTAATCCAACCTTACAACAATCTCAACAGTTTACGCTCCTCAAACAAGCTACTAGCTCAAACAGTGAAATCGAACAATGCAGGAGGTGATGCTCTCTTTGCCAATGCAATCGGAAAAATATGGAACTCCCTTCCACCCAGTCTCACCACCATTCCCTCCATTAAACTTTTCAAAAAGGGGTTAAACCACCATTTCAAAACACATTGGCTTTGCCAATGCAGAATCCAGACTGACTCCATCTAAACCAGCATTTTCTTCGTCCTTACTATGATTAACCTATTTAACCTCTACCTCCCTGGTATCAGTTTCCTTTCTCCCCCATGTAAATCTCTAGACCCTACCTCCTTCACTAGTACCCTTTAAAACTATCAAATGGGTCAATCTAAAAGGATATAAGAATGCTATACCATGTGTATGTAACATTTTTAATATATTTTTTTATATATCTTGGAGTAATTGTACTGTAATACATGACAATGTCTCCTTTTGTGTAAACATCCTAAGGAGATCTAACTGTTTTCTGTTCAACATCTTTTTCCCTTTCTGTTAGTGTTGGAGCTTCTCTCCCGGGCCTCCATGAAAATGGACATGTATCCAGTCGGACCTTCAGTCAACAAATGTAAAATAAAATAAAATAAATAAATAAAATAAATAAAGTAGACTACCACCTATGATATCCATATCAATCAGACTATTAAAACCGTTAATAAAAAACTAGGGTCACTCTATCGAATAAAATCCTTTCTTACTCCTATAGCAAAAATGGCCATTGCCCGCTCCCATCTCCTCTCTACCCTCCTATATGCCTCCCCTATTCTTACAAATCTTAACGCAACTGAAGTAAACAACCAACATGTTCTTATAATCATATAGCCAGATTTGTAACGGTATGCCTACAGAACCCATCATTGTAGTAACCTACAAAGCCTGGGTTTGATTGAATTCCCTAACCTTCTCCAGCAGAACCAACTCATAATAGCATTTAAAATTCTTAACCAATCAGATAAAACCCCTGCACTGAAAAACTTAATCCAACCTTAGAACAATCTCAACAGTTTACGCTCCTCAAACAAGTTACTAGCTCAAACAGTGAAATCGAACCATGCAGGCGGTGATGCTCTCTTTGCCAATGCAATGGGAAAAATATGGAACTCCCTTCCACCCAGTCTCACCACCATTCCCTCCATTAAACTTTTCAAAAGGGTTAAACCACCATTTCAAAACACATTGGCTTTGCCAATGCAGAAGTCCAGACTGACTCCATCTAAACCAGCATTTTCTTCGTCCTTACTATGATTAACCTATTTAACCTCTACCTCCCTGTATCAGTTTCCCTTTCTCCCCCCCATGTAAATCTCTAGACCCTACCTCCTTCACTAATTACCCTTTAAAACTATCAAATGGGTCAATCTAAAAGGCTATAAGCATGCTATACCATGTGTATGTAACATTTTTTAATATATTTTTTTTTTTATATATCTTGGAGTAATTGTACTGTAATACATGACAATGTCTCCTTTTTGTGTAAACATCCTAAGGAGAACTAACTGTATTCTGTTCAACATCTTTTTTCCTATTTGTTAATGTTGGAGCTTTTCTCCCCGGGCCTCCGCTGAAAATGGACATGTATCCAGTCGGACCTTCCCGGTCAACAAATGTAAAATAAAATAAAATAAATAAATAAAATAAATAAAGTAGACTACCACCTATATGGTAGTTAATGGGTACAGAGTATTTGCAAGAAGAGTCCATGGCTTTGTCGCCATGCATCTGTTGCAGTAAATATGACCCTGTCTCTCTCTCTCTCTCTCTCTATATATATATATATATATATATATATATATATATATATATATATATATATATATATATATATATATATATATATATATATATATATATATATACACAAACACACACATACATATAAACATCCATTGGTGTACATATAGAGATACATATAGGCACATATACAGTCCACCTTTCATGGTGGGGATATCAATTATGCGAAGGTTGTGAGGTATACAGTTATGTCATAATATTGCACAGTGTTGTGCGGAATGCATTGAAGGTGTTCTCAGCCCATGTAGCTTTAGCAGGCTTCACTGGCTGCAACACTGCAGACCTGATGAATCATACCCACAACGTTTAACCACCACATGTCATATACCAGCACTGTATGGTGTCTTGTTTGCCACACACTACACCCTACATAGAAATATGCACATAACAACCTTCAACAACATATATATGTCCACCCTTCAGAAATAGTTGCAGTATGTCCCTTGCTCTATGCACATGTACAGATGCTAATATATCTGACACACGAAAACTGCAAACAAATACAAACTGCAAAACTCAATATGTATAGGCTCCAAGGAACAAACTCCAAACAGGACCAAACACTCGAACATACACTGATTTAATTAAGTGCTTTTCGTCACCTTTCATAAGGTAACTTCTTCAGATTACACTCATCAAGAGAAACAAGCATTAAATAATAAAATACCGGTCACGTGATTGTACCTAGCCGGTGCATTAATATTTCAAAAAGTAGTGCTTGTATTAAAAACTTTTAAAACCAGGTTTAGATAACCTTATATTGACATCAAATATAGCATCTCTATTGTCAACTATTAAACCACATCCTTAAAATTATTGGGACGACTCCACCGTCTAACCCCAAAAATACACATACAAGTATAAATAACAAAGATGTATAACAGTGTAACATCTATAGAACCATACTTTAAAAAATGTAAAAAGTTATTACTTTACTATTATTCACTTTCTTTCAAAACTTTTAAGTTTCAAAAGACAGATTATGTTACAATGGTCATTTAGTCCTGGCATAACAAAGGCATTTGATCTAAGTTGCCATGACAATTCTCTTTCTTCAAGTAATAAATTATAAGGACCACCCCGAATATTAAATTGGACTTGGTCTATCGCCTTGAAGGAAAATTTGTGACCTGGATGTACCATACTGTGCCTAGCAAGGGAATTGTCATTTTTACCTGTGTTGATTGCATAAATGTGTTCATATATTCTATCCCTAAGTCTATGCTCCGTTTTTCCAATGTAGAATGCTTTACATAAGGAACACGAAGCAACGTAGACTATCATTTTTGAATTACAATTTAGGTTGTATTTTATTTGGTATTTTGTATCAATAATACTAACAAAACTACCAGTAGAGATGAATTTACACATACTGCAACAACCACAGGTAGACATACCTATGAGCTTGTGAACCCTCCTCTCACTTGTAGACTCTAGTATGGATTTTAAACTTCTTCCTCTCCTAAAAATGATTTTTGGTACGTCATTAAATATTTCCATTAATGTTTTATCATATTTGATGAGCTCCCAATTTTTGTACAGTATAGTTCTAATAAACATACTGTCAGAACTGAATTGAGTGATAAAACTACATTCAAATCCATTAACTAGTCCTGTATTAGAAGTTCTACCTTGGTCGACTATGTCACTGTTAGAGTCCTTGGATCTGGGTTCAACTACATCTAAACTTTCACGGTTGTTTAAAATAGGTATAATATACCCATTAGTCCTTTTCAAGTGCACTTCATTTTTTAATGTTTCAATCAAAGACACTGGATACCCCATTTGCTGAAACATCCTCACGAGTAAGTTACATTCGTCTATAAAGTCATGGTCACAGGACACCATCCTAGCTGCTCTGATCAACTGACCTTTGACAATAGACCGCTTTTGTGCTAGAGGATGTGAACTTGAAAAGTGCAAAAATGCATTACAGTACGTATCCTTTCTATAAATCTTTGAAATATACATGTTGTTGGCTACATCTTTAGCCAGCCACACATCAAGGTATTCAATACTGGAAACTTGAAAATTAAATGTAAATTTAAGGAAACTAGTGGTACTGTTAAAGTACTCAAGCATGGTATTTGCTAGATCTAAGTTGCCTCTAAACACAATGAAAATGTTGTCAAGGAAACGTGTGTAGAACTTGATACTAGGCATATAGGTGTCATCGTTCAAGACATAGTTTTTCTCCCAATATGCCATCACAGTGTTGGCAAAACTTGCACCACAGGGAGAGCCCATGGCTACCCCGTTTTTGCAAGAAAAGGTCATTTTGGAAGGAAAAGTAGTTGTTGGTCAAAATAATGTCCAGCAATACTTCCACTAGATATATTTCTTGACTAGAAGCTCTTTTACTGTGTAGAAATAAGCTGGCCCATTCCATACCATCTAAATGTGGAATTGATGTATATAACTCTTTCACATCTATGGTCAAAAAGTTATTATATACATCAAACTGTAAATCGTTAATGTTGTGTAAAAATGCCCAAGAATCTTTACAGACTTGGGTTTCACTTGCTAAATATTTTTTCAATATACTATTCACCACTTTGGTACATGGATATGTAATAGAGCCACGACCGTCTATAAGTGGTCTAAAGGGTGGGTTAGTTAAGTCTTTGTGTATTTTGGGAATTGCAAATAAAATCGGAACTTTTGACCATAACATGGTCATATAATTGTATAAATTGATATCAGTTTTGGCTTCTATAAATAAGTCATTGATATAACCTTTTATTCACTTGTAAGCGACATTGACTTCATTGATTGAGGCTTTATTGTAAGCTTCACTGTCTTTGAGGCTTTATTGTAAGCTTCACTGTCTAGTAATGCTTGTACTCTAGTAGTGCAGTCAACAAAATCAAACAAAGCTAAACCTCCCCCTTATCAGGTTTGATTGCTCTTACATGTAGTGATTTGAACAGGTTTAAAGCAACAACTTCATCATGTGTAGTATTTACAACACATGGTTTGTTTTTAAATAAACTGTTGTGGTTGTTAAAAAAAAACCTCAAATCCAATTTAGTCATGCTTTCAAACAAATTCAACGTGGGGTGGAGTGGGGGATTATAAACACTAGGTACATGAAAAGGAGAGTCAAATGTTTCCAAGTTGCCAAAGAGAACTTTTAAGTTAAGTTTTCTCACAAATAGTTTAAGATCTTTCACTGTTTGAACAATGTCCAACTGACGACTGGGAACGAAAGTACTTCCCTTTGCTAAAAGTTCTACCAAAGCTGGGTCGATTTCAATAGATGAATAATTAAAAATATGAAAGTCACCAGCCTTGTTTTTTATAATAGCAACTTCGTGTTGCAGGAAGTGTGTTATCTCCTGCGCTTGTTGTTCCCCCGCTGCTTGTTTTTTTGGTAGTATTTGTTGGATTTTTTCGGGATAGCACCAGAGTTTATGTCCTTGGGAAAATTTACATTATTCACACTATTGTTGTTGTTGTTGTTGGAAAAACTTGTTCCCGGGTGGTTTTGATTTCATTCTCTATTATTAGAATGAAGCCGCTCGCTTTGTCTAACCTGATTTTGTTCCGGACTAAGACAGACCTCCACATCCGTAATGGTAGAGGTCTGGCTATTGAAGTCCTTTCTTCCTTTATCAGGGACATTTTTAGAGTTGTTACCCGCAACAGTTTTTGAAATTGCTAAGCTGACTTGAGAAATAGACAGTTTAGGGTGAACTAACCCATTTTCATAGGCAGTACGGTCTCTATTCATCTTTTTGATTTTATTTAATTTTAGTCTATCTAGAAGTTGATCTATACTGGCAAAACATCTCTCATACTCGAATTTGTATCTACAAAAGTCAGCATGCTTAATGATGGAAGAATTCAGTTCAGAAATGTCTTTAGATAGTTGCACAATCTGGGCGTTGTAATGCTTCAGCATTAAGTTCATTAAATCAAACCCCTGTTGGTCGAAAAGTGAATTTAATTCCAGATGGAATAAGGAGTCAGCTACTAACCCAGTTGGGTATAAATGGTGCCTCAAACCTTTAGGCACAATATGTTCTTTTAAACACTCCTAAAAATAACTGGTTTCTAGTTGAAGCTTCTTTAATTTTACCAATTTAATGTCTAGAAGTTTCAACTGGTCTGTTATATAAGTAGTACGAACCTGTTGGTAGTTAGCATTGTCAGCCGGTTGTCCCTCACCACTTTCTTGATTGAAAACAAATTTCCGTGTGTCATTAATCCATTCATGAAAAGGTGACCAAGTCCAATTTAATATTCAGGGTGGTCCTTATAATTTATTACTTGAAGAAAGAGAATTGTCATGGCAACTTAGATCAAATGCCTTTGTTATGCCAGGACTAAACGACCATTGTAACATAATCTGTCTTTTGAAACTTAAAAGTTTTGAAAGAAAGTGAATAATGTAGTAAAGTGATAACTTTTTACATTTTTTAAAGTATGGTTCTATAGATGTTACACTGTTATACATCTTTGTTATTTATACTTGTATGTGTATTTTTGGGGTTAGACGGTGGAGTCGTCCCAATAATTTTAAGCATGTGATTTAATAGTTGACAATAGAGATGCTATGTTTGATGTCAATATAAGGTTATCTAAACCTGGTTTTAAAAGTTTTTAATACAAGCACTGCTTTTTGAAATATTAATGCACCGGCTAGGTACAATCACGTGTCCGGTATTTTATTATTTAATGCTTGTTTCTCTTGATGAGTGTAATCTGAAGAAGTTACCTTATGAAAGGTGACGAAAAGCGCTTAATTAAATCAGTGTATGTTCGAGTGTTTGGTCCTGTTTGGAGTTTGTTCCTTGGAGCCTATACGTATTGAGTTTTGCAGTTTGTATTTGTTTGCAGTTTTCGTTTGTTGTCTATGGCTTCCGGAACAACTAGTGGGTCTAACAGCCCGGTGTTGTTTAACCCTACACAAACACAATCAGAACTATTAAATTTTACGGCTCTTATAAATGCCTTATCTCAACGAGTGGATGATCTTGTGGTACGTCTAGATTCACAGCAGTCAAGACTAGGTACCATGCATACTTCAAACAGCAGTTACGATTAGATTCCACCGGGCCAACAACAAGCCGGGAACAGCAATTCATCAATGGGTAACGACCGTTCTCATTCAACAACAAGAGATCCGGAAAGTAGTCCGGTCAACAACCCTAGGGATTTACATGGTGATTTACATCAGCAGAACAGACCACCTGGAAGGCGGGTTAACTGTACTAGCGACGAGGAAGGAAGACAGAATAGCGTTGAGGGGCTTATTGGTACCCCACAATTTCACAAATGGATTAATGACACACGGAAATTTGTTTTCAATCAAGAAAATGGTGAGGGACAACCGGCTGACAATGCTAACTACCAACAGGTTCGTACTACTTATATAACAGACCAGTTGAAACTTCTAGACATTAAATTGGTAAAATTAAAGAAGCTTCAACTAGAAACCAGTTATTTTCAGGAGTGTTTAAAAGAACATATTGTACCTAAAGGTTTGAAGCACCATTTATACCCGACTGGGTTAGTAGCTGACTCCTTATTCCATCTGGAATTAAATTCACTTTTCGACCAACAGAGGTTTGATTTAATGAACTTAATGCTGAAGCATTACAACGCCCATATTGTGCAACTATCTAAAGAAGTTTCTGAACTGAATTCTTCCATCATTAAGCATGCTGACTTTTGTAGATACAAATTCGAGTATGAGAGATGTTTTGCCAGTATAGATCAACTTCTAGATAGACTAAAATTAAATAAAATCAAAAAGATGAATAGAGACCGTACTGCCTATGAAAATGGGTTAGTTTACCCTAAACCGTCTACTTCTCAAGTCGGCTTAGCAATTTCAAAAACTGTTGCGGGTAACAACTCTAAAAATGTCCCTGATAAAGGAAGAAAGGACTTCAATAGCCAGGCCTCTACCATTACGGATGCGGAGGTCTGTCTTAGTCCGGAACAAAATCAGGTTAGACGAAGCGAACGGCTTCGTTCTAATAATAGAGAAGGAAATCAAAACCACCCGGGAACAAGTTTATCCAACAACAACAACAATAGTGTGAATAATGTAAATTTTCCCAAGGACATCAACTCTGGTGCTATCCCGAAAAAATCCAACAAATACTACCAAAAAAACAAGCAGCGGGGGAACAACAAGTGCAGGAGATAACACACTTCCTGCAACACGAAGTTGCTATTATAAAAAACAAGGCTGGTGACTTTCATATTTTTAATTATTCATCTATTGAAATCGACCCAGCTTTGGTAGAACTTTTAGCAAAGGGAAGTACTTTCGTTCCCAGTCGTCATTTGGACATTGTTCAAACAGTGAAAGATCTTAAACTATTTGTGAGAAAACTTAACTTGAAAGTTCTCTTTGGCAACTTGGAAACATTTGACTCTCCTTTTCATGTACCCAGTGTTTACAATCCCCCACTCCACCCCATGTTGAATTTGTTTGAAAGCATGACTGAATTGGATTTGAGATTTTTTTTTAACAACCACAACAGTTTATTTAAAAACAAACCATGTGTTGTAAATACTACACATGATGAAGTTGTTGCTTTAAACCTGTTCAAATCACTACATGTGAGAGCAATCAAACCTGATAAGGAGGGAGGTTTAGCTTTGTTTGATTTTGTTGACTACACTACTAGAGTACAAGCATTACTAGACAGTGAAGCTTACAATAAAGCCTCAATCAATGAAGTCAATGTCGCTTACACGCGAATAAAAGGTTATATCAATGACTTATTTATAGAAGACAAAATTGATATCAATTTATACAATTATATGACCATGTTATGGCCAAAAGTTCCGATTTTATTTGCAATTTCCAAAATGCACAAAGACTTAAATAACCCACCCTTTAGACCACTTATAGATGGTCGTGGCTCTATTACATAGCCATGTGTCAAAGTGGTGGATAGTATATTGAAAAAATATTTAGCAAGTGAAACCCAAGTCTGTAAAGATTCTTGGGCATTTTTACACAACATTAACGATTTACAGTTTGATGTATATAATAACTTTTTGACCATAGATGAGAAAGAGTTATATACATCAATTCCACATTTAGATGGTATGGAATGGGCCAGCTTATTTCTACACAGTAAAAGAGCTTCTAGTCAAGAAATATATCTAGTGGAAGTATTGTTGGACATTATTTTGACCGACAACTACTTTTCCTTCCAAAATGACCTTTACTTGCAAAAACAGGGGGTAGCCATGGGCTCTCCCTGTGGTGCAAGTTTTGCCAACACTGTGATGGCATATTGGGAGAAAAACTATGTCTTCAACAATGACACCTATATGCCTAGTATCAAGTTCTACACACGTTTCCTTGACGACATTTTCATTGTGTTTAGACACAACTTAGATCTAGCAAATACCATGCTTGAGTACTTTAACAGTACCACTAGTTTCCTTAAATTTACATTTAATTTTCAAGTTTCCAGTATTGAATACCTTGATGTGTGGCTGGCTAAAGATGTAGCCAACAACAGGTATATTTCAAAGATTTATAGAAAGGATACGTACTGTAATGCATTTTTGCACTTTTCAAGTTCACATCCTCTAGCACAAAAGCGGTCTATTGTCAAAGGTCAATTGATCAGAGCAGCTAGGATGATGTCCTGCGACCATGACTTTATAGACGAATGTAGCTTACTCGCGAGGATGTTTCAACAAAGGGGGTATCCAGTGTCTTTGATTGAAACGTTAACAAACGAAGTGCACTTGAAAAGGACTAATGGGTATATTATACCTATTTTAAACAACCGTGAAAGTTTAGATGTAGTTGAACCCAGATCCAAGGACTCTAACAGTGACATAGTCGACCAAGATAGAATTTCTAATACAGGACTAGTTAATGGATTTGAATTTAGTTTTATCACTCAATTCAGTTCTGACAGTATGTTTATTAGAACTATACTGTACAAAAATTGGGAGCTCATCAAATATGATAAAACATTAATGGAAATATTTAATGACGTACCAAAAATCATTTTTAAGAGAGGAAGAAGTTTAAAATCCATACTAGAGTCTACAAGTGAGAGGAGGGTTCACAAGCTCATAGGTATGTCTACCTGTGGTTGTTGCAGTATGTGTAAATTCATCTCTACTGGCAGTTTTGTTAGTATTAATGATACGAAATACCAAATAAAATACAACCTAAATTGTAATTCAAAAATGGTAGTCTACGTTGCTTCGTGTTCCTTATGTAAAACATTCTACATTGGAAAAACGGAGCGTAGACATAGGGATAGAATATATGAACACATTTATGAAATCAACACAGGTAAAAATGACAATGCCCTTGCTAGGCACAGTATGGTACATCCAGGTCACAAATTTTCCTTCAAGGAGATAGACCAAGTCCAATTTAATATTCGGGGTGGTCCTTATAATTTATTACTTGAAGAAAGAGAATTGTCATGGCAACTTAGATCAAATGCTTTTGTTATGCCAGGACTAAACGACCATTGTAACATAATCTGTCTTTTGAAACTTAAAAGTTTTGAAAGAAAGTGAATAATGTAGTAAAGTAATAATTTTTTACATTTTTTAAACTATGGTTCTATAGATGTTACACTGTTATACATCTTTGTTATTTATACTTGTATGTGTATTTTTGGGGTTAGACGGTGGAGTTGTCCCAATAATTTTAAGCATGTGGTTTAATAGTTGACAATAGAGATGCTATATTTGATGTCAATATAAGGTTATCTAAACCTGGTTTTAAAAGTTTTTAATACAAGCACTACTTTTTGAAATATTAATGCACCGGCTAGGTACAATCACGTGACCGGTATTTTATTATTTAATGCTTGTTTCTCTTGATGAGTGTAATCTGAAGAAGTTACCTTATGAAAGGTGACGAAAAGCGCTTAATTAAATCAGTGTAGGTTCGAATGTTTGGTCCTGTTTGGAGTTTGTTCCTTGGAGCCTATACGTATTGAATATATCTGACACAGACAGATCTCTCCGTATCTGTGTGCCATACACACACAAGGTACACACTGTTGTAAGTTTGTGTACCTCACAGCTGACCTGTTGGCCCTTGCTGCAACATGAACAGGTGTCACATGTGAGCACACAGTAATATTAGAGTGTGTATATATAGCTGCAAATGCTAGGTTAGCATACTAGTCTGGTACAGCTGCTGCCAATGCTAAGCTACACATTAATATGGCTATCATGCATTTGTTACTCTGTCACATCCATGTTTATATAACTGTATGGGCTACTCCCCCAAACAGACATTGTACACACTACTGTACAGAACACAGATAACATGGATCAGATGTTTGACATTTAATGCTGAACTACATATGTCACAGTCACATCCCACTGCACACAGCTACACACTCATTTCTCCATGCCATTAGTTATGCAGGGCATCTGTGCATTGATACGTACTGCTGCCACATATGGATGATTCAAACTATGTAGAGTACTCTTCATAAACATCTACTACATGCAAGTAAATACATAGCTGCTGCATACCTTTCCTTTGTATGTGTTCGTATTTGTTGGTTCAGTGTCTTTTGTGATTGATGTTCTTTTGTATATCTTGAATTTATTTTTCAAGATATATTTGTTTTTCAATATACTTCTTTTTTTCAATATTTTATTTATTTGTCAATATATTTTTTCAATATATTTTTTTCTATATTTTTTTTATTTTTCAATATATTTATTTTTCAATATATTTTTTTCAATATATTTTTTTCAATATATATTTTTTCAATATATTTTTTTCAATATACTTTTTTTTTTCAATATATTATTTTGTTTTCAATATATTCTTTTTTTATCTTTTTTTTCAATATATTACTTTTTCTTTCAATATATTTTCTTTGGATCTTTTTTCTTTATTCGCTGCTGCTGTTGTCTGCCTCTGTGTGTCTCTCTCTCTCCCTCTGTACCTGCAATGAAATGATTGCATGTGTGGACAGCAAGTACAGACTGCTTTTATAGGTATCTGCACATGTGCATGTGATGGCCTCTGTGCCAATTGGTGGCCACCATTTGTCAATTGCATGCAGCCTGCTGTGTGGTACTTGCAGTACTCACTGTCATAGCAACCCAGTGCTATAAATTGCTAAGTCAGGTAGGCATAGCCCTTTCAGCTTTCCAAAGTGGGGACCATGCTTGTTTGCTGTGGCCACCGTTCTGTGAGTCAGAAGGTTGGTATACTTCTTCTAACTGATGCTAGGGGTGTAGCCAGTGATTTGAATGTTGTACTCAGACCTGAATGTTGCCACTTCCAGTACACAGTTGACAGTGTAGAATTGTACTCACCCCTACAAATGCTAACACAAGATACATGGGAGTATGTAGTTTCTTTTCTACTTACTGCCATACATATGTAGTTATTGAGATGTTTTCATTTGGCACATGAACTGTTTGGGAACTGCTATACTGTGGATGTTAATGTACTCACTTCTGCACAGTTTGTGCTTTTTCTTTTGTTGACATTATCAAAGGATGCTCATGAAAACTGGACAATTCCAGTTCTGAGTATGCCTACCTACATCCTTGCTGGACCCTGAACACACAGGTATTTTGTACGTTTCGGTGGGGATTGTCGTGCTATGATACTGTGTGGGGGTTGTAAAGTGCTACTGTAACATTATTTACTGCTAGAATGGCTGGTTCTGTTATCACAATCATGTAATGCAATTCCACAACAACTGCTGGTAAAGTTCCACAGAACAGGTTTTGTGTTATGGCATTCCTATCTTTCCTTTACATTCACTCATTCTGATGCATGATATATATATTTCAGCAACAACCTGCTATATATCTACTGTGGCTTAGTGGTGCTTCATGCAGTTTAGTGTGTCCAAGGTCCGGGGTTCGAGACTGACAGTGGTGTTTTATTTTGCTGCTGAGCAGAACAAGGGCCCTCACATGCAGGTTGACTAAGGCACTTTTAAGCAGTTGTAAGCAGGTTTGCGTGGGTTTGCGCGATGCTTAGCAATACTTAGCTAAGCGCACACATGCGCACACTCGTGCAAACCCACTAACGACTGCTTAAAAGTGCTTACTCCCGCTAACCCCCGCGCTAATTTCTTTGAAAGAAAACAAAATGGGGCGATAGGAAAGTGGTGAAAAAGGGGCACAAAGAGGGAAAGACAGTAGGGAAAACAGCTAGGGATGTGCAGGACGGGTGTAGGGAAAGTCCATAGCTGCCCATTTCTTTAACAGCAACAGCTGTGCATATACTAGGAATTTGGAGGGAATTTTGAAACCTTCAACCCCTGAGAGAGGGGTGAGGGCAACAAAGTATGTTATACTGCCAATTAAATTTCAGTTTATGTGTCCAGCGGACATGTGTGCAAAATGGGCAGCTATGTATGGGACGTAATTTTTTTGTTGGAGCAGATTGCCCATTTTTTTTTCAGGTGAGAGTGGAATGTGGGGTAGAGGAAGTAGGTATATTTGGGGAGGTAGGTTGGGGAGGTACACAGACAAGACAAACAAGACGCATACAGGGGCGGAATATGACACATGGGATGGGTGAACACCACTGACGGGGAAGGATGTTTGGAAATCACAAGCCCATGAGCCCACAGATGGCAACAGTGGAACTGAGATCCCCACCCATGGGCAGTCACCACTGCACCTTCACAGCCCTGAAGGTGGCTGTGCTGGGGGCTGTGTAGGAGGGGCAGGCTCACCCATGAGTCGCGCCACTCTTGCCTCGAGCTGGTGTAGAGGATCAGCGACTGAATGCTGGATCTCCCTACGCACCACAGAGTGATAGGTGGCCCTCCTCCAGCCATGCTTGCATGGGGGGACGAGCCCCATCCCCTGGAGCGCTTCCACCTGTAGGTGGCACAGAGCCAATGGAGGAGGATGTCCCAGGCTGGGCACTGGACCTGCTGGTGCCAGGTGCCATTGCCAGCTGAGGTGGGACAGGTGGGTCCGCTGGGACCGGCCTTCCCATATGTTCTATGTTTAGGAGGATTTAATGACAATATGGGTTGGTAACAGCCAACAGCATTCTAAATTAGTTGTAACAGCATGCAGTAATATTCCCATTAACCCAACACACCAGAGTTCCAACAGTTGAACAGCAAGCATAACACATGCATATATAGAACAACAGAGGACATTCCAACAGCACGCAGGATTGATTTGTGGCAACAGGCCACCAAGATTGTGGTGTTTGAACAGGGCACATGCATCAAAGTAAATGCAGATATTTATAAACCAATAGGACATATGTCCCAACAAATGTTTTGAGATTAGATATACTCAGGATGCAGATGTTACTGCTACATATTTATATATTTGTTTATATTTATATTTATATATCTACATATCTGGATGTATTCAGGTGACATTATCAGTTATATTTCTACAGCCCCCTACATTTCTAGCAGCACATTGACATTTCTGGGGAACACATTAACAAGCTACTCATGTGCCAGATTTACCTATGCATGCCAGCCATTAACCAACAGTTGAGGACTGTATATATGCTTCACAGCTACTGGCACTCCCTTCATCCACTTTATATGGGCCTGGCCAACTGTGGGTTGACAGCGCTTAATACAACAGTACTATTTTTATAATGCAAGAGTACAACAACATTTTGAAGTAAGTGACACGGACACACTCCAGGAATTGTACCTTTATTAATTACATTACACACTTTTCTAGAGGCTCTCTCATTTATTTGATATTACAGTGCATGCAGAAGACCTATTTAAGACATATTATACCTTTCTTAATGGGTTACAACACTATTTTCAGGCTCTCTCACTTATTTTATATAACAGTACATGCAGATAAATTATTCAGGACTTATTATACCTTTATTAATGAGTTACAACACTCTTTTTCAGGCTCTCTCAGTTATTTTACATAACAGTACATGCAGAGATATTATTCAGGACTTATTATACCTTTATTATTGGGCTACGACACTTTTTTTCAGGCTCTCTCACTTATTTTATATAACAATATATGCAGAATAATTACTAACCTGCCTGGTGGCGCAGCCTTAGCAGCCTATCTGCATAGGCTTGCTGATTCACAGCACGGACATCTGCAGCTGTGAAGTAAATGAAGGGATATTGAGACATACCTATTCATAATATACAATACAATAGCAATTCTTACATACTCCATTCCATGGCTACCTACTCAGTAGTGGGGCATTATCATTCCCACGGGCCTCCTGTATCCATTGGTTCAGTTGGTCCTGCTTGTGTCTCTTCAGGTCTGCATGGTGGTGTCTGACCTGCTCACCAGTCCGAGGGACGCCTGTGGCACTGGTGAGATCATGTGCTAGATGGTTCCAGACTTCCGCTTTGTACTCAGTGCCTTGAAACTGGCCCTGCAAGAGTCTTGCATCATGATGATGGACGAGGAGCCAAACCATCACTTTTGACTCCTCAATGCCCCACCGTTGCGCTCGAAAATGAGAGCCCTCTCCAGCACCGGCCATTCTGACTGCAGATGGGAGCTACAACCAGTTATGGCAATTATTCCCGCCTATGGAGCTTAAATATGCCTCATTTCCCACACTTATTTGTGATTGGCTGGTTTTGAAATATCTCAGCTGAGTGCACACCTGCTTAGCACTGAGTAAACTTTGATTAATATGTATATGTATGTTGACAGTGCATGAACAGCAAAAGCTGTCATGGCTTAGTGGTTCAGTACTGTGATTATGGTGCACAGTATCCCGGGTTCGAGGCCTGTCATTGCTTTTTATTTTACTACTGGCCTGACCGGCTAGGAGGTGTGGCTGTATTTAGCCAACTTTGCTCAACTTTGCCCAACATTGCTCTAAGTTTCTCTACGTTGCCCGATGTTGCCTGACGTTGCGCTAGTTGGCACGGTGCGCAGCTCCGTGCAAACATGTTTTGTTTACGCTAGTGGGCGCGATGCGCAGCTCCGCAAAGCCATTGCGCTAGTTAAAGCAGTGCTTAGCTATGGGCAATTATTCTTAAATGTGCTTAATACTGGTAAACGTTGCTTAGCAGTGCTTCACATTGCTTAAGATAGGTTACTTATGCATTCATTAGTATGCATGATCGTTTCACCTTCTTATATATATTTAAAATATCGTTCACTACTACATAGGCCATTTCAATGCATTTTAATAAAATTTAAAAGGTAAATGTCAGGAATTATTTTTATGCACAGGTTTCCTACAGAAAATGGAAAGGGGAATGGTGGGACTCGAATCGGGAATGCCTCCTCTTTTTGCGAAGGCTCTACCACTACACTATTGCTATTTGGCTTAATTTGCATATAAGTTTTTTATTATCCTCTTCGATGTCTTAACTGCTTACTGTAGCTAAGCAATGGGCACACCCGTGCACACACGCGCAAATACGGGCAGCTATAGCGGGAATAATAAAAAATATATTGTTTTACATTTTATTTCATTTGTACAGGGATTTTGAATGTGGGGGAGTGTAGTGTTGGGGATATACACATTTGAGCGGACTCGCTCATATCTGGTGTCATTTGCAGATTTCGGCACTTGCAGGGGCATGGATATATGGACTGTTCGGCAGTCTGACATACCCCCTGCACTCGTACACGGTCCGTGTTAACCTTGGAGTTGAGTCAGCGCGTCCTCATGAATATGCATGGCACACTGACATCATACTCTTAGGCTGCCGTTTCCGAGTAAGACTTAGTTAGTCTTACACGGAGGATTACTGAATCCCCCCAACATGTTCTGAAACATTACTACACTTACCTTTTGATTACATTTTACATATGTTTTTTTTTTCTCCAACACACAAAACCCTTTTCTCTACCTGAAGTCATCTCCTGGGCTGAACCAAGACTGGGGAAAAGTAGCAGTCCTGATTAACAGGACCTTTTTTTTAAATATGCTTTTTGTGAAAAAAACTGTGTTCCTATATAAATTCAAAAAAAAGGAAATCTAGCACCATAAATGTTATAGAAGCTTTTATAAATATTCACAGTCTATCAGTGTTCTCCCAACCTCCTTTATACACCTAAAGAAGATATTACAATATTAAGAATATCTTGGAAAAAGAGACAAAGGGGAAAGTATCTAGCTTGATGGGGACATTCAAGTGTGGTATTTACCATCAATGTGTATATTTGTTGAATAGTGGCATATTGCTCCTTCCTAATACTGGTGAAACCTTGAAAGCAAGTAAATATTTTAATTGTACCACTAACAGTGTTGTATACCTAGGTTTTTGCAAAGTAAGTTTCTCCTATTATATTGGGAAGACCAAACATGGCCCAAAGAATAGAGCATATGAACACATGTACGAGGTTAATAAAAAGGTAGATATCTTTGATTCCAGTCTTTAAAATGAGAGCAACAAGGTTATAAGTTAATTTTTGTTACATTGAGTGATTTAAGTGTGCTAATGTTCATTTTAATTTAAAATATTCAGTCAAATTTGTTTTGAATTTTATTCAACACTTTTAAGGTCATAACATTTTGTGTGGAAAGTACGAAAATATTTGATTTCAAAACATGGTTTTAAACAAATGCTTTTGTTTCTCTAGTATTTCGTTTATTTACACCGTGTTCTATTTGGATAGGCAATGACAGTTTTCATGGGTCATTTTGTGAAAATATTATACTTTTTTTTTTTATTCTTTAAGTGTGTTGTGAGCCCCAGGAAATGATGTAATGGTCTCTTCCTGATTGTGGTTATATATATGTGTCTCAAACAAAAGTCATTCATACTGATGAAATCTTTTTAAAGACAAAAGCGCCAAATAAATAATGGATATTTTACAAATCCTTCTTGGAGGAGGGGCATTTTTCAGGGTTCCATTGTCACAGGAGTTCTTTAGGGTTATTTGTACATTTGCTTCTCTTGTTGCAAATTTGTTTGGTCGTTTTAACTTTGCAGTGTATACTTTATCATCATAATCTTTTTGCTTCTGCGCAACCACCAAAAATTGTCACAATATGTAGTTGCAGCCTCACAAGTAATGTGCTGCACAATTCAGCCTATGGGCAATTATATACACCAAATAACTTGTCCCGTTGCTGTTCAAAGTATCATGCTCTCAGCATGTAATTTTTTCTGAATTACACTCCCCAAACCCCCCCCCCCCCCCCGTTAATCAGGACTGCTACTTTTCCCCAGTCTTGGTTCAGCCCAGGAGATGACTTCAGGTAGAGAAAAGGGTTTTGTGTGTAGGAGAAAATTATTTGTGATTGTCCGGTTTTGAAATATCTCAGCTGAGTGCACACCTGCTTAGCACTGAGTAAACTTTGATTAATATGTATATGTATGTTGACAGTGCATGAACAGCAAAAGCTGTCATGGCTTAGTGGTTCAGTACTGTGATTATGGTGCACAGTATCCCGGGTTCAAGGCCTGTCATTGCTTTTTATTTTACCACTGGCCTGACCGGCTAGGAGGTGTGGCTGTGTTTAGCCGACTTTGCTCAACTTTGCCCAACATTGCTCTAAGTTTCTCTATGTTGCCCGATGTTGCCCGACGTTGCGCTAGTTGGCGCGGTGCGCAGCTCCGCGCAAACATGTTTTGTTTGCGCTAGTGGGCACGATGCTCAGCTCCATGCAAAGCCATTGCGCTAGTTAAAGCAGTTCTTAGCTATGGGCAATTATTCTTAAATGTACTTAATACTGGTAAACATTGCTTAGCAGTGCTTCGCATTGCTTAAGATAGGTTACTTATGCATTCATTAGTATGCATGACCGTTTCACCTTCTTATATATATTTAAAATATCGTTCACTACTACATAGGCCATTTCAATGCATTTTAATAAAATTTAAAAGGTAAATGTCAGGAATTATTTTTATGCACAGGTTTCCTACAGAAAATGGAAAGGGGAATGGTGGGACTCGAATCGGGAATGCCTCCTCTTTTTGCGAAGGCTCTACCACTACACTATTGCTATTTGGCTTAATTTGCATATAAGTTTTTTATTATCCTCTTCGATGTCTTAACTGCTTACTGTAGCTAAGCAATGGGCACACCCATGCACACATGCGCAAATACGGGCAGCTATATCGGGAATAATAAAAAAAATATTGTTTTACATTTTATTTCATTTGTACAGGGATTTTGAATGTAGGGGAGTGTAGTGTTGGGGATATACACATTTGATCGGACTCGCTCATATCTGGTGACATTTGCAGATTTAGGCACTTGCAGGGGCATGGATATATGGACTGCTCGGCAGTCTGACATGCCCCCTGCACTCGTACACGGTCCGTGTTAACCTTGGAGTTGAGTCAGTGCGCCCTCATGAATATGCATGGCGTGCTGACATCATACTCTTAGGCTGCCATTTCCGAGTAAGACTTAGTTAGTCTTACACGGAGGATTACTGAATCCCCCCCAACATGTTCTGAAACATTACTACACTTACCTTTTAATTACATTTTACATATGTTTTTTTTTCTCCAACACACAAAACCCTTTTCTCTACCTGAAGTCATCTCCTGGGCTGAACCAAGACTGGGGAAAAGTAGCAGTCCTGATTAACAGGACCTTTTTTTTTTAAATATGCTTTTTGTGAAAAAAAACTGTATTCCTATATAAATTCAAAAAAAAAAGGAAATCTAGCACCATAAATGTTATAGAAGCTTTTATAAATATTCACAGTCTATCAGTGTTCTCCCAACCTCCTTTATACACCTAAAGAAGATATTACAATATTAAGAATATCTTGGAAAAAGAGACAAAGGGGAAAGTATCTAGCTTGATGGGGACATTCAAGTGTGGTATTTACCATCAATGTGTATATTTGTTGAATAGTGGCATATTGCTCCTTCCTAATACTGGTGAAACCTTGAAAGCAAGTAAATATTTTAATTGTACCACTAACAGTGTTGTATACCTAGGTTTTTGCAAAGTAAGTTTCTCCTATTATATTGGGAAGACCAAACATGGCCCAAAGAATAGAGCATATGAACACATGTACGAGGTTAATAAAAAGGTAGATATCTTTGATTCCAGTCTTTAAAATGAGAGCAACAAAGTTATAAGTTAATTTTTATTACGTTGAGTGATTTAAGTGTGCTAATGTCCATTTTAATTTAAAATATTCAGTCAAATTTGTTTTGAATTTTATTCAACACTTTTAAGGTCATAACATTTTGTGTGGAAAGTACAAAAATATTTGATTTCAAAACATGGTTTTATACAAATGCTTTTGTTTCTCTAGTATTTTGTTTATTTACACTGTGTTCTATTTGGATAGGCAATGACAGTTTTCATGGGTCATTTTGTGAAAATATTATACTTTTTTTTTTATTCTTTAAGTGTGTTGTGAGCCCCAGGAAATGATGTAATGGTCTCTTCCTGATTGTGGTTATATATATGTGTCTCAAACAAAAGTCATTCATACTGATGAAATCTTTTTAAAGACAAAAGCGCCAAATAAATAATGGATATTTTACAAATCCTTCTTGGAGGAGGGGCATTTTTCAGGGTTCCATTGTCACAGGAGTTCTTTAGGGTTATTTGTACATTTGCTTCTCTTGTTGCAAATTTGTTTGGTGGTTTTAACTTTGCAGTGTATACTTTATCATCATAATCTTTTTGCTTCTGCGCAACCACCAGAAATTGTCACAATATGTAGATGCAGCCTCACAAGTGATGTGCTGCACAATTCAGCCTATGGGCAATTATATACACCAAATAACTTGTCCCCTTGCTGTTCAAAGTATCATACTCTCAGCATGTATTTTTTTTCTGAATTACCCCCCCCCCCCCCCCCACCCCCCACACACACACTCACACACAAAGCAAATTCTGCGGTGATTTTTTTTCCGTTATAGCCTACCTGACATCTAATTATTTGCCTATCATATCAGTCTCCTTGCAAGCCACACACAAATTTACTTCCACCAGAAGCCCCTATTTCACTGACTACCATGTTAATTCTGGTGCCCTCGGCATTAGTGATGATTTTGTTTTCCAAATATTTGGCCCAAGTAATCTGAAAAAAAACTGTACTGGACCCTTTGGTACTTCACTATGAAGACTTTCTCCCAATAGTCTCCACAACCACAACACTTATAATTAGTGCAAAGTATGACACCATACATCTGGTCATTACATAATTACAAAATGGACACAGAATGATAGCAGTTATAAAAAATATTCCCATACAAAGAAAGAATCAAGCAACTTTGCACAATGCAGCAAATCCATGGCCCTAACTTAAAAAGGAAACCTGATATTTCCTTTAATTAATAGCAGGAGTAGCAATTTCTATAACTTTTACCAATCAAGAAATATGCATGGATTTAATATCCTTTCTTTTGTCAAAAATGCCTTGTTATAGAAAATGGAAATCGTTTCTAATGGAAAGAATTATGACAGGACAACTAAGGTTTATGTCATTGCTAGGACTGATATATGTGATGCTACATCTACTTTGCAATATCTTTAATGAAAAAGAAAAGCAGACAACAGTTTTAACACCTTACTTTATGCAAAAGTAAAGAACACTAGCACAACATAATGTCTCACAAAACAATAACTCAAAAATAAAGTTCTAGTTGAATAGTGCATAAAATCTTAACCTTCCAGGTACCCTAGAGAATCATTTTCAATCTCAGTGAGTCTAAGCACAAATGAGTTTTCTGATCTCAGGCACTGGGTCTTGACAAGCAGTGCATTTCCCCATATCACTCAACTCATCTGGGAGAGATTAATGTAATTAGTTGAAGGTCTGAAACTGTATGTTATCACATAAAGCCCACCAGACAATCCTCAGTCACACTGCAAGCAATGCCAGAAACTACAGAATGTAAAATCAGTGATGAATAGTTTTCAGATCGAGCAATCTATTCTGAAACAAAGCAAGGTAAGCCAAAGTTTTAACAGCAAAGTCACATAGGATGTTCAATAATGAAAAAAAGAACCATCCATCACAGAATTGTTACAGCCTTCTAAATGTCCACCTCCAGTTAAAATTGAAAATAAGAGTTGACCAGTGGAAAAAAAGGGCTCTGCGCAATGAATATAGGATAAACAAAAGACACATTAACTAAGTCACAAACATACTTCTTATTTAAAACACTGAGTCACAGTGTTTTACTTTTTAGTGTCTTGCTAAGAAAAGTACAAACAGAAATGATGATTAACAAGTTCCTTTTTTCTTCTTTGACTATATTTATATTTTAGAAATGTACATAAAAAATGGTGGAAGCTTCAGTACCAGAAATCAATAACACTTGTGATTAACTAGACAGCAACTCTAAATAAAATATAGGGCCTGATTCCAAAACAGTTGGTCTCACTGTAAGTCTGCCCTGATTATGAAAGATGCACTCTCAGTGTAAGTGACTTACTTCAGTGTAAGGCCTATCAGTAAAGAGGCTTACTGTAGGGACCAGATTCAAAAACATCTGCTCTCAGCCTATTCTCAGTGTAAGTGGTCAGTTACACCTAGAGCAAGACTTGTCCCAAACAAAGAAAAGCCCATAATGGAACTCAAGGAGTGTAAATGCGTATTCTGGAACAAATCCGAAGACATTTTCAAATGAATTCTGGTTTCCTGATTAGGAGTGGCTTCTGTCATGAGCAGAGCCTGAACTCTGCAGAATATTCTTTGCTACCAGCTGCAGTAAATAATTCACTCAATGAATCTCTTCAGTAAATCTAGAATTAAAAAGTAATCTCTCAAATTTTGAGGAAAGTCATTGATGTATCAGATTATTTTCTAACTATAAGCAGGAAAATGCCACCTAATTTTTTTACCCAGCTGGTTGCCCACATCTCATATTTCTTTTCCTTGCATCAGCTGCCAGTTTGTCTAGAAATATCTAACAGAGAGAATGACTCACAGTACTTTACAGGCAGCTAGTGGATCAAGTAGCAGTTAAGGATGAAGGAAAAAAATAACATCATCTCCTGGAATCAGACAGAGGAATACAGCTATACCTGGTTTGATTTCCACTCCACCAGAAGAAGCCAGAGGGGTAGAGATCTACATAACATCCTCTAATGGCATCTTAAACTAGAGAATTTCTGAAATGAGAGTATCTTCAATAGAGGAGAGAGGTTGGCATAATGGTTATGATGTTTACCTTACAGACACAAGGTACAGCATTTGATTCTCACATGGGGTAAATGGCTAGGCTTAATATGGCCCACAAGGACAGTTAGTCTAGTATGAACCTATAAAAAAAGTAATTAAGAATTCACACACTCAAACTGACACAAGAATAAATCATCTTATCAGATCTGCTCACAGATTTTGCCTTTTTGTGCAATGAAAAGTAAGCAACTGTGAGGGTTTCTTGAGTCCCAGGTAGTGGTAGTGCAGAGGACTAAAAATCTGGTTTGTGTGCTGCAGGTAAAAGGTTCAAAGCTTTTGCCCCTCTCCCCTCCTACATTTCCAGATGTCTTACTGGAGCCATGCCTTCCAACAAATGTCCTCAAGGCAGTACCTGAGGCCAGAAATATTACTTTTAAAGGTCAGACAACACACTGGCCTACTTTCTGTCCAGCCTGAAACAGGCCTGTTGGACACCTTACAGATTTCTATTCATTGTCATCCTTCAGACAGACTTTGTGCCAAATGAATGGAAGACAGCAGTTGTTATCCCCTTGCACAAAGGTGGGGCAGCAAAGGACCCAGGAAATTATAGACCCATAAGTCTAACCAACCTCATATGCTAGGCTATGGAAAGGATCATTATGGAGTTAATAAGTAAGGACATAGGTAACCTACAAACTCTCGACCCAAACCAGTTCTGATTTGTCAAGGGCAGACACTTACTACTTAACCTGCTCGACTTCTTTGAAGAGGTTAATGAAGCAAAGAATGAGAGCAAATGAGTACACACGGCATATAGACCTTGCAAAGGTTTTCAGTACCATCCCATACTATCTTAGTTTAGCTAAATCTTAATCCCTATGTAACTTGTTGGATAGCAAATTGTCTCACAAATACAACCCATGAAACAAGGGCAGGTGTCTCTACCTCCTCCAAATGACCTGTAACTAGCTGTGTACTTCAAGGTTCAGTCCTTGGGCCACTCCTCTTTGGTATTTACTTCTTGGAGGTCAAAGATACTGTTAAGGACAGATGGCTGACCAAAGACTAAATAAACTACTTGAAGCCTCAACAAGGCATCTTTATTCCTCGCACAGGGAGGGCATCACAGAGAGTCTGCTAGATCTGCTAGCTAAAGTGATTTTATCAGGACTAATCCTTTATACTCTGTTTCTTGTTAGTCCTGTCACCCTTTGTGTCACAGGTGGGATACCAAACGTGACTTGAGATTTCTGGATTACCTCTGTTTTTCCATACTGTAATAGGGTATTTCCCTTTTGTGAGGAAAACGGGCAGAGATTAATTGGTGAAGTTTGATGGACTGCAGGCACTGGGGGAAAACTACCTAGAAAAAAATGTCGGAAAACATGGCATGGTTTCCAAAAGCAGTTTCAAACTAGCAGTTCCTAACTTCAGAAGTAATATCATTAGCTATATGTCTAAAGTAATCTGCAATGCTAAATCGTAGCTTGAACTTCACTTCTGGCTACATCCATTCTGTATGTAACTAAGCAAGGAGACTGAAAACAAGTTCTGTTAAAATATCAAACAGGTCTGCAAAACCTTTCTCAATGGCATGTACACTGTAGCCAGAAATCACCAGAAGGTACTGAAAAAAGAGGGCTCACTATTTAAAGAGGAGCAAGATAAACACTAATTTTCTCAATACTGCATACTCCCCAAGAATCTCAAAGATTCTAACTCAGGCGTCATTGATTTTACTGTTGGCGTATCTCTCACTGAAGAATGTGGGCCTCATCTATGCTGAAAACAGTGGTAACAACAAGATCCTTCCAAAAGGAGTGATAAACTAAAAAATATACAAAGAAACACAGCAAAAAAAAAAATCAGCTGAAGAGGAAGGATGTGTGTGTGTGTGTGTGTGTGTGTGTGTGTGTGTGTGTGTGTGTGTGTGTGTGTGTGTGTGCGCGCATGTGACAACAGGCACATGAATCAAGAAAACAGCACCCACTATAGTAACCTTATAAAAGATGAAAGATAAAGAAATGCCGCATATAAAAATACAATGAAAATGAAGAAATAATCATAAGTGTACTAAGAACAAACAAAAAAAAAGAAAAGCACTTTCACCCACTTTCACCACAGGACTTCAACAGATCACTGTTAAAACTGAGCATCCATAAAAACAATCATACACTAAAAATAAGGGAAAACATTAATAATATGTGTGGAAAATGCAAATTACTATGCATATGTATATGCTGTCGCAGAACAGAAAAAAAAGTATAAACCATCAAAACTACAGGTATAAAAAATATCCAAGAAAATTGAAGAAAAAGCAAGCATGTCATGTCAAAACCGCTGTGGTCCACTTTCCTAGGTTGTAGAATACATTTAATTGAATCCTGATCCGTCTTCTGTTTTCAGAAATGGTAGGACATTAGATCTTATTTAGAAGGGATGTTCAACTAGGACAGTATGGAGAGGCTTGGTACCTTTAAATGTGGTCCCCCTTTCAGTACCTTTTGTAAGTTTGTGAGTTGCAGAGATGTTTTTTTCATCTGTTCTAGTATAGGTAAGAAATAGTAAGGTGACTGGGAGCTGTAACAATGAAAAGACTCTTTACAGAGCCCAATGCTCCAAGTGTCAACTTTTTATGTAGGGAAGACTATTTCTAAGTTTAAAAGGAGGACAGCCCAATGCACATCTGAAATTAGAAATTGACTAAGCAACAATCCTCTTGCAAAGCATAGCACCGAATCACCAGGTCATTCTTTTTTCACTTTTCACATACTGGACATGATCAGACTGGGTCTACTCAAGGGAAACTGTAATGCCATGCTTGAAAAGGAGAAACTGAAATGGTAAATTCACCTTAACAACTACAACCCGACTTGACTCAGTTCTGCTTGTTCAATTAAATCATTCTTTAGCTTACAAAACTGGACCACACATTATTTTATTTATGGTTTGGACATGAAAAGTATGTTCCTTTCATCACTTTTCTTGGACATTTCTGCTTTTTTTCTGTTTTACTCTGATACACACACACATATATATATATATATATATATATATATATATATATATATATGTGTGTGTAGGGTCTATATCAGCATTTTGAAAATGTAATAGGTCGAATCACTAAATGTCGAACTGAAATGATCGACCTATTACACTTTCGAATGCCGATAAAAAATAAACCCCCCCCAAAAAAAAATACTAAAGGGTGTAGGCAGGGGGCAAGCCACCCTGCATTACCCACACCCCCGCTACTTAAATATACCAACTCCTAGACCTCACTACATTGAGGTAAACAGAAATCTCCCCTTATGGAGATTTCTGTTTACCCATTTGATGTTCTGCCCTTTTGGCATTCTCGATGCGACAATATCAAATTCGATATTGTCAGCATTCGAAATGCTGATATAGACCCTATATACACAGACACATTTTTTGGATTGTTTTTTCCCTATTTTTATTCATGCTCAATTTTAACAGTGATATGATGAAGCCCTATGAGTGAAAGTGCTTTTCTATCTTTGTTTTTAATAAACTTATGATTATAGTTTTTATTCTGATTGTATTTTTATATGTCATATTTCTTTACATCGCATCTTTTCCAAGGTCACTGTTGTGGGTGCTGTTTTCTTGATTCATGTGCCTCTTGTCACCTACTCATGCACGCATACACACACACACACACACACACACACATTCTTCACTTCAGGTCTTTGATTTCTTTTTTTTTTTTTTTTTGCTGAACAACAATATGGCACACAACCATAGATCATCTGTGGACTTAGATCATAATTATACCACTGCTTGTTTGGTGTGATATATGACAAAAGGGTAATGTATAAAATAAAATTATCCAAAATATCCTCTGATAATGACTCACCTAGACCCAAATCCTGCCATAGCTAGAAATATGACATTAGTCAGCCAGAGGGGGCATAAATAATTAAACAGGGCAGCAGGACTTAATGGTTAAAGGTTAAGGAGGAAAAAAATAAGAAAACAACTCTGAGAAGACTGAAAAATAATGCTTAAATGAACGATCTATGCAGCAGGCAAAACTCTGCACCCCATATTTATGTGCCACCACATATCCTATTAATTAACACAATTAACTCCATGGTCCCAATTACTCTAATAAAAGGCAAAACGTTTTTTGCACAAAAACATCACAATTTTACCTTTATCATTTTTAGTATAAATGTAATAGAAGTATACAATTTAGTCAAGTGTGCTTTAGATGAAGAAACAACATTTAAAACTTGGGAATTGGCAGATTTTAAGTACTGTTCAGAAGGTACCTGTAGCTAGTTAGAAACTGAAAGAGGTTGCTAGGAGGCAGGAGTATAGCATCAGGATGCACACAGACTATAGCATACAACAAAAATCTCCCCACTCATACCTCATAATCTAACAATGAAAATTAAAGCACCTCAAGAACAGAAATTGCTATAAAGGAACCAGTGAGATTTATCCAAGGCAAACTGAATGTTAAATGGAAAAGGCATCAATAACAAACATTGGAGCAATACTGCTGAATGGGTAGACACAGATGCCAAAACAGAAAATTTAAGTGAACTAGGACATTTATAATTCAGTTATTGCATTTCTTATTTCACTATCTTGCACTGCTATTATAACCACTCTCCCCCCTGAACATAGGAATCATTCAAGAGGATTTGATTCCTTATACCAAGTAAATGTTAAGACATTCAAACAGATGTAGACCGCCAATAAGGAATAGTTACTTTCATCCTACCAATGACAGAGGCCATTAAAAGAATATCAGAGCGCCAAAAAAATAAATAGTAGAATAAAAAATACCAAACACGAGCAAATACTGCATAAATAAAAAATTCTAACTAAAAGTCAAGCATAATCACTGCATAAGACATATCACCAGATACCACCTTTCATTAATCTTAATTCTATGAGTCAGTCTTCTACAGAGTACTAAAACAACTAAATAGGTAATCACAGTTTAAATAGAACAACATAAAAACACAGTTAAGAACAACCAGTTAAAACTTTCTAATCAACATTGAGACTAACAGGGCTTAAATATTGCCAAACAAGGGTGGATGAGCCAGAGCTGGAGTTTGAGCTTGAGTACAAACTTGGCTTGAGCTTGTATTCTAGCAAGTTAATGAGCTGAAAAGGAACTGAGTGAATTCATTTCTGTGTTTTTTTTTTCTCAAGTATCTGATTCAAAACAGACTTGCATACTGTGGGTGTTTTCTGTTACGTCCAGTCACATCAGATAAGTACTGTGCTTGGCTGAAACTGCAGTGGGGCAGTACCAGAACCACAGCAAGATGTTCAAGAAGAGAGACGGTGAGTCATTCATTTTAGCTGTCAGTCAGCTGTTTGTTCATTCCTCTCACCTGTCCCTATTTTGCTGAATGTCCCCAATTTTGACTAATATTTTTTTTACCCGTTCCCCTTAAAATTTCTGATTGTCTGCTGAGAATTACAATCAGTCAAAAATGCCTGACATTAGATTTTCATACTTCTTATTGTTCAGAAAATGCATATTGATGGAAAACATGTTGCTCTACTAACTCTTCCAGTGGTTTAGAGTAATATTTAAATATTGTCTCTGATTTTGGGCCTTTGTCCCCATTATTTTTTTCATTTGTCCCCTGATCCTTCAGTATAAAGTTGAGAGCTATATGTTATTTGTGACTACTGTTTCCTAATTCTGCATGAAGATGATGATGAAAGTGGTCACCCCTGTTTAATTTGCTGGGAGAAGGAAGCATGCTTGTGTTGGGGGATAACCTGTGAGAGTAGGACAGGAACTTTTTACTATTTTTGCAAAACCATCCAATTTTATTAAGGAGAATTTCACACAGCACTACAAATTTCAAAAGCACAATTAACGAGACTCCAAAGGCAATGGCTATCCTGCTCAAGCACCATGCTGGGCACTGTTTACGTAGTTCATAGGTTCATAGGTAGGTACTAGGCTACTGACCCTAGGGCCTATATAAGCCTAGCCAAATGGTACCCTGGCTTTCGCCACCCAAGAAAATTATTTTCCTGTGCCCCTGTCAAGCAGAGCCACAGGAAGTGATCCCCGGGGTGAATTTCCTATCTCCCATCCAGTCATCAAGATTTTACTTGAAGAGTTCTAATGAGGAGCTTTATTTGATATAGATAGGTAGTTTGTTCCAGAGTAAGTCTCTGGGACAGGAATCTATCCCTCCAGTATGTTCTGTTTATTGTGGTGACAATTTTTAGGTCGCTAGAGCGTGTAGCTCGGAGGGATTGGGATTTCCTTAAGAGAAGCATGTCCAACAGCTCTGGGTTTGACATAGTTTTGTATGTTAGGCAGAGATCGCCTCTGAGTAGGCGATATGCGACGGAGTAAAGCAGGAGTTTTTTGAGACGGTTTGCATAGGGCATCTGTTTGAGGCCGATAATCCTCTATGTGAGGTATTTCTGTGGCCTTTCCAGTTGTTGTAGATGTCTTATGAGGTACATACCAAAAGGGGCGTTGTACTCTATAATGGGTCTACTGAGTGATGAGTAGAGGGGAACAGTGACTTCTTTTTTCCTGGATGAGGAACATTTTGTGATGAGGTGTGCCACGTACAAAGATATCCTGAGTACTGTGGTGATGTGATTATCAAAGGTGAGACTACCGTCCACCTGTGTCCCAAGGTCTCTTATCACACTTTTGGTGTTAAGTATACTACCGCCTATGTGGTAGTTCATGGGTACAGAGTTTTTACCAAAAGGGATGACAATGCACTTTTTGGCATTGAGCTTGAGGCCATGGATTTGACACCAGCCATCTGTCTCAATGAGGCCCTTTTGTAGGATGTCCACATCGTTAGGAGTTTTGATTATGGCTCCTACTTTGCAGTCATCTGTGAACTTCATTAGCCAAAGACCTTCTGTGTTAGCCTGTACTTCAGAGAAGTAGATACCAAACAGGAGAGGACCCAGGACTTAACTCTGTGGTACTCCACTTGTCATTGGTCTGAAGTTGGATTTGGAGTCTGCTACTTTCACAGTGTGGGTTCTGTCAGTGAGCCAGTTGGCAACCCATCTTGTGACATAGGGATTTATACCTAGTTTAGTGAGTTTATCTATAATTCCAGAGTGGGGGATGGTGTCAAAAGCCTTGGCAAGATCAAGATAGGCTGTGTAAACCACCTTACCCTCATCTACGGCTTTGGTGACCGCTTCAAAGAAGTTTATCAGGTTTAGGAGACATGATCTGCCTTTTACAACCCCAAACTGGGTAGGGTCCAGAGTTTGGAGATTACTAATGTCATTGTTTATAAGTTCCATGATGATACGTTCCATAGCCTTGCAGACCAGGCTCATCAGGCTAATGGGGCAGTAGTTCCCAGGGTCCGTGGTGGCTCCCCCTTTGTAGAGTGGGATAACCGTTGCTGTGTGCCATTCAGTGGGCACAAAGCCTGAGGTGAGGCTATGATTGAACATGGTACTTAGGTGGGGTGCCAATTTGTTCTGTAGTTCGTGTATCTCCCAGCCTGGGATGTTGTCAGGTCCCATGGATGCTGTGTTCTTGGCTTTGGACAGTGTGCTTTTTTTTACCTGTGCAGTCATGATTACAGGAACTTTGCATTCTTCCGGTATAGAGATGGGCCCTTTAGGGGATGAGAGGGGGGTAAAGTTAGCATTGAACCTATGTGCCAGGATGTTGGCAATATCAGTTGGTTCTTTATATTTAGTGCCATTGTGCTGTAACTCAAAGCAGATCTGAGTGTTGCCATTGAGATTCTTGACATAGCTAAATAATGCTTTGTGGCTGCCATTAGAATCAGTGGCGATTTTGTTTTCATAACTAGCTTTGGAGGATTTTATGAGGGATCTCAACTTCTTACTGAGGCTGACCAGGGAGTTCCTCCAATCATGGGGTTTTACTCTTTTTTGCAACAGTTTCTTTCTTTTGTTGTAGAGTTTGTTTATGGCAGGGGACCACCAGATTGGCTTCTTTTTTTGGAGGATAGCATCTTGGTTCTGTTAGGGATTGCACGATCCATGCACTCGTGTAAGTGCTTATAAAGTGCATTTGTGAGGATTCAGCAGTCATACCTCTATTGTTCGTCACCATGGGTGTCGTGAAGCTTGCCACTTTTGTCTTAAGAAGCGTGAAGTTAGCTTTGGAGAAATTATTTACGGTGGTTTCCATAATGGGGGGTAGGGGTGGGATGTGGATGTCTAGGGTGATTAGCTTGTGGTCAGATCTGACCAACAAGGAATTGACCTCTGGTATGGAACACCGGTTACCCATGTTGGTAATGACCAGGTCTAGGATATTGCTGCCCCTGGTGCGGGTGTGGATAAGTTGATCCAAGGCATTGGTATTTATGAATTCCAGAAAACGTTGAGCACAAGAGTTGGTACACGAGTAGTTTTCCCAGTTAATGGTGGGGTAGTTGAAATCACCCATTATTAGGGTGTTAGGCTGTACCCTAATATTTCCAGTGTATCAAGAAATGAGGAGTGGGAATCCTGGGGCATGATGGAGGAATCTGTAGCAAGCTACAATTTGGATTGCGGGTCTTGCCCAGAGTTAGTTGCACTTGAATAATCTCGGATGCATTATGCTGCGCAACTAGCCTGGAGGTGTGAATATCCTTAATGAATATGGACACGCCTCTGCCTTTAGTGTTTCGGTCAAGGTTAGGTGGCCGAAGGGTGTGGAATGAATTATAGCCTGGTAATGCCGGGGTGCTCTCTGGAGCCTTGAACCAGGTCTTTGCCACTGCACAGATGTCGATGTTCACCATTTTAAGGAGTGTCTCGAATGAGTGCATTTTGAGGTTTAGACTTCTAGCATTACCCTCAGATTTTGCTTGCTTGTACCTGTAACGGTGGTGAATTTATCATTTGAACCTTGCCTAAAAAAGGAACTATAGGGGTGGAAAGAGCCTTAGCCAGTATCCAGAATCCCAAGGGCGACAGGTGCAGGCCATCTCTGGCAAAGCATTGTGGTTTGTCGATCATGTAATGCCAGGCAGACAAATACTGGATCCCATTAGAATGACACCAGAAGCTTAGCCAATTGTTGAAGTCAATCATTTTGTCCTTGTACTATGGTATCATTCTGTGTGATGGCAGGATGCTACTCAGGGCTAGGGTCATACCTGCCTGGGCTACAAGATCAGACAGCTCCTCCATGTCTCTTTTCATGTAGTCCAGGGAGGTATGTTTCAGGTCATTCACACCAACATGGACAATGACAGAGTCATATTTGTACTTGTTGTGGAGTGACCTGAGTGCATGCGTTATGTGGCAGATCCTGGCACCCGACAGTCAGCTGACAGTAACTTTCTCCTTGTTTAGCCTGGTGAGTGGAATATCAGTGTACCTGACTATAGAGTCACGTATGACTAGAGTGTTTGTACGTTGTTATGCCTTATGGGCTGTGGTTGAGTGGCACACTGAGTTTGTGGGCTATGTGTCATTTGGGTTGTGTTGGGGGGTGGAGGTTGCTTGTGTTTCTGCTTTGGAGGTCCCTGTTGCTTGGGTAGATTTTTATTGAGAGCCTCTGCAAATGTAGGTGTGTGTTTTGTGTTTCTATATGTGTGTTTTGGTGGTGTAGGTTTTGAAGGACTATGTGATGAGTGTGGTGTGGTGCAAGTGTTTACCTTCTCCTCTTGACTGTCTAGTCCAGTCTTGGGTGAAGAGAGCTTTGCTTCCAGTTTGGCTATATAAGTGCATCTCTCACAGGTTGTAGTGTTGGGTGGTAGGAGGAGAGGGATTTCTGTGTACATGAGGCAATTGCTGCATTGCCCCAAGATGCCCAGATTCATCAGGTAGACAGGAGAAAACACCGGGAGCTGACCCTTAGACATGCTTGGATAGGTGCTTATTTATTAAGTACTAAAAACTGCTTTCCTCTAGACAAGTGAGGAAAGTTGAGTGCTGTAGTAATGTGTACCTTATTTAGTACTTACAATGAGTTCTGAACAAGTACTGAGCTCAAAGAAACAGATTTGAGTGCTGAAACTAAAAAACTGGCTAGTTCTAAGAAACAAAATTAAGCTAGAAGGCTTCCCTCCAACACAGAAAGGCTTGGGAGCTCAGAAGCTTACAAACAGTCTTGGATACAGCAAATCTGTATCTGGACTAGGCGACTTACAGGAAAGACAGGAAACAAGCTTAGAATTTTTTTTTTGTAAAGTGGAAAGGGGAAAGAAGGTGGGTTGGCCTTCTCAAATGTTCTCCCTGGATTAGGTAGAATAAGGTAATGACACTAGACTGGGAGGAGTGTCCTAGATCAAATTGACAGTAGGGGCAGGCAACTGCAAAGCCACCAAGTATAAGGACATGATACCAATAGGGAGGGAGAGTGGGAAACAATATGATACGCTTCTTGGCAGGAAATCAGAACAAAAAACCCAAACAGATGCTTAATAAATGTAGACAATATCCAGTTAATACCTCACACACAGTGAAACTAGCTAGAAAGGTATGTAGCAGACAATAAAAATGCTATAAATAACTCGTAAAAATAAGTAAAAACAGGATACTTAATGTTATATATTACAGTGGCAGCCAAATAAATGAATGCATGATGGGACATGTTGAGCTACCTTTCCTCAGAGTCTGGAGGAACAGCACAACTTACCAACATTCTGAAGACAAAATTCAGCATTCTTTTTTAGCTTAATTTAGTTTTATTTAGTTAAATTTTTCCTATATTTCAAAAATTCGTATAACAGGTTCGCACAGTGTGTATGGCTAAAGTGAATGCTCATTTGAAAATTTCTACATTTTTACATTAAAATCATGTCAAAGGTATTATCAGTAAATTACAACTTATTTTTGCTTTTTCTACATGCTGCTGAAACACATAGCTTTCAAGTGGACCCAATACTATGTCTTACTGAATCAGGCAGCAGGGGTCCATCTGAGGGATCATCTAATAACACTACTGAAAAAATAGTAATTCTACTCACAAAATGGTCACCTCAATAAGGCAAGGACAAGTCTGAGTTTGCACCGAATATGGAAAAACAGTCCAGAAACCCGAGTTTATTTTGACAGCCACTTATTTCCTTCACTCAGCTGATCTTCAGGCTGTCAGATATATATTGTGACATGAAATTGCTTCTAATTTATTTCTGCTTTACAATTATTTGCAATGATTAATATACTATCTATGGTATGATCCCAGTTATTTTCACTAGAGGTAACATATGACTGTGGGATGGGTAAGGCCAATGTAACATCAAATGGGACAGTTTAATTCAAGCAGCAAGAGGTAAATTGCCTAGGCTTAAAATGGCCCACAAGCACAGTTAGCCTAGTACTTACCTATGAAACAATGAAACCAACCTTGAATGGAATAATAGCTCATCACAGAATACACATACGTTTACACACACACACACACACACACACACACACACACACACACACACACACACACACACACACACACAAACACATGCGCACTCACCGCAAGGCAGTTTCAAGGTTCACCAAATCACCTTATGGTATGACTTTGGGAAAGACACAGGAAAGACATGCAAGCTCTACAAAAGAACAAAAGAGATACCCAAGTAATAACTGAACTGGAAAGTTAAGGGCTGTGAGGAAACAATGCTCAATGCTGTTCCATATGCCACCCTGCTTATGAACATAATTATATTAAATATTTTAGGTTTACAAACGATTTCTTTACTGGAAGGACAGATGAGAAGAAAATTTCTAGTTCTTTGCAGTACAAATTTGCTAATACATTTAAACTGCAATTTATTTTGAGAAGTAAGCATCACAAATTGCATTACTTGCATTTTATTGGTTAAAAGCTGAATGAACATGTTTGGATGAAACATTTTACTTTCAAATACTTCACGGATTTTAATGCAATGCATAAAGTATTTGCACCGAGATGCTCCTCTCCACTTGCACTGAAACGTATCACTAGAACCACAACTTACAACCTATGAAGCTAGGGTACAACAGGCCCTTACTCTCCAAACTTCATCAATTAAATTACTTAGCTCTGCTCTAGATTCTCCATACTTGCTCCAGAACTGTGGAAATCATTCCTCGCTGTCTCACCAAGAACACTAAGTTCAGTTTGAACAATACAGATGTAAATGCACAGGACATATCACAATTAACACTACTCTGCACTAGGGTAAATTCCTTGCATGCCACCCCATTTATACTACTACGTTACAGTTACCACTATATTTATGCTTTCTTTAAGTATAAATACAGCTTATCTTTCTCCTTACTCACTGCCATCTTACAACTTTTACCATGCAAGTCTCTCTGCCTCTTGCTTTGTCCACTAAACACCTAGTGTTATCTTCTACAACTTCCAAGGTTACATTTTTCTCACTCTTTCTGTGCTACCTCCATGACTCCACTTTTCCAAATCTAAAACGTAACCCTCAATATGATGCAAAACGTGTACACAGTATCTTTCCTTCAGTGACTAGTCTGTATTACCTTTCTGTTCCACATTGGTTGTAATTGTTACATTTTAGCTGCAACCCACACTGAGACTTCAATCGGTCATGCTGTGATCAGTGCTATACCCCAGTAAAAAATGAAAATAAAATAAATAAAAAGCACTCACTCACTAGTACTTGCATGATCTGACTCTTAACATGACTGCATCAGGTATACAGAGGATAGTTAAACTTTGTTAGGCAGAAGTTATCCTCAAAATCCACTGTATAACTATGCTTTATAGGGGAATAATTCCTGATGAACCAATACCAGCTTTTCAAGGTTTTTTGCACACATAGATTAATCCATAGCAGAGACATGCATACATATAAAACTTATGTGGGCAAAAAAAACATGTAAAATCAAATTCTGATTTACAGAACTGGTCATCATACAAAATGACAGGATATCTGGGGGACATTAATGATGACGGTGGCACTTTCCTCCTACAGAAAAGGCAAATTCCATGGCCATACCTCACAACTGTCCAGATTTTTGGCTCATATTTTTGGTCTGTTCCTCTTAAAATTTGTGGTTTCTGGGAAATCACTGGGATGATCTGTTGATTGAAGTCAGTAAATAATGACAAACATTTGGGTTTCAGACTTGAAATGCTTCAGAAAATGTATATTAAAACAAATCCAGTCACCCTAGCAACTTTATAAGTTTATAAGAGTAATATTTAAAATCTGTCCCTATATTTGGGCCTTTGTCCCCCCATTTTGCTGGGCTTTGTCCAGATTTCTTGTACTAAGAGGTTGAGAGCTATGTGACCACAGCTGATATACTGGTCTACATTTATCACAATAAAACCCACAGACAGGCATGCTGTTACCACTACTAGACGGGATGTTTAGATTTGGTAGGTTTGCTTGAAATAATTGCAAATAAACACACCCATTATGGCAAAACTGTTATCCTATCTGGTAAATTAGAATACAACTCTGTGCATGTATAAGAAGTATATGGAAACATTTGCTATATGTTTGCATACTGTGCATATGTTTAATAACACTACATATGTATGTATAAATAAATAAATAAATATATATATATATATATATATATATATATATATATACACACATATATATATATATATATATATATATATATATAAACACACACACACATATATATATATATATATATATACACACACACACATACACACACATACAGAGAGAGTTTGTGTGTGTGTGTGTGTGTGTGTGTGTGTGTGTGTGTGTAAACATGTACAGTATGCACAATTATAACAAATGTATTCATATTCTATGAAATATTTATACATATATACATATATATATATATGTATGTAATATATAGTAGTATAATATATATTGCTGCAGAGCTGATTTGGTCACAGCACGCATTCATCTCGTGCCTCAATTTGTGGTAAATTTATTAGCAGTTGCAGTGACTGAATTATATGACACTCGAACTGCATTAGTTTGACTGAAATAGAATTTATGGAGTTATCCTCTTTCTTTGCAGTTATCCAATTGTTGAGTTAGTATATTTAATTTCTCAGAGTGTGGGGACAGAGTTCCCACATCAGGAATTGTGAGGGTCTAAGCACCCCCATGTAAAAACAAAGTTTCTGGTACTTTTAGATAATCAGAAATTAAATGTATTTATTTCATTTACAATTACCTTATTCAGCTGATTTTGTGTTTCAATGAAAGACATTGCTGATGAAGTTTCACAATGTATTTCACATTGATGAGCGTTCATCTGTGATGTAAAGAAATATATCTATACACACACATATATATGTATACATATATATACGTATGCATGCACAGACCCATACAGATGCATATACAGACTTTATTTATTTATTTTTATTTTAAAGAAAGCCGCCTTAACAGAATGCAATAATCTGGTTGGTTAAGGGATTGAAAGAATGGAATGACACAATGGGCACATAATAGCAGCATAAACCCACCACAGGAGGAT
Organism: Protopterus annectens; assembly: GCF_019279795.1. Classification (NCBI taxonomy): domain Eukaryota; kingdom Metazoa; phylum Chordata; order Ceratodontiformes; family Protopteridae; genus Protopterus; species Protopterus annectens. The sequence continues at coordinate 63,932,662 of NC_056740.1, read as the reverse complement.
TTGCAAGAATGATGCCTGCAATGTCCTTAAAGAATCCACCGTAATTCACCAGAAGGTCCATGTAGCTAAGATGGTTAAGACTACGCTTGCCTCTCTTCCCACAGGAAAGGCACACATAGCACCTCATTTGATAATGCCTGTGGGCAGCAGAGTCTGACTGGGTCCCTTACAGTACTCCTGCCCACCTGGAAATGGCCCATGGTCTTATGCTCTATGAGCAGGATGTATGTTATGTGTTATCTGCAGCTCCTTTGTTGGAGCAAGTGGCCACAACATGCAGCAGTGTGTGCTTGCCTCTGATGGCAGCTCTGAACACAAGCTGCTTTTGTAATGCTCCTGTTGTTCACTGAATGTTTCTCATGATGTACACCATGAAGGTCAAAGTTCAAAATGAGTATGCCCAGCACCATTATTTAAAATGTTTCTGAATCAGTCCACCATTTTCATTTCCTTCATATACATAATCTGTCTGGCTACATTTCTTCATTTAAATGTCATTATACACATTATAGCATACTCTGCAAACTACACTGTTTTTACCTCTGCACAACCACACTACCTGCGTCTTAGAAAGGTATACATGCTGGATACGGCCGCTACCACAGTCATTTGCAGAGTACAATGTGCTAGCCATCCATGAAGCACAGCTGGGGCTTACAGATGGTACACGGACAACAGGATATGAAATTATAGTGGTTTCCTACTTTCTTGTCACTGTTGGTGACCTAAAGAGACAATCCAGATGTCATTAATGTTTGTGTTAAGCTAACTCTTATTAAGCAAAGGGACATTTTCTAAGTAAAATACGACATTCCATAGTAGGCATTATGAGTAAATAACAGACCTTAAATAAGTGAAAAGGCTCTACACCTGTCAAAATAGGTTATACCACTGGAGTTACTACACAATAATACCCACTCTGTCAGACATTATTTCTCACAGAAACACCTTGAAGAAAGATTACTAGAAAGTAAAATATTTGGTAGTTAATAAAGACTCTGCAAATTCTAACTTGGTTCATTTAATTGTTTTACTTTTTGTACTTGTTTATGGACTTTTTTGAGTTCCACAGCCTTAATACTGAACATTTCAAAAGTCTGGAGTTTAAAGATTCATGATGCATATGTAAATATGATGTGCTATAGCATATAGAAGCCCTGCAGATTCAGAAATGTGACTCATCTCCTCTCCTAATTCCCTAAGTGTTTCAAAAGTGATGCTGATGTAAAAGCATAAACCACTAAATAAGCAGCAATTCAAAAACTACCAAGCAAGTGAGGAGCCATGCAGCTTGCTCAATACTCAAGTTAATATGACATTACTACATAAGCACAATGTTGTCATGATAATTTGATAAGGAATCAGTACAGAGAACTGCTTCAGAGTGACATAAAACCAAAGCTCTCAACCTCTTAGAGCAAAGAAATCTGGATAATGGGGGGGGGGGGGGGGCAAAGGTCCAAAAATAGGGACAGTTTTTAAATACTGCTCCCACTAAGTTAGAAAGTTGATAGAATAACAGGTTTTGCATTAGCATGAATTTTCTGAAAGGTGTGAAGTCTGAAACTCAAATGTCTGACATTATTTTCTGACATCAATCTTTAATGAATTGCCAATGATTTACCAGAAAAACCACAATTTTAAGAAAAATGGACCCAATGTGAGGCAAAAAAAATCTAGGCATTCTGCAAAATTCTGTACAGTTGAGAGGTATGCATACAACCTAAGATCACTGGCAGAAGTGCAAATGCAAAAGCCTTCTTGTGAGCCACAGTATTACTTCTGTCTGCACCTGAGTTTATTTTTACAAAAAAAAAGGATAATAAAAGAAAAAACCTCACTAGAACTTTCGTGTGTTTGTAATGTATGTCATCTAGGAAAGTAAATATTAACAACTGGCAAATGAAAGCAAGCCCTAAGACTACAGATGACAAAGGGAGCTGTCCTCAGTAGCAGAAAAATGAGTCCCTAAAGAAAGACAGTTCTCAAAAGCCTATCCATTACTGTGGAACATAAAGTATGACAGCAGGTGTTAACGGGTATTAATTTCAAATGATTCTTCAATAGCTCACAAAGGAACAAAGATACAGGAGTCCTCCGAGTCTCCAAGTTAACCATGATGACAATGACGTCCTAATTACTTCTTACCCAGCTGTCTGACCAAGCGTCCTATTAGGAATTGAAGAGCTTGTATCTTAGGGGCAGCAGTTCTGAAGAAAATGCTTTAAAATCAGAAAAACCTACTGAGCTATGTGATGATTTAGGATACTGACACAGAGGGTTGCAAGATGAAGGGAGGTCAAAATTGGCCTAAAATACTGACACCATAGGAAGGGTGCATGGGAAAGCACATACAGTTGCCCTATAGCAAGAGAAAGACCATCCCCAAACCTTTTCCATATTGCTTTGACTTTCTAAGATATTCTTCCTGGTTATCATCAACAATGAATGCATGGAGTTCACTCAGGGCAAAACACACTTCACAGCAGGCTTATTCTACCTCCATTTTGACTCCAAAATATGCCTTTCTGAATGCTGTTGTCATTGTCTCTGTGTGTCCTTCCTGACAAGAAAAAATTAGAATATCTTTCTGAAAACTGTATGAAGGTAGCCATTTCCCACAGCCGTATACACTTCTTTTTCTATACGATGATTCAAGAGAAAATACACAAAATAAACTGAGAATGCAAAAGAAACAAAATACAAATATGAATAATAATTATAATAATCATAATTAAAGAGAGAAACTACATTCAGAAAAAACACAAATGATGGAATCAGTGCCGTGCTGTGATAATGTTTATACAGCCAATGACAAGAAAGAGCATAGCTGACTGTTAGGATCACATGACCACAGAGTGGTACAATTTCCATGAGTATGTGACATATCTAGTAAGTGCATACCTGCTCAAAATGCACCCTTTGAAGAAATACACCACACTATACATGACAAAGGCTGTGATTGTATTCCAATTAGGAGCAGTTTGCTAGATCCTACTCCAGTGATTTTTCATGCTAGATCCTAGTCCAGTGATTTTTCCATGCTAGATCCTAGTCCAGTGATTTTTATCCATGACCTCCATCCTGTAAAAGCTTCCTTTCTCTACAGCAGCATATTCAATACTCTGCTCAGCTCTTGCAGTTTAGGTTTCTACTTACATCATGTTTTTTTTTCTACACATTATCTACAATGGAAAAAAAAAGAACACTCACCTTATTTGCACATCCAGGTCTACTATTTAAAAAAGAGCTTCACAGAGCAGCTTTGTTGTGCTTCATAAACAGGGACTGGGCATCTTAGTTTCTCCTTTTTGAGGGGCAGTCATTCATTAACTAAAATAAAAAAAGAAAATTCAATATACATAAGCAAAAAACACATATGCACAAGTATTACGCATATACACACATCATGGGGAAAACAAAAAGTCACTACAAGCCAGACTGAAAACTGACACGTGCAATTCCTTATACGAGACTGTAAACACAAGTGTTTACTATGTGACAACTTTTTGAAAATATTTCTGTACTTCTGCCTTTCACCTGTCCTGCTTTAGTGTACTACTAAGAGTCTAGTAAGGTTCTATCATAAAAACAAAACAATGCAGAGGATTATGATCTGGTTGCTAACTGTAACAAGGATATTATGTGTTTGAAACATGGATACCAAGAAATTGACCTCGAGAGTTAAGCACCACTCTCAGACAGCTAGGAGAAGAATTCTGGACAAAGCTTCAAATCATGGGGAAACAAATCCCAAAATAGGACAGCTTTAAAATATTGCTCTTATAAACTTATAAAGTAGCTAGAATAACAGCATTTGTATCAGCATGTATTTTTCTAAAGGATATGAAGTCTGAAACTCCAGTGTATGTCTTTATTTAGTGACTTCAGTCCTCTGTGATTTGCCAACAAATCGCAAATTTTATGAAGAACAGACTGAAAATATGAGGCAAAAGTTGGACATGTCATAAAAATCCAGACAGTTGAGGGGTATGCTCTCAGCATTGTTGATGCTGGGTCTCGTGCTACAGCAGCATTGATAATTGATAATTCAGACATTTTTTTGAGTGTATTTGCTGTACTCCATGCACTACAAACCACTTATGCTCTACATTAATAAGCATGAATCTAATTTACATAACCTAATTTCCTAGTGCAGAGGAGTTTCATCCAGTCTGAAGGACACAATACATGTTTCAGCCACATGGCAGAAGGTATCTTAGCAGCAGTGCAGAGAGAATGACAGACGGAATTGTGCATCTCTCAGTCCTTAGTCCGTGTGCTACTGAGGGACATATAAATCAATGTACAGCTAGGAGCTCTGCACATTTCTTAGTGCTGCAACTATAAGTCGGGGGTATGCGGTAAATATGAAAAGTAGGGTGCACAGCATGGTAACAAAAAGAAAAAATAGGCAGAATGTCAAAGAAAAAAAATTATTTCTATTCAGTCCAAACCATTGTGTTTTCCATAAGGTTCTGTCTGATGGATAATAATCTGTCCAAGCAACAGAGACCTCCAAAGCAGAAACGCAAGCAACCTCCATCCCCCAACACAACCCAAATGACACATAGCCCACAGACACAGTGTGCCAGGCAACCACAGCCAATAAGGAAAAACAACGTACCCAACATACTAGTCATAGTTGACTCTATAGTTAGGCACACTGATGTCCCACTCACCAAGCTAAACAAGGAGAAGGTTACTGTCAGCTGCCTGTTGGGTGCCAGGATCCACCACATAACCCACGCACTCAGGTCACTCAACAACAAGTACAAATATGACTCTGTCATTGTCCATGTTGGTGTGAATGACCTGAGATGTACCTCCCTGGACTACATGAAAAGAGACATGGAAGAAATCTCCAATCATGCAGCCCAGGCAGGTATGACCCTAGCCCTGAGTAGCATTCTGCCATCGTCCAGAATGATACCACAGTACAAGGACAAAATGATTGACTTCAACAATTGGATAAGCTTCTGGTGGCATTCTAAGGGGATCCAGTATCTGTCTGCTTGGGATACATGGTCGACAGACCACGATGCTTTGCCAGAGATGGCCTGCAAGTGTCGACCCTGGGATTCCGGATACTGGCTAAGGTTCTTGCCGCCCCTATAGTGCCTTTTTTAGGGAAAGTTCAAATGATAAATTCACCACTGGAACAGGAACAGGCAAGCAAAAACTGAGGGTAATGCTACTCAGTGCTAGAAGTCTAAATCTCAAAATGCACTCACTCGAGGCACTCCTTAAAATGGAGAACATTGATATCTGTGCAGTGACTGAGACCTGGCTCAAGGCTCCAGAGAGCACCCCTGCACTACCAGGCTATAACTCATTCAACACTTTTCGGCCATGTAACCTGGACCGAAACACCAAAGGTGGAGGTGTGTCCATATTCATTAAGGATATCCACACCTCCAGGCTAGTTGCTCAGCATAATGCATCCGAGGTTATCCAAGTGCAACTAACTCTGGGCAAAACTGCAATCCAAATTGTAGCTTGCTACAGATCCCCCACCATGCCCCAGGATTCCCACTCCTCTTTTCTTGATGTATTGGAAAATATTAGGGTTCAACCAAATACCCTAATAATGGGCGACTTCAACTACCCCACCATTAACTGGGAAAACTACTCGTGTACCAACTCCTTAGCTCAATGCTTTCTTGAATTCATAAACTCCAGTGCCCTGGATCAACTTATCCACACCCCCACCAGGGGCAACAATATCCTAGACCTAGTCATTACCAACATGAGTGACCGGTGTTCCACACCTGAAGTCAATTCGTTGGTCCGATCCGACCATAAGCTAATCACTCTTGATATCCACATCCCGCTTCCACCCCCATTAAGAAAACCACTGTAAAAAATTTCTCCAAAGCCAACTTCATGCTTCTTAAGACAGAAGTGGTGAACTTCCTGGCACCCATGCAGATGGACAATACAGTTACAACTGCTGAATCCTACACAAATGCACTCTATAAGCACTTACACGAGTGCATGGATCGTGCTATCCCAAACAGAACCAAGACGCTATCCTCCAAAAAAAGGAAGCCAATCTGGTGGTCCCCTGCCATAAACAAACTGTACAACAGAAGGAAGAAACTGTTGCAAAAGAGAGTAAAATCCCATGAGTGGAGGAGATCACTAGTCAGCCTCAGTAAGAAGTTGTAATCCCTTATAAGATCCTCCAAAGCTAGCTACGAAAACAAAATTGCCACTAATTCTAAGGACAACCACAAAGCATTCTATAGCTATGTCAAGAATCTCAATGGCAACACCCAGATCTGCTCTGAGTTACAGCACAATGGCATGAAAATTACTGAACCAACTGATACTGCCAACATCCTGGCATATAGGTTCAGTGCTAACTTAACTCCCCTTCACCCCCTAAAGGGCCCATATCTATACAGGAAGAATGCAGAGTCCCTGTAATCACAACTACACAAGTAAAAGTTGCACTCTCTAAAGCCAAAAACACAGCATCCATGGGACTGGACAGCATCCCAGGCTGCGTTTTACATGAACTTTAGAACGAGCTGGCTCCCCACCTAAGCACCATGTTTAATAATAGCCTCACATCAGGCTTTGTGCCCACTGAAAGGCACACAGCAACAGTTATCCCACTCCACAAAGGGGAGTCACCACTGATCCCGGGAACTATCGCCCTATTAGCCTGACGAGCCTGGTCTGCAAGGCCATGGAATGGATCATCATGGAACTCATAAACAAAGACATTGGTAACCTCCAAACTCTGGATCCCACCCAGTTCGGGTTTGTAAAAGGCAGATCATGCCTCCTGAACCTGATCGACTTCTTTGAGGCAGTCACCAAAGCCGCAGATGAGGGTAAGGTGGTTCACATAGCCTATCTTAACCTCGCCAAGGCTTTCGACACCATCCCCCATTCTGGAATTATAGCTAAACCCACTAAACTAGGTATAAATCCCTATGTCACAAGTTGGGTTGCCAACTGGCTCACTGACAGAACCCACACTGTAAAAGTTGCAGACTCCAAATCTGACCTCAAAGCAGTGGCAAGTGGAGTACCACAGGGTTCAGTCCTGGGACCTCTCCTGTTTGCTATCTACTTCTCTGAAGTACAGGCTAACACAGAAGGCCTCTGGCTAATGAAGTTCACAGATGACTGCAAACTAGGAGCCATAGTCATGACTCCAAATGATGTGGACATCCTACAGAAGGGTCTCGCTGAGACAGATGCCTGGTGTCAGAGCATTGGCCTCAAGCTCAATGCCAAAAAGTGCAGTGTCATCCCCTTTGGTAAAAATTTTGTACCCATGAACTACCACATAGGCAGCAATCTACTTAACACCAAATGTGTAATAAGCGACCTTGGGACCCAGGTGGACAGTAGTCTCGCCTTTGATAGTCACATCACCACAGTAGTCAGGAAGTCCTTCTATGTGGCACACCTCATCATAAAAGGGTTCTCATCCAGGAAAAAAGAGGTCACTGTTCTCCTCTACTCGACACTCATTAGACCGATTATAGAGTACAATGCCCCTTTTGGAATGTACCTCACAAGACATCTGCAGCAGCTGGAAAGGCCACAAAAGTACCTCACAAAGAGGATTACTGGCCTCAAACAAATGCCCTAAACTTACCGTCTCAAAAAACTCCAGCTTTACTCCGTAGCATATCGCCTACTCTGAGGTGATCTCTGCCCAACATATAAAGCTATGTCAAACCCAGAGCTGTTGGACATACTACACCTAAAGAAATCCCAATCCCTCTGAGTTACACTCTCTATGGACCTAAACCTTGTCACCACAATAAAGAGGACATGCTGGAGGGATAGACTCCTGTCCCAGAGACTTCCCATACTCTGGAACAGGCTACCCATCTATGTCAAACAAAGGTCTTCATTAGCACTCTTCAAGAAAAATCTTGATGAGTGGAATGGAAATAGGAAATACAACCCGGGGATCACTTCTGTGTCTCTGCTCGACAGTGGCACAGGAAAATAACTTTCATGGGTGGCGTAAGCCAGGGAACCTTGTTGGCTAGGCTTACATAGGCCCTTGGGCCGATAGCCTAGTACATACCTATGAACCTATGTTACTTCCTGTTTGTTGCAGTATTCATCCAACCACTGTATTTTGCAGAACATTCTGTCTGCCAATTTATTTCCTATTTGTTGAAGTATTTTACTAAATTACATTGCACATAATGACAGCCCAAGCAGCCTACATTTAAAGATGTTTTGTGCAAAAAAACTATTATTCATCAACTATAAAATTGTAAAGGAACAAACCCTGCCTGCCTTATAAATAAAAAATGTAGTGTGCACCAAGTTAGAGATTGCAGAACTTAAGAAGGGAAATTAACTAGCTTGTCTAAATCTGCCAGGGTGTAAACCCCTTTAGAGAGTCTGAATTGTTTTATTTTGATACTGTTTATTAGCATGTTTCTGGCCTCTCTAAAAAGATGAAAGGTGGTAGCTGTTCATTTTTGTGATATCAGTGCCAGACATTATCAGTGTAGGAGATCTGTACATTATTATCTGATGCAATCCAGGGGAAGGGTCTGGATTTAACTCATGGGTATATTGTCGGGGCAATGTTTGGGAATAACAGAAGGTGATACAATAATTAAATGCAGAATCCAAAGCACAGGTGAGGTGGGGAATCTGGTTCGGACTACTGAGTATATAACGATGAATGTACCTGCACAGAATATTTAAATTTCCTTAAGAAGAAGTATTTATTTGATTTATGGATCATGTAACTGTTTCTTCTTAAGGAGCAGTTATGTGATTTACGTATCTTATCTGACCTGTTGACAGTGTTCATTACAGTAGAACATCAGCTGTTACAAAACTTTTAGGTGTAGACAAGAGGCTCTAATCAAGTATGCATTCCTTTGACCAGGTATTGCATTTTCTAATAGATAACATAAGCTGTCTCCACACCAACAGCTATCTGGCAAGGTGTGAAAATGGATCTCAGGCAAGGGTGTTAGAAACACAGAGTGAGGTGGGGTGGTAGGTGTCCACTTTTCTATCTGTATGACTGTATGCTACTGCCTCCCATAAAAAAAAAAAAAAAAAAAAAAACAGAAATATACTGGTCTGTGGTTCACCTTTCTGTATGACTTGCCAACCATTGCGACAGGTAATGCAATTTCTGCCTTGAAATTTAAACCAAGCAATTTGTGAATGCAACTGTCTCAGCTGTGAGGGGTGAAGTTTGAAATGATCAAGCCAAATTAAAAAATACTGAGAGTTGTTGGTGGTGAAAACTCTACCTGAAGTACTGCATTTGTTTTGGAAGTAGCAGAGCAGCCAAACTAGTGCTGGGGGGTTGCCGTGAAGCTTTGCTTTGGTTTGCTTTGCTTCGGTTGAGCATTTTGCTGAATGGAGACTGGAGAAGCTCCTAAAATGCAAAGCTCACTGATCCCTAGCTTAGTTGTTTTAGGGTGTAATAATAACTTTTTTAATAATATTTTTTCCACCAAGCTTGTTGGCATAATTCTGTGGACATGAAGATAAATATTTGCCACACAAGAAAGATTTGAGCACCATAGCAGTCAGTCTCTTATCTCCAGGATCAGGAACAATCAGGGGTGCTTTTTAAAATAGAGACGCTGACGAGTATATAAAAAATGTGAATTGGGATACATTTTCTGAAGTAAAAAGAAAAGTTATGTACTAAAAAGTACATGTTGGTGGATGGATTTAAATGGATGGTATATAATGGGCATTCCTTGTAGCTATTTTTTTTATTTTTTTTTTATTTTAGTATATTGTAAATTGGAATATTTACTTCAAATTATTGAGAAAACAAACTATTGAAATGTTATATATAAGTGATGGAGGTGACACGTCAAATTAAAAGATGTTTTAAGTGCTAAAATGCATTTTTACAAATTTGTTAGATTCTTAACAGCTCTAATAAGGGTAAGATATGTTTCCATGAACGAAATAAGGCTGTACAGTATATAAGGGCATTTTTGATATAATTGTTGTTAAGTATGGAACTTTGGCAAGATAGTTATGTGGAGTGAACTACATCAAGCACGTTAGTAATCAAGGATTCAGCAGTCACATCAGGAAATGTTTTAATAAGTGTTCTTTACAAGAAATATGTTACTGCTACAGAATACGCAGAGGGCTAAAGAGATACTGTGGTAATTAGCACTCTGAACTGTAAAGTAAAGGAGGGGTAAAAGTGTATTTAATCAAGAACAGAAAGATACAAAGACCTTGTATGGGTTATTAACATTACTACTGATAAATGCTAGTATGAGTATACAATGGAATGAACGGGTATCTGGTGGGTGGAGGGATACACGGCATTAGTAGTGGCAATAAGAAGAATGGGAATGGAGAGGTAATCTGGGTAAGACAACTGGATGGCCTTTCTCATAGTTGTGGCTGGCAGCAGATGGCATGTGACGGTCTAGGGAGCAGTGCATAGGTAGGGAGTGTATCCCTACCAAAGTATCCATTGAACACAGCTCCAAAAAAGCAACAGGAAGGTGCAGACAATTAGGGGGGAGAAAGAGAAAAACGGGGGTTTGACATAATGGTTAAGGTGTTTATCTTACAGACTCAAGGTGTAGGGTTTGATTCTCACATGGGGTGACTGGCTAGGTTTAAAATGGCTCACAAGGGCAGTTAGCCTAGTACTAATCTATGAACAATAACTTTTTGAAATACAGGTGATATGGGTAACCTGATTAACAGGGAGGTGATATTAGGGAGATAGATGGGGAGGGTGCTGATAAAGTCATGCTTCAAGATTTAAAACTGAGGAAAAGGGGAAAAAAGAATATCTGAGTGGCTGAGAGTGACTTGTGCCAAGGGAGGAAATTGGAGTAGGTATTTTAGTGAAAAGGAGAGAGGTGGGTGAAGCAGAGGTGGAAGGAAGAAGGGACGTGAGATGGGTGATAGGAAGACAGTTGAAAGGAGGAGCAAGATTCACACTGGCAGCATATTATGGTGCTAATGAGGGTGGGAATGAGGTGCTACAAGATGTATAAAACTGGTGTGATTTTCGGGGAAGGCAATAACTATGGGAGGTGATTTTACTATGGTGCCTGAGACAGAGATGGGACAGGTTGGTTGGGACCTGTATATTTCACAGAAAATCAGAAAGCCCTTAGGGGTTGGATGGGTATGTTGGGTTGAGGGATATGTCACAGGTAAAAAAGGGGTAGGGACAGGGTACACATTTCTGAGAAATGAGAGAGGCAAATGGTTGGGCAGAATTTTGATGAATAGGGAAGCAGTTAGAGAAGTGATGGATGTGCAGGATGGGACTGGCATGGAATCTGAACAGGAAATGGCAGATGATGATAAAGGAGAAGAAGAAAACAGAAGAGGACTGAATGTAGGGACGTGACTGAAGTAGCACAGAGGTGGAAAGTAATGAAGATAAAGAGAAAGGTAAACAGGGAAAGGAAGGAAGGCAGAAAATATGGAAGACAGGCTGAGGAACTGGCAGGGGCATAATATAACAAAAGGAGACATTTTGAAAGAGTCAATTAAAATGCTGGGGGAACAAACTGAAGAAATTAAGAATTGTAAAGCCTTCAACAGCTTCCAGCATCTCTGATCTCAGGAGCATTTCTAATTAATGCTGAAATTTCCCATTACCATTAGACAATTTTTCATGCTGGATGTAGACCAGAGCAGTAAGCCTTCAAGTGTACTCCAGCATATTTGTACATGCATATTTATATACATACACACGCGCACACACACACACACACACACACACACACACACACACACCAACATTATCGTCTCTTGGTGGTATGAGAAGAGAATTCCCATCATGCACAGATGGAAGCTGTGTAGGATACACTAAATGTTTATTTTGTACCAGACAGTACAGTGCCTTTCCCCTTTGTGTGCTCTGTCAGAGCAAAAGATATTGTAACTTGGGGAAAGGACTTTGAAATCTTTTACCTGGTTCCTTTTAACCAGGTTTCAGTACCAACCAGATTAAGTGCTGAATACAAGATTATCCATCCATGCAATATCAAAGTTTTTTGTATAGGCAGCGAACCCTGCAATGTGTTAATCTAAATCTACTAGAAATAGTTCATATTTTGCAAGCAGGTCTATCGGGACGTAGGATGTCTGCTATAGCTCAAGGATAAAGATGGACATCTCTATTAATATGGATAGCTTTGGGGACACTAAAACCAAACTGCATTATCATAATTAGATTAGATTAGTGAGACAGAGGTTATACTTTGGGAAGATCCACAGCTCAGAGGAACATTACCAGACTGCAGTAGCCTATGACAGGGTAGATTGTCAGTGGAGAGAGTAGCTAACTTAACAGACAATGTGACAGTAGATGAGGGGGGTGGCGTTGTGCAGAGGAGTAAGGCTCTGAGCTATAAATTAACTGCTTCCTCTGGTCCAACTTATATATGTCAACTCCATGGTCATATAACACTGGAAAAAGGCTACACCACATATTTTTTGAAAGTAGCTTTCAGTGATAAAGCTGTCACACTGTTGTCAGGTGGGCAAAAAGCATTCGCCACAAACACACATTTCTGTTCTATTAACTTTAGTAAACTAGAGTTGTTGTTGTTGTTTTTCTTTCGGCTTTTCCCGGTTAGGGTCACCACAGCGGAACTCCAGTCCGCTAATGACTGGCAGTAGATTTTTACGGTACCGAGTTGCCAGTTCGACGCCCAACCTTCAATGAAGGCACACCCATTCACACATGTCTTTCAAACGCTACTCAACCGAGGGGAAGACATGCTGACTCCACACAGAAGGCGCTCCTGCCAAGAATCGAACGGGAGAACCTTTTGCTGTGAGGAGACAATGCTACCACTGCACCACCGTGGCTTGCAACGTAAGTAAACTAGAGTAGTATTTAAAAATTGTTCTGGATTTTGGACCCTTGTCCCCTCATTATTTTTGGCTTTGTCCAGAATTCTCAAACAAAGAATTTGAGAGGTATATACAGATGTCAAGGGCAATTTGTTGTAATTACTTGAAGTACCCCAGACGATAGTTCATAAAGGTGTGAAAGGGGTTAGACTGACATGGTAACTCATCACACTATTTAATACTTTCCAGCTTAGTCATTTCATCACAAAGATTGCAGCTCTCTCATAAATGCGAATGACAAGCATATAGGTTCTCAGAGATGCCAATGATAAACCACATAGCAATACCGCTTACAGCAAAAATCATTAGAAAAGTTCATAATTAGTAAGTACAAGTAACTGCTGCATCTGCTGGAGTACAGGCTTTGAGAAAAAGCTTGCTGTATGACACATTTAAAGAAGATATGGTGAAAAGAAAAAGAAAATATCACATTAAATTACCAAACAGTGCTATCAAGCAACCTGTCAGACAAAATGGTCTAGACTGTACTAAACTTCAGCAGAAAGCAGAAAGTAATACAAAGCAACAAATAGGTGGCAAGTACAATTGATTCTTTATTGTTAGTTCCTACAGTTAGAGCCTCAGCTTGTATGCCTTCATAAAGGAAAGAAAGCCTCCTACAATAAATAATCTATTTTAGATTTGCTTCACGGTTTTCTTTATGCTTTGTGCTCCAAGATAGTGCACCATTAGAAAAATGTGTATAATGCCATCTAATTTACAGCACATAGAAATGACTGAGTTCTCTAGCTGCAAACTGTAATATAACTATTGTAAACAATTTACCTGAATCATGTTCTGCATTACTGTATTGACTATCTAGATGTTTTTTTTGTGGAACTTTGCTATGACTATTGTTGATGAATACATTGTTGTTGCCCTAAGCACAAGGTTACTGAGTTTTTACTTATATATAAATGTGTTTTTTGTTCTATATACGAATGATATTCTGACTGCTCTGGGCATTTATAAATATGCCAGGTTAAATCAAGTGTAAAGGTAAAAGGAATTTTTTTTCATTTGTCATTTGGAGTGAATGAATTAGAACAGCATGATACCCATGTGAGTGGGAGGTTGCTGCCCCTCAACCCACAGCTACTCCTAGAAATAAAAACATATATAAATAATGTTGTTTGGGAAGGCTGAAGGCTGTGTCAGTTACCATCACATCCTCACATGCATGTCATGGTTGCTGCTGCTATACCCAACAAATTATGACAAAAAAATTAGATAATTTTAACATGAGCTATAATAGGGGAACTAATTATATTTATGTTTTTGTATCAGTTAGTTAAAGGTATGTATTGCGATGTAATATTATCACTAACAGGTGAATTTACAGTACTACAGCTGCAGCAGCACATGTCTGTGTATGCTCAGCCCTAATAAGATATTTACGGGGCGTGCATCAAAGCAGCACAGGGGGGTTATTGTGCTACTGAGCATCCAGCAGGGTACAAGTACACTGTGTCTGTGACTGACCCTGCCTTTGCTGCCTTAGGTTAGGTAGTCATTAAAATGGCTTTGTAGGATTAGCGTACATTTGAGTGTTCATTTGAAACAAATTTAAAACACATTACTGTGACCATTTTGTCATGTAGATATGTGAGCTGTGCATAGTCAAAAAAAGTGGTTATAAGATTGCTGAATATGGGGGCAGCTATGGATGGAAATTACCCCTCTGTTAGGATTAAGTTAAACACAAACATCCTTCAAAAAGGTCTCACAGAAACGGATAACTGGTGCCAGAGCCATGGTCTAAAGCTAAATGCCAAAAAGTGTATAGTCATACCCTTTGGCAAAAACAATGTGCCCACAAATTACCACATAGGCAGTAACCCATTAAATACAGAGAAAGAAATTAGGGATCTGGGGACCCAAGTTGATAGCAATCTCTCCTATGACAACCACATCGCCAAAGTGGTTAGAAAGACCTTTTACATAGCCCACCTCATCATGAAAGGATTCACCTCTAGATCAAGAGAGGTAATCGTGCCCCTTTATTCATCCCTCATCAGGCCCATCATAGAATACAATGCCCCTTTTGGGATGTACCTTACCCGACACCTGCAGCAATTAGAAAGACCCCAAAAGTACCTCACCAAGAGGATCAAGGGACTCAAACAGATGCCATATGCTGCTCGGTTAAAAAAACTCCAGCTCTACTCAGTTGCATACCGCCTACTTCGAGGCGATCTATGCCTGACATATAAAGCTATGTCCAATCCAGAATTAATGGGCATGCTCCACCTCAGTAAATCTAAATCCCTTAGAGCCACACGCTCGAGGGACTTGAACCTCAGCACTGAAATAAATAGAACTTGCTGGAGGGACAGATTCATAACCCAGAGGCTCCCTTCGCTCTGGAATAGAATTCCAATCCAGGTTAGGCAGAGCACCTCACTGAATCTCTTCAAGAAGAATCTTGATGAGTGGATGGGGGATCGTAGGTTTGTCCCGGGGATTACTTCCGTGTCACTATTAGACAGAGGCACAGCAAACTAAACCTTAAAAAGGGCACAGTATACTCAAATCATGGGGTGGCGTAAGCCAAACAAAATCGGGCTAGGCTTATAATTGCCCCAGGGCAGATAGCCTAGTATGAACCTATGAACCTATGAGCTGGGCTTTGCAGGATTTGTGTGAACCATACTGAAAAAGTTTTCGTAAGGTGATTTTTTTTTTTTGTCAAATCACACTTGAGGTGCATATACAAAGTTAGTAAAGTGCCTGTAACTGATGGGGAATAGAGGCCATTTATGCATGAAAGTGGCAACCCTGCTGCTGTTTTATCACAGTTAAAATCACTCATTTGGCTTGGCAGGAATAGTTTAGCACAATATATCATACCTGCTAATAAGCAATTTAAAATTATCATTGTTATGATATCTGTGTATAAGGTAGGTATTGTGGTTACAGTAAAATATCTAAGAGTGACAGGTTAGACAATTTCTTTTACTTTCCATCATAATCAAACATCAGCATTATATATAATAAATTGCTGTGTCTGTCTGTGCAGGCTGTGTGTGGTGCAGGGGTGAGTAGTGTTGCCATCTTAAAGCGCTCAGTTTTCGGGATGAGTTCTTGGACTCATTTCTTTCTTTGTGGAGTCAGCATGCCCTCTCTATCTCTTTGGGTTTTACCAAGGTATTCAGGTTTCCTCTCCAACCCAAAAACATGCTATAGCTGTAGGAAGAGATGAGGTAAAAATGGAAATTTATAATCAATCGAGGGAAGTCTCCAGGAGTATTTGTGTGGGACTCTGGAAGTTGGGAGGGAAAAGGATCCCAGAGGTTTTGTTTAACAGTATTTTAAAAGGGAAGAGTACCAGCAACTCAGAAGAAAGCTGTGGTGATTGTACTACCCAAGGAGGGTAAAGACCCTTTAGATCCAGCTTCATATAGACCCAATTCAGTTTTAAACCATGATTACAAAAATGTTGCCAAAATTGATAGATCTGGATCATTGTGGTTTTGTGGATGGAAAACAATGATCCAGAGGGAAGTAGAATGTAAGAAAATGCTGCTATTGTCAGTGGATCTTCCTGCAGAGAAAGCAATGAGTAAAGTCAGCTGGGATTTCATTAGTAGGGTAATTGTAGCATTTACATTCCTTGATAGAATAATATTATTAATTAGGAGGCTATATGTAGGGTCAGACGCAAGAATTAAGGTAAAAGGGTTCCTCTCTAACAAGCTGTGCTTCATCAGAGAAACATGGCAGGGGTGTCCTCTCTCCCTTTTTTATTTGCAGCCACAGCTAAAGAAAATAAGAGACTCACAAATTCAAGGATATTTATTTATTTATACTTGTATTTGTTTTCCTGCATAGAGGACTGATCTCCTTGAACCTTACTCAGCTCAGAAGTGTCTGGTTACGTGACTTGCTCAGTCACACAGTTAGGCAATGGAGATATAAATGGTAATCAAGAAAAGTTTGAGATTTCAGTGCTGTAGTACATTTGGGACAGTTTTTTTTTTTTTTTTGTTACAGTAATGAGTGAAATTCTTCTAACATTGCCTGAAGGTTTTAATAGCAACTGCAAAAGGGTTTTCCAGGCTGCTGAGATACCCCTCCGTTTGATCTACAACTCTGATAATGGTAACAAGATAAGATTAATTTTAATACTTGTGACATTGTTTGTCCATAAATGAAAAATGTAAATAAGTTAAATACTTTGTCACTACAACACTGGGACTTTTTTCTCCCTGGCGCATTATTTGTAATTAGGAGGTTCTACAAGCTTTTTAATGACATCAAACAAAAAAGCTGATTTCAGCATTTACTATTAACTTTCATTACTTGTAGACCTTAGAAAGTTTATGCTGGGAGCATCCATGTTTTCTGATGGTAATAGCAAAATGGCTTATTCAAGCAGAAAAAGGCATTGTTGCAAAAACTGTGAACTTTCATGATAGTAATAAAGATTAATGAAAATCATTACTTTGCTGATGTTTTATTTTGTATTTTTAATTTTTAACCATGTATGCAGAAACAAAAAGTGAAAGAATATATTGCTTCATATATCATAATAACATATTTCTCTTGTGGACACACACATGTATGCTGATCCCTTTATTCAAATGCTCCATTAGATGTTTTTGTATGGTTTCTTTTCTTCCCCAAGTCCTAAAACCATAAGCATACTTTAAAATGACATGGTCTTTTCCTGCCTTGCATAATACAACACTTACACTAGTGACAGTTTCTTGAAATCACTATGGAAATGTTTTTATTCTTCCGATATGGATTATATATATCCATCTTATAAATGCAATTTTAATTAAAATTAATTAAGAATAAGCTAAATCAACTAAATCAACTCACTTAAGCATTTGGAGAAAATACATGCAAAATGATTCAGCAGCCATTGTTCGACACTGCCAAATGTTTATTTATTTATTAATTTCCAAAAATACAGACCAACAACATTCCATCAGACATCTGATGCCTTCCTTTCCTAACTGCATTTCAAAAGATCAACTTGCGTTTCCTTATTTTCACTTTTCTTTGGCTGGAAACGTTTGGTCTTCGACCTTTTCCAAAAATTCCATGCTACAGGAACATATTGTCATTCACATTGCAACAGCTGGCCTGGAATCAACAAAACTGAATACCAAGACCAATCAATACTCGACTGTTATTAGCACAAAGGTAAAGTAGCTCATATTTTTGTTACTGATCCAGAGAATATCATAAACTCTCACTGTTCTCTATTGTTGCACTTAAGGTACAAAAGAGATTGAGCAATAAAGTTCAACTTCTGGAGGGTTCACTCCATTACCTCAAAATAAACTTGAGCAGTTAATACATATGAGTGAGCCTGATTCCAAATACAATGAAATGCTATTGCTTTCTGAATACATATTTTACTCAAGCCTTTTAGTTTTAAAACACCAGATCAAATTGAGAACAGGCACCTCAAACAAACTGGTATGTTTTTAATGTAAAATGTAATCTGAGATTCCACAGTTTATTTCACTGTGTATTATTAATACTTAACTCCCAGCTCTACAACAAGCATTTGGCACCACAACACAATGATGGAACTTATTCAAATGGTGGAAACTACTACCAAGGTACCTCTTTGACAAGGCCAATCTGTTCTCCAAGTAGAGGTGGTCAAATGGGCAATAATGTGTCCAGCCATTGCAGGGGAAATACCCCTTACTGATATATGCTTCTCATCTCACAAAATCTTCCAGAGAAAAAGGTCAGAAAGAAAAGTGACACCCTTCCCCCACTCAACCAACCTCCAGCCAAGGACTGTGTCAAAGTCTGGATCATATCTCTGTTTAACCTAAACAAATAAGAAAACCTAACAATCACCCTAGGTAAGGTAAAAAACCTCTTGACAATAATCAAACCCTCAATGGACAAAAAAACACTTTCACTACAGAAGAACAGGAACCAACAGCTTAACCTCAACTTAACTAAAAAGAAAATGCTTGAAAAACTGAAAACAGAACTCATTATCTTGGAAAGACTGACTTAAAAAGAGATAAAATATGACTGACAGCTAGTAGCTTACAGACATTTTCTTACTGTAGTCTTAGGAATTACAAGGTAATTTAGTGTCACAACCGTTAACTCCTTATCAACACCCACCCTCTAACTGTACCACCTTTCTCAATGAAGGCCGGGTCATTCAGTTCTGGGGTAAATTTGAGAGTCCTGTCCACTCAGCGAGGATCTGCCTAAAGGACAACAATGAGTCACACTGCTTAACCTGCAGGGAAATTTATTCCAGAGATGGGATAAAGCTGTCTCATGAATCTCTCTCTCCCCATCATGATCTATTTATCTACTCATGAATGTTTAGGCATCTGGTTCTGGTGAGTATGAAGCTATTAGACATGTACAGATGCAAGAGTTCAAGTATAACAGGGTCTGCAAAGATGGGGTGGGTGAGGCACAGACTGTCACTGAAGAGCCTGTAGGATACTAAGTAAAGGGGCAAAGCTTCCAGCCACTCCTGGAATCTTGGGGTTATTAAGCCCATAATCTTGATTTAAGGTACAGCTCTTTTGAGTGTGTGCCTTTAACCCCCAGTGGGCGTGGCTTAAGCCTTTAAAAATTAAGTTATCACCTTACAGTTCTAGAAAATACTCATTGAGAGAGGTCAAATATCAATAGAGTTGTGTTTACCATCACATATGCTTCAAGACAAAATATCCTGGTACCTTGTAAGTAACATGGTTTTGGAATTATTAATGCAAATATGAACAGTCAATATTTGACGCCTAGAGGAGTAGTAGGAATTAACTGCAGAAGACGAATGGAGGAGCACTTGGCTGTAATGAGCATTTGGGACTTCTCGAGGTGAACTAAATGAATGGTCTAATGAACGCTGAATAAAAGAGAAAGAGTAGTTCTTCATATCTGGATAATGTATGCCTGACTCAGCTGTGCCAAATAGAAAAACTTTCTTTCAACTGTTACTACTTGGTTGAAGGACAGGAGATTGTCTACAAATGATCCAATGTCTCTGACTGCATTTTCGTTTTGTAGAGGGATATTCTCTATATTATATGCTGAGTACAGAGGTTGTTCACCAAATGTAAAAATGCAACACTTTTTGCATTTAATTTTACCCCATTTTCAGTACACAAGGTACTTACTAGGCTAAGTTATTTATGAAGGGTACAGACAGAGGAGCTCTTCACAACAGCACACAGTTTGCAGCCATCTATAAACTTACTTAACCAGAGGCTCTGCTTCCATTTTGGAGATCAAAGAAGTAAATGCCAAAAAGGAGAGGTTTTAACACAGAGCCTTGGGGGACACCACTGGTTACCTTCATGTACCTGCCACACAAACTATATCGGTTCTATCTTTTAGCCAGTTTACTATCCACCTTGCCTTGCAGGCATCTACTTGTAGAGCATTTAGCTTTGCTATTGTGTTCACATGGAGTATAGCATCAAATGCCTTGGCACAATCAAGCTACACCGTGTGAACAACAAGACCATTGTCTATAGCCTGAGTGACCCTGTCAAAGAAGTTAACCAAACTTAATGTGCAGGATTTCCATTTGCCAGTGCCAGAATTCTGAGGGTCAGAACCTAATAATAGTTTTGATATGATAACTGATGAGATCAGTTAGAATATGTTAACTAGCTCTGCACATCAGGCTTGTCAGGTTGATGGGTGTATACTTACTGGGATCCATGGCAGGATATTATAGATAATCAGAGTGGTTTGTTTCTTTTAATTTTCCTTTATATTTTACTATTTTTGGGCCTACCAACTTCTACACATTTATCTAAGTGACTGCAGCTCACTTTTGTGTAGCTTACTACTATGTTGATGTCAGAGCTAGAATGAAGAAGGATTTTGAATCTTCAATAGTGGAGGAAGGTCATTTCCCCTTTGGCAATTTTGGGGATTTGGGAAAATTCTGTATTCCTAAAACCAATCAGTTTATTGTTTCACCTGGGCTTCAGGGAGCTAGAGATAATCTGTGCATTCCCTGCCAGTATTCCACTTCACTTAGTAACTTGTGTTCTTGGCACACAGTCCGCCTCCCTTTGCTTGACATCTGAGCTCCCAGCAGATTCCCACAATCCAGTTTGCTAGCTGTACTCCTTTTACATCTTCTTTCTTATTATTGCCAGGTGCTTTGATGTTATTTTATTACAAGCCTTAAACCCTTTATGAGTGTTTATGTAGAAGATCTAGGAGGCAATTTTCTTAATGCATGTCAGCTATTCTATTTGTTGCAATGTAGCAACCGTGGTTGGCATGTAATATAAACCAGTCAATAACCTACTGGTCTTCTTATTGAAGAGGGATAATACAATAGAAATGCTTTTCTGGAGCTTGGGGTGTAACAGAAAATAGTCCTTTAAAAAATAACACAAGTAGCTCCTTTCTCCAATAAGTAGTTATTTCCTTACAGGCATAAAATATTCCTTATTCCAGTTATTCCAGTCTACCAGACATTGTCCCAGAAACTATTCCTTCTCTTCACATCAAAGCACAATTTTCCAAAGCTCTGGTAATGGTGAAAGACATGCCGCAATTCTTTTTTCAGCCCAGGAGATTCCTTTTATTTCTCCCCTACAGGAATGTATCTGTATTAGCAGCAGTAACACTTGAATTCAGCTTCCATCTAGTGCCATGCTGGTTTCCTTAGGATACTGTCTACCTATTTGGCTTGACATTAAAGGCATAGCTTCCTTCCACAGACTCCTATTTCTCTCCTATAGGAGTCTGCCATTGCTAACAGTAATAACCTTTTTGACTGCATGTAGTTCTGCCCTGGTTTCCTTTGGACACTCCCTGCCTGTTTACCTTGTCTAAAAGGCAAAGCGTCAACAACTCTAGGCATCACTATGCGACATAGTGTCTGCACTTATTGGTGTGGGAAGTCTTTGCTGTGCAGTTTGTTGCAAGGGATTTGTGGCACCAAATTCAGCAGTGGGCCAAGCAGTGAGTATCTTTGGCACCTTTCAGCCTGATACCATTGTGGAGTCCTATATTTCTTAGATTTCCTACCCTTGTGGGGTCCTCGAGTTCCTACTGATTGATTTCTCTCAGTGCAGAGCTTTACTTAGGGTTTACAGTTTTAATATACATTTACAAGGCCCAGTTCTGATGATATACAGAGACAAAACCCTAACTATAGGCCAGTTGACCCCAGATTGCATCTTGGGAGCTTGATGGAGCTAGCAGGGAAGGACAGGCATGCCCACCCTCAGTGGCACAGTAGGACAAGGCAGGATTCCCACAATCGCAGTACCACAGAAGTGCAACAATGTGATGATTCTCATCCGGGGGCAGGCTTTTGGATCACCAAGCCACTGTCATGTGGTAGCCTTCATTAGCTTATGCATAGCAGCATGTACTTACAAGGAGAAGGTCATATGGGTCTCTCCACTGATAAGGGCAGCCCACCCACCACCACTCAGGGGACGGGTTTAGGTAATGCAAATGTTCTTACTGCTAGGAGGCAGGCTAGGCCACAAGTACCTCTCATCTCAACCTGTATGACAAACACTCGGATGGTTCTCATCCCTGTACTCTATTGGGTAATTCCCAAGTAAGGAAGAATAAACATTCTGTTGGTGGAGCTTTGATAGTCAGAATGCAAGGAATGCACAGGGGCACAAAGCACATTTTAAACAGAATTATGAGCCTAATGATCAGATGAAAAACTGACTTCAGAGAAAAGTGCTTACCTAACTTTTGTAACATGGTGGTTGGGATTACAGCAGTAAAAGGATCTTAAATAACAATGTGCTCAAAGAGTCTATCTTCCCTTGTGACACATACATATGTGCATGTGTGCTCACACATGTAAAACACATGCTCACACAAACACACACACACACATCACACCGACATATAACACACACATGCATGCAGATACAAACATAAAAGAAACACATACAAACATATGTACAGTTGCTAACAACTTCAACTAGGAAGCTGTCAGCATAGTTAAAATCTATTAGTAATTTATTACTGTTAACTTATTAAAACATCTTAACAATGAATATGAAACATTTTTTTTCAATATGAAACAGTGTGCAACATGAAATTTGTAAGATTCAAAATGAGGAATGGTTTCTTTTAATGAGCTACAACTGAGAGGTAAGCACATAAGTCATCAAGGTTTCAGATGACTAAAATGCAGCTTGATTTAAAAAAAAAATCTAAGATTCAACCTAAAAGAAAAATGAATAAAAAGTGTTTTTTGCAGGGAGTCAAGCCCCCTTCACCTCCATACTTAAACATATTAACTTCATGACCGCACTACTGTGGAGAAAAGAAAAAAAGGCAACACAAACTGCATTACTGCCAGCACGGTAATAGAAACCACACAGGCACTGATCTTAAGTCTACATTTTAATTAGCAAGTTAAACGGTGAAAAGAGTTCAATGAGTTAAAGCATCATCCACGTAAATGTCATTGAGTGACACCGTAATGATATATGTGTATGTACTTACAAATGTATGCACGTGAGATCAAACATGCACCCCCCAACACACACACACGGAAGCACACATGCACATGCGCACACACACACACACACACACACACACACACACACACACACACACACACACACACACATACACGTGTTTGTATGCCCAACTACTCAATGAGTTTTAATAATGTTTTATTGCACCTAAATGCAAAAATGTGTATTTGAGATAAAGATCTAGCCATTATTTTATAGTACCTGTAAATTAGGGGTTCTCTGTAATTAATGCTTGGCATGAGCACTAAATATTTTGAATATCCCCATTGTCATTATTCAAAGTTAACAGAAAACACTGTGAATCTTTATTGAATTAAAATAACATATGCAAGATATCTTGATGTGGGAGGCCTATGTTTCCTCAAAAAATTCACTTCCTTTGAGCATAAAACAGGTTAGCACAATTAACAGTTTTAACAGTGTTCTTAATAAATGAGTGGGGACAAAGTTTATGATCCCCCTATACAAATGATCTTTTAAGGCTTGTGTCCACTATTACAAACACACTGAAGCATTGACCAGATGATCAGATATAAGTTATCCAATTGTAACTGGTTGACATTACTGACTGATTAAAACTGCTGTGCGGTGTTTTGGGAAGTCTCTCCTTCCATCTTTGTTGTGCAACTTGGAATTAGTATACATAAGTCTGGTAGTGTGATAAGACTGTCTTTTGCATAAATGAATTTTTCAGTCTGTCTTTAGCCTACATGCAATTTTTTTAAGCAGAAGATGCAAAAACCAAACGGCTGCAGGTACACTGAGGTGCCCAAAACACACAACAACAGCAGAAGTAAATTAAGGCACCAAAGTTACACACTGGAAATCAGTCACTGTACTTTATTGCAGAAGACAAACGGTAAGTGCTTTCACAACTTAATGTTGCTTCATCAGACCACATCACTACAACTGATGCTTGGTTAAATACTAGGACAATTAGTATGACATCACAATTTAAAGAGATATTACTCCACTAACATAAGAACATATATCGATATCCATAAGAAAAATGCATAAAATATATAGAAAGGTGTGTATTTACACACAATAATATTTAAAAAAGGGGGAATGTCATCCCTGATGGTTATTTTTAAGCAGCTGTGATTGCCAAAGTTATTTTCAAGTGGATGATTCACAAACTTACATGGCAGAACCTTTGAATTTAACAGTTAACATAGAGAATTGTAAAAAGTAAGAAAATATAGGTGGAAAGGCCATTAAGTGAAGCTCAAACAAAACTACAATGACTGCAAGGTCTAACAGAGAACCCCAACAGGTAACCTGTGAGTTTATATATTTATTTACTGACATTTGATTACCAGGAATGTTCAACTGTGTAGAAGCCCATTTTCAGCGATGGCCCAGGAAAAAAGCTCCAAATTATTACAAAACATTTTAAGAATAATAAGTTTACAATTTTCAAAAATAAAACAAAAACATCTGCAATTTAAATAATTATAACAAATTAAACATAATATAAAAACATCAGTTAAGAATCGATACAAGGTATATGACAATCATTTAATATTTAGAGAAATTTTAGACAGTTTGTTGAGAAACTAAAGGTAGGTTAGTCTAATACAAATAGGAATTGCAATATGAACTGAGGGAAAAACAGGCTTAAGGTATATTTAGAGAGAAAGTCAGGGAAGAGAATTAGGTAACAGTAAGGAAGTAAGTGAAGAAGGGAGAGTAAGGAGGTACAAGAATAAAAAGGTACTAGTGCACATTTAGGGATATAGTTTACCCTGCGTTTGAGCAAGAACAAAGCCAGATTTCAGCTAGGAAGACTTTCAAAGTGGTTTTGAAAGCTGGGAGGGAGGATATAGACCTGATGGATACAGATAAGGAGCTCCAGGTCTCAGCAACCTTGTACAAGTACAGACAATGCCCAGCAGATTTGCTAGGTTTGTAGAAAGATAGGAGGTTCTGGTCATTAGATCACAATGACTGACTTGAAATATAGTTGTGTAGAATGCTTTTTAGTGATGGACAGGCAGATGGATGCTGGGTAATTTTATAAGTGGTAAGAAGTTGTGTATATGTTAGTTGATGTGGCAGTTCTAGCCAATTAAGGCTTTTTAGTGCTATATAGTAGTGGGTTCTGAAAGGGTTATGTGCTGTAAATTTAACAACACTGTTCTGGCATTGTTCACGTTTTTATTTTTGTAAAGCTTGGAGGTTAGTAAGGATGGAAGCACCATAAAGAAGAATGGAGGGGAGATAAGTAGTGGCAAGTGTAGTTTTAGTTGCATCAGTGAGAAAAGTTTTGGCTCTGTAAAGCATCCCTAGTTTTTGATGAGTTTTTCTTATGCAATTTTGCATACACAGGTCGAATGTAAGATTATCATCCACTATCACCCTTAATAGTTTGCTATGAGAAGTGACTTCAATGGTCAAGAGATGACTTTAAATTTTGTGTTTGCAAGAGAGAGGGTTTTGGGGATAAAAGTAGTAGTTTGGTCTTTTTGGGTTGAGCATGACTTGTGAGTTACAAAGCCATGTTTCAGTGGCTGTTAAAGCTTCCTGATTAATTTTTTGGAGGTGTGCCATGTTGTCAGATATGTAGATGAGAGTGGAATTATCTGCATATTATATCAGGGTGGCCTGTTGTGTGGAAGTACAGAGGGAGTCGGAGTTGGTGAAAATGTTAAAGAGGAGGGTACCAAGGATACAGCCTTTTGGTACACTAGTGACTGAAAAGAAAGGAGAGTGTGCGGAGTGTCATTTTATTGACTGATACCTATTGGGCAGGTAGCTTTTGAACCACAGAAAGGTGGGATGAGAGAGACCTAGTGAGGACACATGAAGCAGAAGTTTGCTGTGACAAAATATGTCAAAGGCTTTAGACAAGTCTAGAAATAAGAAAAACCAGTTTGCCATTACGTGTAGATTTACTGACAGTATCTATATAAGTTAGAAGGGCAGTGCTGGTATTATGGGAACGACTGAAGCCATGCTGTGTGGGGGATAGGAGTTCTTCCTGCAGGACATACTGTCCTCATTGTTTTTAAATACATGTTTCAAGTATTTGGGTGAGGAAATATAAGACTGCTATAGGTCTAAAGTCTTTTTTATGTTTTTTTAACCTACTTATATATGCTATATAAAATACAGTATACATATCAGTGTTGTCTTGGTGATATTTTGTAAAAACAGGTATAACTTTATGAAGGTACTGACCAAGACCTGAGGATGAATTTAATTCCAGCAATAATACTCTCCTTTGCTTGCTGATTTTGTCATCTCACCACCCACTATAAGACATATTTCATAAAGACAAAAATAAATCTTCAAGATCATAATATTGTCAGTTACAGTGTTTTACAGCAACAGATGAGTACATCGAGTGGTACAATAAGCACAGCAGTACAGCAATTAGCACTGTGGTCTCTGCTTGGGTCAGTGGTTTGGTTCCCTACTAGGATACCTTATTTGTGAAGTATGTGTATGTAACACTTCCCTATGGCTGCATGGGTTTTGCCAAGATCTTCTTTATATTCCCTTATAGAAACAGATGAACTGTTAAGCCTCTAAGCTGACAAAACTGACAGTGGCTGTCAGTGCAGTGTGTGTGAGAATGTGCATGATTGTGTATTGCACACGCATGTGTGTGTAAGTATATGGCTATGTGTATGTGCACTTGTGAAAGACTAGGATCCTGCCTAGGACTGGTCACTCTGCCCACTGAGTTCCAGGAGAGATTTTGGACTGTTTTTGACACTGAGGAGGATAAAGTGGATAATGAAGGAAAGAATGACTGAATGAATGATGAATGAAAGAATTAACGAATGAATAAAGAAATGAATGAATGATAAGTATATATCATTCTTTTCCATTTAAGTAGCCATTAGTATATGAAGTAGAGAAGTTAATTTGCCTTGTGACAAAAATGTGTTGGATTCAGCAATGAGTAGCTCTGATTCTAACACCATGCAGCATAATAAGTCTAACAAAGGGTAACATTTGATCATTAGACCCAGTTCTGCAGCAGGGAGGAATAAAGCCCTGATTACAGCCAGGTGACCTGATTAAGAGTAGTGTCTTGGGCCCTGGAGGAGCCATATAGGAGGACAGGTATAAGCAACCATTGCTAGCCTACCCATGTGTGAGGGAGGGGGATAGTCCAAGTCTGCCAGTCTGTCATCAGTAAGTGGATGCTTGCACACAATGCCACTGCATAAGACCAAAGAACATGGGCCTGGTTCTACCAACTGGTGAAAGTAGCCCTTATTATAAAGTGTGTGTGGAAGCACATGCAAGCATGGAGAGGATGTAACAGACTCTAGTAGTGACATGAGTGTCCACGGCACCCAACAAAGGGTGAGGTTAGAGTCAACATAAATACCTCAAAACCAATATATGTGAATGCAGGTATATGCACAAATACAAAAGTTGCCTGCATCTCAGCCCCTCCAGTCAGCTTTCACATCCATTCTGGGGTGACTCTTTAGTGAGAAAAGGGCAGAAATAAAAACCTTGATCACCTATATGAAAGAATTACAACTAACATACCTCTGCAATAGTAAAATATGAGATGGAAAAAAAACAGGATGATAAATGAAGCAAACTCAGAATGAAAAAAAAAAACTATACAATTCCCATATTAAAACTTTTGCTCCAGTCCATGTACCCTTAGTAAAAATAATAGATTCTGAGGTAACACATTTAAAAAAAAAAACTATTGCACGTTTTATTTTGGAGTCCTGTAACAAAGAAGTATGAAGACTTTGTAAATAGCTTCTATAACAATGGAGGAACTGGCCTTGCAATAAAATTTTGATGAAGTCCCGGGAGTAGAGGGACAAAAGCGCTAAACTGCAATTGTCTGTCCATTAAATCGAGTGTGCCATGGTTTTGGTCTATGAGATTTGTTTATTTGTTATTTAGTTTTTGGATTTTCCAGGTTGCCATTGCAAAACAATTACTGGATTACACTTTAGAATGCACTGTGGTCAATAAATAAAATGAGCTCTTCTCTATTGCAAGTCATAAAATGAATGGCAGGAGTTGGAGAAAGATGAAGAAATAAGTCACCTGATTTGTTAAATCTGCCAAAAATTACTGGTTTGACATACTATATACTTCACTAAAAAGGAGACTAATTAAGACAACATGCACAGAAATGAAGGAGCTGAAAGAATTACCATTAATAATGTCTGGACGACTGTTGCTTTGGTGAACAGCTGGAAGTGCAGGGTAGTTTACGCAAACATCCAGTTTATCAAATGGACTTTTCATCAGATGTTTGCTTTGTCCAAAAAGGTAAATAGGATATATGATAGGTGTGGTTTTGTGTGTGTGTGTGTGTGTGTGTGTGTGTGTGTGTGTGTGTGTGTCCAAGCTGTTTTGTGTAATGGTAGTGCAATGGGAAGGCTTTTTTTATGTTCAGATGCACATTAGGGTTAGGGGCAGGGGCAGGGTTAGGGTCAGCAAGTATTACTAAGATGGAGCAGGGGAGGGGTGAAGTTCTACCATCCTGTTCAAGATGGGCCAATATTCCCCTGAATGTAGCTGTCTGGTCTTTGCACGTCCACAAAGCATATCAATAAGAGACGGTAGAATGCATCTGGTGCAGGCAGGATCCAGAACAAATGTAATAAAAGTTGTGTACATTTTGTGCTCCTGTGCATACTGCTCACCCAGCTCACCGCACATCACACCAAGCCCCTTTTAAATAAAATGTCCTTCTCCCAGCATCAGGCACTGTACTTTATATATAAGCACCCTGGTAGTTCACATTATGCTTCTTTTCCTCAAAATCCAATATAAGAATAACTGCTGAGATTCCAGTACACGCTTCACCTCAAAGTCACCTAACTGCCCTGTCAGTACCCCACCATCTACTAAAAGGAGACACATAAATAATCTGACCATTAACTATCTGCACCCAATGGTTGCCGGACACACCTAGTATATTGTGCCCAACAAATGCCATACTGACCTTGTCTCAGAATGAATCACCGAGGGGCATAGCCTTCTTCACATCTGCATCACCAGCTGCAGTCTGAGTTCTGACAACATGTGCAGGAAATGGAAAAAGTGGATTTAAAATTAAGTCAGCAACAGGCTTTGGAATTTAGCCCAGCCTCTTTCATACCTTTTATTTAGCCCATTGCTCCTCAGTAGAAGCAGTAGAAGCCAAATAGCAATACTTACAAGCCTCTGAAATTCTTTTCCAAAGTTTTTAAGTCTTCACTTGTTATTTCTAGCAACTTAAAATTACTACTTTTAATCCTGCACTTCTTTTATAGTCACTAACAGTGACTGGAGCTCCTGAGTATCAGATAAACTGATCATTTCATGATACCACAAACCAGTTACTATAAGTCAATAGGAAATGACAGACACATGACTCAAAACAATGAAGTTCCTTGCAACCATAAAAAGACAGGAAAAGTCTAATACCAACTGCAATCAGTGTTGTAGCCTGTATGTATACATATACTCAATCCATACTCCATTAACTGTGGCCACAGTGTGCAGCCCAGCTGCATTTCATGTGAATAGGAAAGTAAGGATGGCAGGACATTACACAGAACTAGGTCTTACTTCTTAGAACATACGCACCTTCTGGGCAGCGCATTAAAAAGATTGTTGCGTATCCACTGCTAAAACACTCAGGACATTAACAGTGAAGCAGAAAATGAGCTCTTACCTCCTCAGTGTTTAATCAGATCATTTTAAATGATGCACATCACTGATTCAGTAAAGCTGATTATTTCCAAATGGACAGCAATTCATTTCAGTTGAAGTGCTTTAGAACACTAACTTTTACTGACACATTTTCCCAACATGAACCATTACTGATAATAATCTTGAATAGCCCACTGTTTTGTGCAATACATGTTTTAATGTTGATAGCTGCTTAACATCTTTACCTTCGATGACCTTCAAGCCACTTTTTACATTACCTCGCTCTTCCAAAGTACAGGTTGACCTACTGCCTGCATTTACTACAGCCAAACATGATTAACATGGAATCCCAGAAAAGGCAATAAGAAGTCTGCCATCTTTGGTTTTAAATTTGCCTATTTTTGCCTTTCCAGCTCATCTCTTCTGGCTGCTTCTCTCTGCTACTTCCTATAACGACCAATACTAACATTTTTTTCCCACATTCTTACCACCTAACAGCCACACTACCATAACAACAGCAAAGATCACATGTGGTCCTCAGATGTTCTAATGAGCCATGTTGACCACAACGTTTGTACAGCAAGTCCAAGGGAGTTTAGGAGGGGTAGGTAAACCTGATGTAGGATGCAGACACCAGGACAAGCTGGTGGTTGTCTGTATGTAAGTGAAAAAAATTAGAAGCTTATTCTTTTTAGACTTCATATTTCTTATCAGCCTCTTTCTCTCTGCTACTTCCTATGATGCCAGACATCAACAATTTTTTCTGCATTCTGACTGCACAATAATAACACTACCACAACCATAACCACCAAAATAACTATCACAACAGGGCTATTTTGGTTTAACAAGCTCCTTTACTAGGCCAGCGCCATGGCACAGAGGGATAAAGTTCTAACCCCGGCCCAGGCAACCCCTGTTTGATTAGCAGCTCATGCATCTGAGTCACTGGCAGAGAGGGATAGGTTTGACCATCCCATGGGGGAGGGCATTTGTTTAGGCACTCCAAATGTATAGGGGGTGATCCATAGTGGTGTCTGGATCAAGGACATTATAGACAAAAACTGTTTTGGGGGTGGAACAAGGGTAAGTCACTGCAACCTCCCATGGCAGCAAGGATGACATATGGTCTTGGGAAGCCCTAATGATCCTCATCAGCCCCAGCCCTTGCAGAGTAACCCCAAGAGAGATTAGGAGGGGTAGGTAGTCCCAATTTAAGAGAGGGGTACCAGGACTAGCTGATCGTTGGCTGCATGGCAGAAGAAAAAAAGCTCTTTAACTAGTAATTCTTTCATTTTTATAGAAAATATACACCATAAACCTACTCTCATGCAAACAAGGTTAAATTCTACTTCCTTTCTTCCTTTGAGACATTAACAAATAGGAATTTTGTCAATGCTGCCTTACATTTTACTGCACAAACTTGTGGAAAATAAATATTAGAACTGACATTCTGACTTGAGATCTTCTTTAGAAATAACTTCTTATAAAAACAAACATTATTTTTATACTGCAAGTTATTTTTGAAGAAGACCACAGATCAAAATGTCAGTACTAACATTTAGCATTTATTTTCTCTATATTTTTCCTCCCCCATTGCCTGCTGACCATGAGGACTCCTGTATTACAACTGCACTATTATTACCGAAGAGCAAGAGTCAGCCAGAAGAGCCATGAGGACTCCTGTATTACAACTGGACTATCTGTTACCCAAGAGCAAGAGTCAGCCAGAAGAGCCATGAGGACTCCTGTATTACAACTGCACTATCTGTTACCCAAGAGGAAGAGTTAGCCAGAAGAGCCATGAGGACTCCTGTATTACAACTGCACTACTGTTACCCAAGAGCAAGAGTCAGCCAGAAGAGCCATGAGGACTCCTGTATTACAACTGGACTATCTGTTACATAAGAGCAGGAGTCAGCCAGAAGAGCCATGAGGACGCCTGTATTACAACTGGACTATCTGTTACCCAAGAGCAAGAGTCAGCCAGAAGAGCCATGAGGACTCCTGTATTACAACTGGACTATCTGTTACGCAAGAGCAAGAGTCAGCTAGAAGAGCCATGAGGACTCCTGTATTACAACTGGACTATCTGTTACATAAGAGCAAGAGTCAGCCAGAAGAGCCATGAGGACTCCTGTACTGCAACTGGACTAACTGTTACCCAAGAGCAAGAGTCAACCAGAAGAGCCATGAGGACTCCTGTATTACAACTGCACTATTGTTATCCAAGAGCAAGAGTCAGCCAGAAGAGCCACGAGGACTCCTGTATTACAACTGGACTATCTGTTACCCAAGAGCAAGAGTCAGCCAGAAGAGCCATGAGGACTCCTGTATTACAACTGGCCTATTTGTTACCCAAGAGCAAGAGTCAGCCAGAAGAGACATGAGGACTCCTGTATTACAACTGGACTATCTGTTACCCAAGAGCAAGAGTCAGTCAGAAGAACCATGAGGACTCCTGTATTACAACTGGACTATCTGTTACCCAAGAGCAAGAGTCAGCCAGAAGAGCTGCCATACAGGCTGACATCAGAGATTTTGTTGCTTAGGCACTAACCCCACCCCCGGGTAGGGGGACACATGACCTGTATCATCTCAGATGTAAGAGCATACATCTGTGAACCTGCAGTAAATGCTACCACCAGGCAGTGGCTTGGTGAGCTGAATGTGCATCTCTAGGTTACACAGCATCTGTCACCCACCCACTGAGGGATACAGGTAATATGAAATTCGCTGTATACCCCTGCTCCTGAGGATAGCTATGAACGACCTCTTCATGTCCAGCAAACTTCACAGACACTAACTAAAACTTACTCGCCTTGGTTAGGTGTTATCCTTCTCCACTAATGGAGTTGTCTTAATATTTATTATGCTTTTGCAGTATACAGTCATGCACTAGTTTGTCTTGCTTTTAGGTTCCATGTTGAATCACCTTTTTATTCCCATTGTCACATACTGCAAAGACTAAAAACATGACTGTCTAGCAGGTTTTAAATGAAACCATAGCAAACAATTTGCAACAACCATATGCCTTCAAAGGAGAAGTTAGTACAACTCACAGTAAATACTGCACACATCTTTAAACTGTAATTTTTTAAGCAGTCACAGCAACAAACCACACCTTGAAAACTAAACAGCAGATCGGTACAAACTATTGGACATGAAACATAAAGTATCATTCCTGCTTAGAAAACAAAGAGGCTGCTTTATTTTCCCACAGAACTGATAACTTTGTGTTTCAAGTCTTTCTTGACTCATTATTGCTCCAATATTCAGCGGACTGATGATGATTATAAGCTAAAACACTGTCTACACACACTGCATAAATTATGCTAATATTTCACTTTCTTCCATTAACTTTGAAATAATAATGTTACACTACACTGGTAACATCAACAAAAACTTGCATATTTAAAAGAAATCATAATATCAGCTGAACAATTTCATGATAGATTTAATGTACTGATTCATGTCAGGGCCGTCAGCCAATTTATTTTGAATGTCAATATACAATTTCCCTCTTCATTTTTCTAAGATAAGGCAAAAAACTTTTACAGTACTTTAACTGACAATGAAGCATAACCATTTTCTTTTCAGCACTACATTTTCAATCAGGCTGTTATTTGCTTCTGCAATATTATAACTTAACAACTTTAATGTTTAGTTCAGACACTATCTTCTTGCATTAAGCAGCTTACTACTAGGCCCATTTTCAAGTTTATAGTGGAGAAAATGTTCCTTGATAAAACTACTCAAGGAGAGTTGGTATTCAAGTGAAACAGCAAACAATCACAAAATCATATAGTATATTAGGCTGCTCAGTTCAATTAATACTCAATCTGATTTAAAATGGCAGTATATGTCGAAGTGGACTGTATCACAAAATGAGTACAGCAAGAAAAAAACAGCAAAGAAAAAAAATAGCTTACCCTTTTTTAATGAGTATACAAGTACCTGCTGCTTAAATTAATCCTTACAAGCAGTAGGCATCCCAAAGCAATTTTACATAAAATAGCTGTTCAAAGTAACCATATTTTGTTTTGCAGAGCAAAAGCAGCAGTGCTGTACACAAGCATTTTTTTATTCTTCATGACACTATCTTGTCAATTAATTCCATAAATTCTGACAATAGCTACAAACTAATCAGTTAACCTACCTCAGACACTTATTTCTCACCTACTGGATAAGTTGTTGACCCTCCTTAAAGAAAATGTCAAACCATTTTTTGACAGCAGTTGCAACTCAGATATCATGGCAACCACTATAATCAGGCATAAGTCTAGTTCATAGGTTCATAGGAGGTTACTAGGCTAGCGGCTCTAGAGCCCTTACAAGCCTGGCTATGTTAATCCCAAGTTGCTTCAATTGTCCTTGGTTAGATGGACATAATTCACAAAGTGAGTCTATGATAAACACCGACTACCCGTGTCCATGAGGGGGGTTCAGGCACCAAGACATTTCCATGTGGTACATTTGAATGGGGACACATGGCTAAAGTGACATTCAGCTGCAGAGAAATATGGCTGTTTGCAAATTCCCTGTGGGCAAAGAGAAGCACACACTGCCATGCTCACAGCTTTAATAACCAAATGCATAGTGGCAGAAGGAGTAATGAGTGTTGTACTCAGTGTACAGTACATACTTATGTAACTACAATATGTAGAAGTGTGCTACAGCATGGAGGAAATCCTGCAGGCTACTGTAGTCATATTTATGCTCCAGTATGCATTTTAGGTAATGTTCCTTAGACACTGTGAAGGGGTTAGTGGTCCACACACTCCAATTATAAAGGCATTGCCCATTGTTCACTGCATTTTTACTGCTACTGATATGCCGTCTGGCCAGCCTGCTGCTGATGCCTGCCATATTGCCTGCTGTCTCATGTTCCCTTGGGGACCATGGACATTGTTTTCCCCCTGTGCATTTGGTTATTAAAGCTGTGAGCATGGCAGTGTGTGCTTCTCTTTGCCCACAGGTAATTTGCATACAGCCATATTTCTCTATAGCTGAATGTCAGTTCAATCATGTGTCCCCAGTCAAATGTACCACAGGGAAGTGTCTTGCTGCCTAGGCGCCTGAACCCTGTCATTTCTATATATATATATAGTATGTGAAAATATTGGGTTCAGGCGCCTAGGCAGCAAGACACTTCCCTGTGGTACATTTGACTGGGGACACATGATTGAATTGACATTCAGCTATAGAGAAATATGGCTGTTTGCAAATTACCCGTGGGCAAAGAGAAGCACACACACTGCCATGCTCACAGCTTTAATAACCAAATGCACAGGGGGAAAACAATGTCCATGGTCCCCAAGGGAACATGAGACAGCAGGCAATATGGCAGGCATCAGCAGCAGGCTGGCCAGATGGCATATCAGTAGCAGTAACAATGCAGTGGACAATGGGCAATGCCTTTATAATTGGAGTGTGTGGACCACTAACCCCTTCACAGTGTCTAAGGAACATTACCTAAAATGCATACTGGAGCATAAATATGACTACAGTAGCCTGCAGGATTTCCTCCATGCTGTAGCACACTTCTACATATTGTAGTTACATAAGTATGTACTGTACACTGAGTACAACACTCATTACTCCTTCTGCCACTATGCATTTGGTTATTAAAGCTGTGAGCATGGCAGTGTGTACTTCTCTTTGCCCACAGGGAATTTGCAAACAGCCATATTTCTCTGCAGCTGAATGTCACTTTAGCCATGTGTCCACAGTCAAATGTACCACATGGAAATGTCTTGCTGCCTAGGTGCCTGAACCCAAATGACAACTTCTAATCAGCAGTGTTGTAAGAGATCTAGGCATTCTTGTTGATAAGTCCTTATCTTTTGACCACTTCATCTCTGCAGTAGTCAAGAAAGCCTTCTACCGGAGGGGGGCGTGGCCAAGGATGAACACAGGATAGCAGCAGATTTCTTCAGCTCCACCAATTTCATTACATTGACAGGAATTAATTACTTAAAAAAATAATTTTTGAAGTAATTTTCTTTCTAAATATGTTTGTTTTATATAGTTCTTGAACTATATCTAAAAAAGAAAGGAAATCTTAATAATATTCCTGTCATAAATTACTTTGGAAATTTTCCTGTCAGTTTATCAGTCTGAAATGAGTTCCAGTAAGACAAATTCTCAAGACTCCAGCATCAAGAAAGAACTTCAGTCTCTGATAATTATAGTCCAGCAACTTACTGCTAAGATGGATAAAATGGATACTAAAATAGACACTTTCATAGAAAAAACTACAAAACAAATAGACTTGTTACATATGGACCTGCAACAACAGAAGATCCAGATGACAGGCATTAGAAGAAGCTGTGAATGACATGGAAAATAGAATACAAGAAGAGGAAATCAACATTGAGTTTCTGCTGAAACAAAATACACATTTACAAACAAAGCTGGATAACCTGGAAAATAGATCTAGGCGCAATAACATTAGGATTTTTGGACTGCCAGAAAATATTGAAAGTAACAATATTACTTCTTTTTTAACAACATGGCTCCCTAAAACTTTAGATTTACCAGAAGCATTCTCTTTTGGTATCGAAGGAGCACATAGATCTATAGCTAATACTAACTCAAACAAAAACTATCCTAGATCAGTTATAGTTAGATTTCTATCATCTTTTGATAAAGAGATGGTTCTTAAATCTGCTTGGGCTAAAGCTCCTGTTACGATTA
>NC_056740.1:63720961-63893461 GCF_019279795.1 Protopterus annectens | reverse complement strand
TATGTATATAAATGTTTCTGAGAATCTGCTTAACTATGAAGTATGATTTATAACAATTTCTATGAATACAATATTTTATTCTATTGGCAATAATGAGTTTGAGTAAATGCTCATATACAAGCAATTCAAGTTTTTTTTGGAAGCTGTTAACTGTATTTACATGACAGAAATTAGATGCATCCTAATATATGTAATGTCTGAATCATATTAGCCAACGTTTTTGATTTAAATGAATGTTAGAATCTATTTTCTCTCCTCTTGATTTCTAACATCAAGATTATTTGAATGCTATTTGAATACAAGTGTTTTATATTACATGGATGTATATAGTAGTATGAACAGTTTTTTAAAAAAAAGGTTTATTTTAGTTTATATGATGCTGTTTTACCAAATGTGTAGTCTTGTCTTGCTAGATAATTGAATTGAAAACTGTTAACTTCAGTTAAATATAACTAGTATTAAATTGATAAGGTGGTAGCTGACGTACTGCTGCTTAGGGTAGGGGGTTAACTTGAGTGGTAAATACTACTCTAAGTTGGAGTTTACAACTCCAGGCTGGATGCAAGGTTTAATCCTTACATTATTTTCACTTGTTCATTGTTATTTGTATATAGTTTTGACATCCACAATATATTTTTTACATTCATTGTCACTACAAACAAAATTTAATCCTATACAAAATCCCATAAGAGATTCAATAAATACAGCTATATTTAAAGGTACACCTAAAGGAGGAGATGTAACATTACTTATCTTGTTATTTGTTATTTTGATCATAAGATTCTTAAGTTTTAAAAATGCCAAATGACATCTTTAAAAGGAATTTCTTTAAACATTAATGGATTGAATAATCCATGTAAAAGGGCAAGCCTAATAAGATACATTAATTTACATAAGGCCAACTTAGTCTTCCTACAAGAAACCCATCTCTTGAAAAAAGATATTGATAAACTAGCCACAAACAAATATACAGTATTGGTTAGTTCAGAGCACACTCAGAAAAAAGAGGAGTGGCTATTTTATGGAATAAAAGTATGCCCATTCCTAAAACCATTAAGTCTTATCAGGATGACAAAGGAATGTTTTGTATGGTTACAATACAAATTAATGGGAAGACTTACACTTTAATTAATGTATATTGGATACCTGGAATTGGTATTAATACAGTGAAACATCATCTTGATAAGATCATATCATTCTCTATAGGAGATATTATTTTAGCTGGTGACTTTAATTGTATACTACATGAAAGTGATACTACCACTATAGGAAAGAGAAGAATTACATCTAATGCAAAACATTTAAAGGATTTTGCTAATTCTTATCATTTGAATGATATTAATAATCAGATAGATTCAAAATCATTACCATACACCTTTTTTTCTAACAGGTACAAAACTTATTCAAAAATAGATAGGGTCTTTATTTCTAACCAGATGGTAACAGATTTAATTAATTCCAAAATCATTTCATGTCCTATATCTGATCATAATTCAATTGTTTTGAATTCATGATAAAAATACTCATAATGTTCAGATCAAAAGGATACCAGCATACTTAACTCAACTAAAAGACTATAAAGAATATATACTTTCAGAAGTAAAACATTTTTAGACATAAATAACACTCCTGAAGTCTCCATTGTTTATGTTTGGGATGCCTTAAAATCATATCTATATGGACAAAGTATCAGATGGTATAATAATAAAAGGAAATCTTGGGATAAGGAATTGTTAGATATTCAAAGTAAATTAGACTCTTATAAACATAATAATAAAGAAAATATTATGGACAAGAAAGTTATTGAAGAAATAAACAAACTAAATGAGAAATACAAAGAAATTTTAACTCATAAAGTTAAAATAACTTTAGAGAAATACAAGTTTTGTCTTATTCAATAAGCCCCAAATACTTACATAGACTTAAAAATAAAACAAAAGGTTGAATAAACAAAACCATATCAAAGAAATCTTTTCTCTAAGGAAAAAGAAGAATGTTTTAGTATACCAGAAATACTAGATGAATTTAGAAATTACTTTCACAAAATTAACCATAATAATATTAACATGGAACCTAAAGATAAAATAAAGGAGTTTATAACCACAAATATGAATAAAAAGCTTAATAAACAACAGATTAAACTATTGGACAAGAGTATTTCATATACAGAAGTTATTACACAAATAAATAAGCTTAAATCAAACAAAGCACCGGGTAATGATGGTATTATACCAGAGATATATAAAATCCTTTCTAAAAATACATATTCATTAATACATAAGGTTTTATTTTGGCCCAAACTGAGTTAATAACCCCCATCTTGGCAATATACATTTATTTCGCCAATTTTAAAACCTAATAAAGATCCAACTAGATGTTCTTCATATCGGCCCATCTCATTACTTAATGTTGATTATAAAATGTTTATGAATATCTTTGCTGATAGATTGAAGACAATCATTCCGGCATTATAGATATAGATCAGACAGGCTTCATTGTAAATAGAAATACTTTTGATAATATAAGAAGAACTTTAACATTAATAGATTTTGCAAATAGGAAAAAGAAAGATTTAACACTTATTAGTCTTGATATAAGTTCAGCATTTGATTCAGTAAGTTGGGACTATCTGTTTACCTTAATGAAGTGCACAAACTTCTCGGATGCATTTGTAAATCTAATTGAACATTTATACAAAGGAACGTTGGCTTATATTAAGGTAGGAACATATGTTTCACAAAAATACCCATTCTTAAAGGTACAAAACAAGGATGTCCACTTTCTCCACTATTATTCACTTTAGTAATGGAGCCTTGGGCTAATTTGATCAGAAACAGTACTGACATAGAGGGTTTTGAAATAGATGAAAATACAACATCCAAAATTCAACTTTTTGCAGATGATGTTCTAATTACATCAGCAGGATCTAATTCTTCTATACAGTCTCTATTTGACAACATGATGAATTTTAAAAGTATTTCTGGTTTAATATTCAATGAAGAAAATACTAAAATACTACCTATATATACACGAAAAAATATTCTCATTAGTGATTTTACTAAATATGTACCCAATTCAGGTCAGATAACTTATTTAGGTATAATACTATCTAAATATATTAAATCTATTATATATAATAATTATAATACCTGTTTTCTTAATATACAAAAACTTTTTAATACCTGGAATAATATGTTTTTACTATGGAGGAGAGACTTACAATTATTAAAATGATAATATTCCCCAAGATTTTATACTTAATACAATCAATAATACTTCCACCTACAAAAATAATTATCAAGAAACTGAACACACTAATGTTAAATTTCTTATGGGCACCTAATAGACCTAGGATTGCATTAAAGAAACATACTAATAGCTGGTCTCAAGGGGTATTTCTTTTCCAGACTTTAATTTATATACTATCTCTTCTATTGTAAAAGTTATTACTTTATTAATAGATCAGTCATATGTCACAAAATGGAAAGATTATTGGGAGCTAATTAGTATACACTTCATGAAAATCTCCTTAACACATAAAAATATGATTGTAAATAACTCCATGTTATGGTTACTAAAGGAATTTTGTACTTCACCTATTACACCTAAACATATGGTTTGTTACCCATTAAATATTATTATTAGTTATCGTAACTTTATATTCATGCACCCTAAGTATAGGGAATGGAATTTTATTGTATTTCCTATAATGTATACTCAGGGTATGCTTTTGTCATCTACTTCTGAAGGAACTCATTTAGCTATAGATAATGAACTAAAGTACTGGTATCAGTTGATATCTGATAATAAAGTTAAAAATCTAGATTTTTTAAAACAAGAATTTGATCTAAGAGAAACTTGCTGGTTAGAGGTACAGACCTTTAGACAACATCTCATTAATAAAATAGATTTAATGTCTATAACTGTTAAAGAATCTATTCCAACACTGATTGATTACTTGATATTAAATTTACAACATAAAGTTTCTGATAAAGGTAAACTTTCATACATACATAAAGTTATCAGACAAGAAACTTTTACAGTGTAGATTCATACTGGAATTATTTCACTTCTATTAATGGGGACCCACCAAATCAACAAGATAAACAATATATATTGGAATCTGCTTATAGAACTACGTCTTCCATTGTCTGGAGACTTTATACATGGAAATTTTTACATAGATCTTTTTATACACCTTTGATGATGAATAAAATAAATAATAAAGATAATCTATGTAAGAGATGTAATGTAGAAATTAATGCTGACTGGGCTCATATGTTTTATGACTGTATAAAATTGAAAGAATACTGGAAGTCAATTAATGAATTTTTGCAGGCTCTTTTACAGATAATTTCATTATTTCTAAATCTCTTATATTATTCAACACACCTGTACCTCAAAGTGTTAAAAGGTTAAGCTTCCCTTGTTATGGTCTATTCTAGCAGTGGCTAGGAAAATAATAACTAGAAATTGGATTTCAGATATACCTCCTTCGTTCAATGAATTTAAAAATGTTATGAATATAGTGTGCCATATGGAAATAAACACAATTAGGACTAGAACAAATAGAAAAACATCTTATTTTATTGTATGGGATAATTTACAAAATTTGTTAAAAAAATTTTAATTTCAATAGCATGGTATTTTAGTTTAATTAATTGATCTGATTGTAGTGAATGTCTTTGTAAATACTTTAGTTGTTTTGTTGAATATTATAATAATACCTATTTTTAATTACTTGTATAAAATTGTTATGATATTTCTCTTATATGTTAAAACAATAAACCTGTTTTGAAAAAAAAAAAGAAAGCCTTCTACCTGGCTAATCTAATTTTCAAAGGCATCTCTTCTAGATCTAGAGAAGTCTCAGTTCCCCTTTACTTGTATCTCATCAGATGCATTATTGACCATACTGCTCTGTCTGACATATATTTGACTAAACATATCTTTAAATTTGAGAGACCACAGAGGTCAATAACTAAAAGGGTCAGTGGCCTCAAAACTCTTATTTATCAGCACAGACTGAAAGCCTTCTCTCTTTAACTCTGTTTCTTATAGATTCATTCATGGGGATCTGTGTCTAGCCTTTTAAGCCATGACATATTCCTATTTGACCTTGCATTCCTTCACAGAATAACTGGTTCCCCAAATGCCAGGCTATAAGAAATAAACCTTCATTAACAGATAAATAAGATATATGGATGTCACAGATTCACATCCCAATGTATTCCCCATCTCAAGAACAAACTTCCACTGCATGCTAAGCAGAATAGCACCCTTGCCACCTTCAAGATAAACTTAGATAAATGGATGGGAAGCCTAAAATTCTCCCCTGGTCTGTGTTATATTGCCCACTTTGAGGCCAAGTGAAACTTCTGAATATGAGTTATCAGCTAGGCTTGCAATGGTCTGCAGACTGACTGACTAGTTCTTACCCATGAACCTAGATGCATATGGTGATCAAGCTAAGTCTTTCCAATTTGCATTTTGTGTGGTACCACATCATATGTCTTGCTTTCTAAGTGGATTATTTGGCTATACTTTGGAAGCACAAAGATCTTAAAAACAAGCCTAATGTCCATAAACATTATGGTTACCTAAAGAAGT
The DNA here is from genome assembly GCF_019279795.1 of Protopterus annectens. Taxonomy (NCBI): domain Eukaryota; kingdom Metazoa; phylum Chordata; order Ceratodontiformes; family Protopteridae; genus Protopterus; species Protopterus annectens. Next base: position 63,887,851 of record NC_056740.1, on the reverse strand, counting down.
TAAGATGTCATGGGCGCTTAGAAGCCATGTAGATGAAGCTCCCCCAACAGGCTTAAATCATTAAACACTATAACCAAATTGTCTAATACAGCAAGTGACGTTCTATACTCAAATAGTGTAGGTAAGCTATGGAAACACATCCAGTAATTCAGAATGCAGACTCATTTAAACACAACTAAAACTTCACCTATCAAATCAATGGATCTTCTCCTGTACATCCCCAGGAGTAAATGCAACTGTTATCTTCAGCTTACAATGGCTTCAAAGCATTTCTCATTATTCAGAATCCTATATCCCACAGCCACTCTTAACCAATACCTGAATAGTTTTACTAACAACTTCTCTTGTTTGGACTAGCCTGATTATCCTAATTGCAATTTGTAATCAAACTGTTTTTTGTCTTTTCTCTATCTCTTTCTAGCTGGTTTAGGGTAATTATTCCCCTCTCAACTCCAGAAAGTGCTCCGTGTGGACTCCTAAAACTGCAACTTCCACCCTCCACTACCTGCCTGGGTCATTATCCCCTTGGTTCACTTTATATACGGGACAATTTTAACCTGGACTAAACCAAAACTGAGTTATACTGTATGTTTCCTTGATATTTTTTCTTACAATAGTGCCATTGATGTTATTTCGGGGTATTCTCTCCTGATATAGACACTTGATTTCTGCCAGTCTCCTTCAGCAGCCACCCCCCCTGTTTGCTAGATTGCTTGATCCCTCACTCTATCTCCTCTTTTCTGCTTATTAGTATATTTACTGCACTACCCATAAACCAATTTGTGACTCCAGTACTCACTTCCTTTCCCCTTCTCCTACCTATAGTACTGTCTCTCTCTCTCTTGACAATATCCCAGTTTCCCTTCTTATTTCCCACACCTTATGTTTACAGTGTCTCTCCTGACTGACTATTTTCCTTGTAGTTCTTCTGGCCTGTACCTACCTCCTACTGTTAGTTCTCTCTGTCCCTTGTTTTCTCCGTTAACATCTTCACTACTCTCTTGCCTCCCTTGTAGCTTTTCAGAGAACTGGTTCTCTGAGCTTCATCTCTTCCTTGTCTCCCTGCCTCTAGTTAACCTAACTACCTCCTAGTATCCTGACCCACTCCCCTAGGATAGCTTCTTTCTGATTGTTCTCCACTCCTCTCCCCTGCTCTCACACTAAGTGTTGTTGCCCCGCTCCGCTCCCCTCCCTACCCCCAAATCCCACCCACCCCCAGGGGTCCTCCACTTATACCTCACTAAACACTCCCCAATCCTCTAAGCCAATCTCCTCCCTCCTTAATAACACCTCCCCATAACCTTTATCTCTCTTCCCCTTCCCCTCCACTACATCATATCCTCCCATCTTTTTAACTTCTAACTATAACACTATTCCTTTAAAACTTCTTATACCACTACTTAACCTTATTTTCAACAATCCTCTTCCCACCTAACTCTTTGATACGCTACCTTATATTACATCCTATCTACTATCTATCTAACAAGTACTCACTACCTGACAAACACTGACTATCCCCAATCTTAATTTCCATATACATATTCTCCTTGTATCCCTTCTTCTCACAGTATTGCTGAGCTACTTCTACTTAACTATTTTTTCTTAAGAACTTACCCTAGGCCCTCATCTCCTCACTACTATGTCTCCAACTTTAAAAGCCTTTCTCATCTATGCACTACTCTCCACTGTTACTTTTACCTCTCTTTCTTTATCATACTATATCACCTCTTTAAAAATTAACACTTTCTATGAACAAAACCTTCACCTAAATCAAACTTTACCTTCAGCTAGCTTCAGCTCCCTTAAACATAGTAACATTACCTGTTCTTCCAACTATCTACTGCCAAAATACCATAGGATTTCTCACATAACCCTCAACTTTAACAAAAGAATTCTTAATATTTGTCTCAAACTTCTTAAAGTACTCTCATCACCCCATCATCAACTCCTCTTACATGGTGACATTCATCCTAATCCCGGTCCGTCTACCCTAAGCAATCACAACCAAAACTTAAACTCTTCTCCTCTTCTTGCATCAGGTTCTAAAGCTAATAATTCCCTTCTAATAGCTCATATCAACATCAGAAGTATAAACAACAAAATCCACCATCTTCATGCCCTCCTTTACTTGCATTCATTCGATATATTATGTGTAACAGAAACATGGCTAAAACCTTCTACTCTAGACCAGGAAATCACCCCTCCTGGCTATAACATACTTAGAAATGACCGAATAAAGAAGAAAGGTGGCGGTATAGCCATAATTTATAAATCCAACCTACAAATTACCCAGTATAAGGAACTTCCATAAACAAGCCCAAAATCAGAAATTTTATCAATCAAGATACAGATAAACAACAATAAAGCAATCTATCTAATATGTATGTACCTTCCCCCCGGCAATAATACCCAAACGCTAGAAAACCTACTCAGTTCTCTGTCCAACCAACTACCCCAAGAAACCATAATACTTGGTGATTTCAACATTGATTGGAAAACCTGTGCAGCCCAGCAACCTACGAACCATATTAATCTCCATGGTTACTCTCAATTAATAACAACTACAACTAGAATCCATAAACCAAATAAGAAAGAAACAATTTTGGACTGGATTCTAATTAATAACGCCCCCAGCAACTATACTCCAGGTACACTTCCTGATAGTATTAGTGATCACACACTTACATATGTGATCAGACAAAAACTAAGTATTCCTAATATACATAAACTTAGAAGATGCCGCTCAAAAGATTTTTCAACCCTGATAACTTCCTTACTGAATTACAGGCATGTGACTGGTCACCTTTATCACACCTTGAACTTAATGAAGCAGTTACCTATTTTAACACAAAGTTTCTGCAAATCCTTGACTATCATGCTCCATTCCACTCTACTAGGATTAGAGCCAAAACTGCCCCTTGGCTAACTAAGCAAACAAAAGAAAAAATGATCCTTAGAAATAAAACCTGGGCTAAATGGAAAGCTACCAAATCTCCATCTGACCATCTCCTCTACAAACAGTTAAGAAATACTACCAAGAAAGACACTCTTACAGACGAGAAAGGAAGTTTATCTTCACCTTCAGAACACTACACAAAATACCCCTCAAAAATTTTGGTCAGGTATTAATAACCTTCTTAAACCAGGACATTCTACTACTCCTACCCCCTCAGGATTTAACCCTAATACCTCTACTCAGATCCCTGATGCCTTTAATAACTACTTTACAGAAGCCATTCTAACACTAGCAAACTCACTACCAACACCTATTGCTTCCTCACATGATACCTCTCCAACCTCTACTAATGTCTTTCAAATCCAACCTGTCGCCTCTTCTATCATATATAAGCTTCTCTTAAAACTAAAACCGTGTACCCCATCAGCTGACCAACTCCCTTCTGAATACTTACAAATTGCTGCAAAAGCTATCTATCACCCAATATCTATTCTGATAAATAGGACCATCTCGGAAAGGAAAATCCCTTCAGTTTGGAAGATATCTCACATAATCCCCCTTCATAAAGGGGGCCCTTCTTCTGAATTATCCAACTATCGTCCTATTGCCTTACTGTCCCCATTAGCTAAGATAATGGAAAGGTGTATACACAAACAATTTCTTAACTACCTTCTTCAAAACAAACTTCTAGCTGACTGTCAACATGGTTTCAGGCCCCATCACAGTACTACAACTGCCCTTCTGTCCTTTGCTGACTCCATTAATAGAAATCGTAACAGTAACCTTCTCTCATCTGCTCTATTTATAGATCTATCAAAAGCTTTTGATATGGTTAACCATAACATACTCCTTGAAAAACTTAACAACCTAGCCTTAAGTTCACATACTTTACAGTGGTTTAGAAGCTATCTTGAAAACAGACAACAAGCAGTTCTTTGGGAAAACAACCTTTCATCTTTACTCCCAGTAAATGTTGGTGTTCCACAAGGATCTATCCTTGGACCCCTTCTTTTCTCAGTATTTATTAATGACCTATATTTGAACGTACCACAAGCAACCTGCATCCAATATGCAGATGACTCGACATTGATCTGCTCTGCCATAAATATTCCCTCGCTCCAGTCCATCACCCAAACAACCTTTCATAAGGTTAAAAAATGGTTTATGCAGCACTGCCTCCTCCTGAATCCCAAAAAAACAAAGCTTCTTCTCTTTACCCCTACTAACAAATCTCCTACACCTCTCTTTACTATCACCTCAGATAATTCTACCTGCATTAACCCTGACAATACCACTTTCGACTATTAGGTGTAACCATTGACAACCACTTGAACTTTGATGACCAAATTAATAGTGCTATTAGAGCTGTTGATGTAAAAATTGGGACACTCTACAGAATTAAACCCTTCCTTACCCCAGCAGCTAGAAAAACCATTGCACAGACCCACCTGCTCTCCACCCTTTTTTATGCTTCGGCTATATATACCACACTATCTAAAAATAACATCAACAAACTCTCAACCTGTTATAACAGTATAGCTAGATTCATTAATGCAACTCCCCATAGAACTCACCACTGCTATAACCTGAAACAACTAAATTGGCTAGAACTAAATAACCACCTACTTTACCAACAACTACTTATCATTCATAAAACTCTTCATTTCCCTGAAAATACTCCAAGCCTGGCTAGACTTATTTCTCCATATAAGAACCTAAACACTCTTCGGTCCGCCAACAAGTTTTTAGTATCCAAAACTAAATCATATAATAAAGCTGGGGATGCACTATTTTCAAATTCCATAGGGAAACACTGGAATCTAATCCCTCAAGATATAGCTACTCTACAGTCCACCTCTCTGTTCAAAAGACAAATCAAAGCACACCTTACTTCTCATTGGCTATGTCCCTGTACCAATCCTGATTGAAAATATGTCTTAATACGCCTTATTATTCTTCCTTCCTGTCCCCTTACTGGCTATACCTGAAGCTTCTGGAGTCGAGAGTTGAATCCTAAGGGATGCCTATATTTCTTATTAACCTTAGTATGTAGTTCTTATATTTATTGTATAACTTGACTTAATATTTTTCTCAATGTTATAGATTTCCTCTCTTGTACCTTGTATAAATCTATTAAGAAAATTGTTATAAATCACTGTAATTTTATCTATACTGGAGCTTTTCTCCCCGGGCCTCTACTGTAAACGGATATATGTCCAGCTAGACTAGCCCGGTCAACAAATGTAAAATAAATAAATAAAATAAAACTAACATCTCTCAGCTATATACATTATTTTGTGACACTTCTCTCACCCTCCTCCATACTTCTAACATAAAAGGGGTGGCGTAAGCCACAAAACTATGGGCTAGGCTTGTAAATGCCCTCGGGCAGATAGCCTAGTATGAACCTATGAACCTATGAACCTTCTGACAGTCAGAAACAATTGTCTCTGAACCTGCTTTATACTCCCATATTAATTACACGGGGAAAGTCAGACTGGACAAGTAGTACTTTTTCAGCATTGGCCTGGGGAGAAAAGCTCCACAATAATATCAACAGCAGAAATACATTACATATGTTACATACGAAAGAGACATTTAACAGAGACAGCAATTCGGCAGAGCTGTACGGTCAATTGTTTCTTTGAATTCCTAAGCACTAAGCACACGATCTATTATCTATCTGACAAACCCACTAATACACCTCTTCACATACTCAGTGTTCAACATCTGCTAATGTACAAGTATCTTTACACTGTAATATTTGTCTCTACTTTCATATGAATGTAATCTAATTAGGCGATGTACGTGTGATTGTTCATGTCTATTACTTAAAGTATGTACATGTACTTTACTGAATGTCTGTTTAAAAATGTTTGCATCATTTTGGAGCTTTTCTCCCTGGGCTTCCACTTCAAAGGTCTTTTGATTACACCCAGTTGGACAAACTCAGAAAAAATGGCAAAATAAATTAAAAACAAAACGGTTTTATGTCATTAAGGAGTCAGTTTCATATATCCTATGGGCCTTATAGGAGTTACACAGTGTAGACTCTAGCTTGGCTAGGTCTTTCTTGTAGTTTTTACTTCATAGTTTGTCTGTGTGACCCTTTTAGCCTTTAGTTTGAAAATTCTTTTATCAGGAATACCATGGCATTCCTTAAAACTGACAGGTCGCTAGCTTCCACATTCTGTCTTTGTCAGTCTTTGGAAGGGAGAATCACACTTGCCCACTTCCTGTTCCAGAAACCTAATCCTCTTCACATGATTTGTTAAAGGTTTAATTAGTGTTATTAGCAATTCTGTCCCCCAGTTATATATGAACTCTTTGGTAAATCCTATAAGGTCTCACTTATCTTGAGCACATTTAATTTCTTGAAGTTTTTGAACTCTTTCTTTTGTTAATGGACTTGAGATCAAACCCCCTGTCCAGGATAATTCTACTAGCAAGATCTGGTGTGATTCCATTCTGCTCCATCATGACTACTGGGCAGGAGTATTTAGTTAACATGCCTGAATTTTCAGTACCCTTTTCTCCAGCCACAATCCATTTTAATTTCAGTATCCCATCTTGTGACCTTCTTTGTTTCCTTTCTTATCGGTACAAAGCTTTTTTCCATTCTTCATTGACCTATCTGTTCCTACTCCTTTGCTTTTCTGTTTTCCTGCTTTTCTCTGCATCATTTCATACTGTTCTTGGCCTCCCTCCTTCCATGTGTCCATGTAATTCCTAAATGTTCTGTCCATGTATCATTTTAATTCCTAAATGCTCCGTTTGCTTCCTTCCGTAATCTGTGATGTAATGCTATTTTAGAACCACAGTGTTTTCCTTTCATAAGATTTGTAAATTTGTTTCACAGAAAAGCTTGTTGCTTCTATGTTGGCAGTTTTGGTTATGGATTAAAATCTACAAACTGCCCTTTTTCATAGAAAATGCATACAGTTTATGGACAACCTCAAGTCAGGGTTAAAAAGCATAAAACGCAAACAAAAACAAAACTGCATTTGCAATGAATAGTTCAAAGGTCCATTCTTACAGAAGTTTCAGTAATGAATGGTTAGTCTCTCAACAGCAAACAATGGTCAGCGAGTACAAGTTTAAAATGTTGTGAATTAGGCTAAAACATTCTGTACAGTTTCAGTTTTGATGTATTCCCCACTTTCTTTAATTTTCATTCAGTTTATTTTTTCTTAATTTACGATGTTTAAAAATTGAAACACTATAGAGGAAGAACAAATACATGCATTAGAAAAACAAATAAGTACATAAAAATACATTTGCCTGAAAGAGCACACATTTACCACTAAATGGAGATTATCACAAAATGACCAGTAATAACACTATTATATGTAGATCTGTCCAGCGATTCAGACAAACCCTCCTAAACAAATGGGAGCAAACATCACCACCTTCCATACCTTTTTCAGAACTCTTGCAGAGCATTACCTCATTTAGTCAAAAGTGTGTTCTTCTGAAGTTATGAATGGTCACTTTTAACTAGCTCTACTCAGTATAGACCCAGACTGATTGCACAGAGGTTAAGGCAGGGGATTCCCAACTAGAAGACATGGGTTCAGAACCTGGTTGGAGAACAACTAGGCAGCAGCAGCAGTTTTTGCTCAGAAGAAAGGCCTGGCAATCTACTTCTATAATATGCCACTAGAACCCTATGGTGCCTACAGATAAAGTTGCCATGAGTCGATTTCAACTCAAGGACATCTTACTTACTCTGTAGGGATAACAATGGAAATGGATTGTTTTAAACTAACTGCAAATTTCCACATCTAAGAACATCTCTCCCTCTATATTTAGGAAACAAAATCCCAAACTGCTCTTTCTTAAATTGCTGTTCCAGTGACAGAAATCAATAGCCACAGGCACACATTTATTTATTTTTCTTTTTAAAATCAAGCAGTAGCATCCGTACCTCTCAACTGTCCATATTTTTGCAGAATGTCCACATTTTGCCTAATGTTTTGAGTCTGTTCCTTATTCAGTTTGTAGATTTCTGTCAAATCAATGAGAATTGAAGTCACTAAATATTGACATACATTTGAGTTCGAGATTTCATATCATTTAGAAAATGCATGCTAACACAAATCCCGTTATTCTGGCAACTATCTAAGTTTATAATACCAATATATAAAATCTGTCCCTAATTTTTGAGATATTGTCCTCCCCACCGATGTTTGGTTTTGTCCAGATTTTTTGCACTTAGAAGTTGAGAGCTATGCTAGCTTCAAAAATCCCTTAGAAACTTTTAATTTCAGTTCCTTGAAGTTCACAACTAGTTTGCCAAGGTGCAACCGCCACAGGGAAGAGCATGCTAATAGTTAATGAAGTATTACCAGTATCATACAAGACCATGCTCTAGTCATATAGGACCATGCTCCAGTCATACAACACCACACTCAGTTCACACAAGGCCGAACATTCCATTCATGCAAGAATACTCTCCATAAAAATTAAAAGTTTGATTAATACATATCTTAAATGAAGCTGTTTAATGATGACATTGTTCAGAATTCATCAGATAATTTAAACTTTTCCTTTCTCTCATAGGCTCTTTAGACAGTCTTCAGACTTGTTGATAAGCTACTCCTTTTCTTTTCTTTGCCATTGTCCTTTTTCATAAAAAATGCATACAGTTTATGGACAACCTCAAGTTAGGGTTAAAAAGCATAAAATGCAAACAAAAACAAAACTGCATTTGCAATGAATGCATGCCAAAATCAGCCCCCCCCCCACTGCAACCAATGAGCCCATTCATTCCTCGCAACACACACACGTGTGCGCGTGCACACACACACACACACACACACACACACACACACACACAAACAAAAACATACTACTACAACTTTTAAAGTTACAGAAAAAGTTAAGTTAGGGCAAACGGAGAGGACTGTTTTGGATCTGATGCTGCTTACAGAATCATTTTGCATTCTTGGCAAAGGTCAGAATTCACAGCTACTGTTAGTAACAGTGTAAGGAAATAAGCATGAAAAACACTATACCCAATTCAGAGTCAAGACATAGCAGGACTGCATAAATCCTAGCTATATCATTTGTTTTTAGTTATTTACTTAACTTTTGTGGACCAGGTGACTCCCCCTAGGATTTACTGCCTTAACTGTCCAATCTTTTACACAGCTGGGAAATCAGTTGTCTGATCTGTTACACAGCTGGGAAAGGAATCTTTTTGTGATGACACTTTTAAATTGGATTATTGTTAACAAACTTTAATGACTATTTTATGAAAAATACGTTCATTTTTTTCCTTAAAATAGTATGCTTTTCAGGAAAGAAAATTAACTGAAAAAGATTATGCTAAAAATATTTGGAAAAAGCTAGACTCATGATGTAGAGGGATAAATCCCTAACTAGGGCCCAGGCAATCCAGGTACAATTATCAGCTCGGGTATCTATGACATTGCTGGTGAGAAATGGGTGAGCTCATCCAGGTGGGAGGGTATTCATCAGAAATGCTCCCTGAGGGAAAGTGTGGTCCACAGAGGGGAATGGCCCTTAGATGTGTTGATGAACGCAGGGGTTGGGGGAATAGGGGTAGGTCATACTAACCCCAATCAGCAAGCAGAAGCAGTTGCTCACACTGTCCCAGGATACCCTTATGATAGATCCACACTGGCCATAGCTCACCCAGGTAAATCCAGGGGAGAAGGAGGAGCAGATAGACCCAGAAATGGATAAGAGCACTAAAACAGCTGGCCAGAACAAATGAGGTGAAGGAGAGGAACAAATGTTTGGAAAATGTGTGAATTAGTGGGAAATGTGAAAAAGACAAAAGAAATCTTTGAAACAGGTGATGTGAGGTGTATGTTGTCTTGAAAGTTGAAAGCAATTAATTAAATACTTAGTAAGTATATCGTATGTTAGTGATTTGAGGCATGTTCGGATACGGGGGTAACGTAAAATATTTTTGGGGGGATCATCACATTTAATAAATGCATGTGAAAAAAAATTAGATGTAATCAGTGTGAAGAACGGCAGCACAGAGCAAATAAAATGTATGGTGGAGTGTAGAGTATGTGGAAAACAAAGATAGTTTTGATTTGATTGTGAAAAGAGGCAGGAGACAGCAGAGGGGAAGAAACAAGTAAAACCAAATATGGATGGTAAATGACAGCAGCATTATCTAACAAGGTAGGGAAAGTGCTCAGATGTGAAAGAGGAGGTGATCAGATACAAGAGATTGAAGTTAGTGTACAGGTAAGAGGTCAAGGGACAACTAAGAGACAAAAATATGTTTAATAATATGAGAGATGAACAATTTGAAGAGATGAGGAAACCAAGAAGAAAATAGTCCATTGGCAAAAATGTGAGAATAAAAAAAGACAATTTTAAATTCTTTCACCCAAAGTTAACAAAACAAAAAAAAAAGAAAGGAATATTTGTTGTGTATTGTCTCTCAATGTTAAGAAGCCGCGGTGATGCAGCGGTAGCGTTGTTGCCTCACAGAAAGAGGTTCTTCCGTTCAATTCTCGGCTTGAGCGTCTTCTGTGTGGAGTCTGCATGTCCTCCCCACGGTCGAGTGGTGCTCGAAAGACATGCATAGAATGGGCGTGCCTTCGTTGAAGGTTGGGCGTCGAGCTGGCACCTCGGCACCCATAAAAATCTACTGCCAATCATTAGCGGACCGGAGTTCCGCTGTGGCGACCCCTAACTGGGAAAAGCTGAAAGAAGAAGAAGAACAACAACATTGTCTCTCAATGTTAACAGCATTTTAAATAATTAGAAGAATTACTGTTCTAGAATGGTGTGTGAGTCTGGATACAGACTTATTTTACAAAGAGGTATGATGCAAATGTAAAAAATGGGGGGGGGGTGACTGGAATATGGGTTGTGAATACTGTTCAGGCCTAGCTATCCCCTGTATGAATAGAATACATGTTTTGCTCATTTGTTTGGTACAGTTAGGTAGGGCTATTATACTAGTTATTATTTATTTATTTATTTAACATTTGTTGACCGGGAAAGTCTAACTTAACTTCAGAGGAGGCATGGGGAGAAACACTCCAGACACATGTCTTTGTAATGTGGGAGGAAACCAGAGCACCCAGAGGAAACCCACACAAACACAGGGAGGACATGCAGACTCCTCACAGAAGGCAAACCAGAGAACCTTTTGCTGTGAGCACTACTGTGCCCATATTAGGTGGGAAAATTAAGTTTGTAGGGTTATAGCACTGTATGTGTTTAAAGGAATTAAGAAAGGGTAACAATTACTGCAAGAAAAAAAAAAAAAAACATTTGACAGGAAATATGAAAATAGTAGTGGCAGGATAGTTTGACTGTAATTTAAGAAGTACTAATAGGAAGGTAGGACAGGATGTTAGAAGGATGAAAGAAAATGGGGTAAAAGTCAATGGACCTATAGAAGGGAGTGATATACTAAATGATGTTGTGAAAGATGTAGACAAAGATGCAATTATAACAGTTTTTCAAATCATTTAGCAGTATGGATGGAAATTTCTGTGAATTAAAGCATTATAAAAATGGGTAAAGGGATAAAAAACATAATGCAAACATTTCTTGGATAAGAAGAGAAATTACAAATATGACAATTATGAAGGATTGTATAATTATGGTAGACTTGTATAGTGTGGATACTGTTTAAGGAAACTATAAATACTTTTTTGCAGCATGAATTATAATTAAGGAAAAGGGAAAAAGAGAGTACATGATACTTTATAGAAGGATGCATTTTGTGATTTGGAATCTTAGAATCTGAGTTATTTTAAAAATGAGAAAGAAATATATAAAAGAACCATAAACAGTACTGAAACTTTTATTTAAACAAAAGTATTACTTTCGAGGAAGAAAGGAGAAGGTATTCCCATATTTGGCAAAAACATATAAAGAAAATGTTAATGTTATGAGAGAAATGAAAGACAGAGAAGGTAATGTTAAAACCACACAGAAGTAAATAAATGAGATTGTGGAAGACTATGTAAAAATGTATGTTTAAATCTGTTAATACTGAGGAAAGCTGATATAGAACATTAAGAGGTTTCCAGAAGAGATACTAAAAGAGTGGGAAAATAAAGTGACTCTGGATGAATTAGATAGGGTGCTTAATGGTGTTAATGCAAACTCAGTACCAGGACAAGATGGTATGAAGTATGAAATATACAAAAGATAACACGTGGAAATTTATATCTTTTTCAATGTCATAAATGAGTGCTTCAAGTTTTTCCTCAAAGAGAAATACGTGAAGGGCTAATAAAAAAGGAGAAAAATATGTAAATAGTTGGAGACCTATTACATTAAATAATTCATATAATAAAATATACAGTTAAGATATCATAAGAGTATAAAAGGTATGGAGTGGCAAGAATTATTAATTCTGTAGGAGAATTGGTTTATGATATAATAATAAGAAAACAAGAAGTAAAAACAAAAGTACTGTACGTGATGTAAGTAAGGCATTTGATAGTGTGTTTCATAAAGGTTTAAGGGATATTTGGAGCAAAATAGAATTACAGGAAAAGTTTTGAGAATTATTAAATCTGCATCTCTGAATAATAAGAATAAGGTAAGGATTCTGGTGAATGGGTGGTTTATCAGAAATAATTATTTCCAAAGCGAGTTAAGACGGCGCTATCCTATGGGCAGTATTTCACTTTCATTAGTGTGATACAATGCACAATGTCAGAAGGGATTTGTCACATGTGAGGGGAAGTGCTTGGTGTGATACAATGCACAATGTCAGAAGGGATTTGTCACATGTGAGGGGAAGTGCTGATTCCATTTGTTATCATATGCAAATTATACTGTAATAGTTTCAAGGAGCAGATTATGTACGAAAGAACAATGGACTACTATGAAAAAGTTATAAAACAGAGTATGTTTGGTAATGAATAAATTGAAAAATACATGGTTGGATGACACTAGGGATATAGTTTTCACAACAAGAAGTATCCCTGTTAGGAATTGAACTTGACAAGAAAGAAGTTATAATGAGGCAATGGCAGAATTTAATACAAAATATTAAATAAAGGCGTGCATTGTGGAAGACATTCAGATTATCTTTTAAAAAGAGGGTGTATTTAATAAATTTAGTGGTAATGGAAAAGATAGCGGTACATACTGAATGCATACATGATTCCCAATAATATAGAAACATATTTTACATTTACTTTTAATACTATTTGAGGCACAACATAAACTTCAGTCACAAGAGATGACTTGTATTTAAATGAAAAGGGTGGTGGATTGGGTTTACTAAATTGTATAGAGCATGCAGCTTCTTTAGACTTCCTTTAGGTTTCAAATGTAGGAAGATATACCCCGAGATTCATGAAGCTCGGCACAAGGACAGTTTTAGCCTTGCGCCGAGCATCCTCATTACAGATGGTGCAGCAGCCCCATATAAATATATATGATGGAGCACCGTTGCATCCTCGACATGTACAGGAAATGTGTGCGAGTGCAGGGGGCATGTACAAGTGCTCTACGGAGGCGAAAACATGCCCCAACAGTTGCACAACCTACTATGCTTACTATTAGAGCTCGCCTCTAATAGTAAGCCAGTAATTCAATGTCCGTGGATACCGAAATGTATGCTAAGCATACAAGAGTGTCCATGAACACTGACATAAAATCGAAGTAGTAAACACACAAGCACGTAGTGGAATGTTGAGCCCCATCCCTAGAACTTTCGGGTCTATATTGCAACATTGAATGCTAAAACAGTGAATGATATTTCATCGACACATTTTCAGCGAAAGCTGAAAATGTCGAATCCACAGAACAATGATTTCTTTCCTAGGGAAAGAAATCGCTGTTCCAACCCCCACAAAAAAAAAAAAAAACATTAAACACTTCCAAAAACATACACACATACCCTAATCCTAATTATACCCCCACAAAAACCAGTAAACAACTAAATACACACATGCACATAACCCAACCATACATTTAACAAAAAAAAAAAAAAAACTAAACATTTTAAACCATGTGCACTTACCTTAACCCACACCCTAACCCTAAGGTCAGTAACTCTCGCACATTTACATAAACAGTTCCAAACACATAAACACTTACCTTAACCCTAATTCTACCCCCCAAAACAAACAGCTGAAAACACATACACAGGTAACTCAACCATACATCTAACACAAAACATAAAACAGTAAACACTTTTATACATATGCACTTACCTTAACCCGGACCCTAACCCTAAGGTCAGTAATTGTTGCACAATCATGCTCGGGAGCTGTTGCACAATCATGCTCGGGAGCTATACCAGACAAGGGACCACACTACACTTCAGAACACGGCAAAACAACGACGCGGTCAAGCGACTTTTTTCCCAGGGAAAGAATTCTCTGAACAGCAGCTTCACTGTTTTGCCTGTTCGCTCTACATGTGTCGACAAAAACGCATTTGACAAAATGCGTTTTCGTTGTACTCATAGGAACCCGAACTTTCACAATTAGATTCCCCGTGTCCCTATTTTACATTTGTATTGCTGCAATATCGAAAGTGGAAGCAAAGCGCAGCGTGTTTGCATGTCACTGCCCCCTGCTGACCGTAGCTTACACATCAAAATCATTTAAATAGAGAAAAACATGCGGAATCAACGTAAACGTCAATAGTGTAGTTGTTAGAGCATCCGCTTAACGAACAGGCATTCACAGTTTGAGTCCAACTACAGCACATATTTTCCATGTGGAATGAATGTCGTTTTGCTGTAAAACCTACTTAATAACATGTAAATGTGAACTGGAGTACCGCATGAGATGTTTAACTAAATTTCTCTCAATCAAAGTGGCACTGTCATAATGAGTAAGGCACTAGTAAGCAGGTGTAAGCACAAATAGGCAATAGTAAACATATAAGTACTAGTAAGAAAGTCTGAGTGTGCTTGCGTGGGTGTAAGCAGTGCCCAGCATAGGAAATGTATATAAGTATGTACAGATATATAATGTATATATATATATATATATATATATATATATATATATATATATATATATTTATATATATATATACATACATATATATATATATATATATATATATATATATATATATATATATGAAGAATGAACGTCGTAACAATAAAGCATATAAAAGGAATGAGAAGGGAATCAACAGCAACTCCAGTATTATATAGCGCTATCAGCATATGTCATATCCAGCAGGGCAGGAGTGAACAAAGCACTGCTACTCACACCACAGACAGGATATTACCAGTGGGAGTAACACTGTCGATATGCTAAGTCTACTTTACAAACAATCAGAGGGTATTCCCTGGTGGGACTACCCAAAAATTGATAGGATGATTGGACCTCCGACCATTACACAAGCAAGGGCAGGTATGTTCAAGGACTAAATGGTGGGAGAGCCTGATAATACATGGGTTGGGTCAGCATACGTGTAGGGCCCCTAACGCTCGAGAGAGGGCAATGTGTGGAGGTGTGTCATGGTTGCGACAGCAACTGGATAATGGATGGTATGCATGTATGTTGAATTCGGGTGGGGTGGAGGAACTATGGGTATGAAATTATGGATCCATGGTGTCAGGGTTGGATGGGCTGGTTCTAACTGGACCGCCTAATGGAGGTCAGCGAGTTCGTTATAAGCATATATGCAAACACACATGCAGACATCTATATGTAGAAGTACATTCCCTGTAACACATTCATTCCTTTTGCAGACATAAATAACATGAAAGTGCCCTTATGAACCTCGACAGCAGATAGAATAATAGGTTGTGGATAAGACGGAAGGGACGAAACTGCTAAAATGCAGAAGTGTGTACAATGTCCTCAGTCAATGCTGTGTTCAAAAAATCAAATGTGAGGACTTTCTCACACTTGGAATCATTCCTGTGATCTGCCTGCTACGACAACGCCTATCACTAAACTGGTCTATTTGTAAAATAATTATGCCGAACTCTTACATAATTAGCTTTCATGTGTAACGTGTGCATTACCACATAGTCATACTTATTAATTTATTGTAGTGTCATATTAACGGGAGTAAGGATGTAACGAAGTATTGAGTCTAATCTTGAAATAAAGACATGTGTGTCCCATGTGGCACAACCCAAAAATTGCGAATAGTGTCCTATTGGTCGCTCATATAACCAATGTTTGTGGACTAAAAGTTTGAGATTTCTGAGGATACGTGGCATTACTCAACCCATGGGATGGGTCTACAGGAGTAGGGAGTGGCCAATGTGTAGTGGTGTGGATACACCGTGTATCCAACTGGAGAATGGATGACTGCAGTGTTAGTGAAGTGTTGGAGTGGGTGTTTGGGGAACTAGGAGTCATGGGTATATGGGTATATATGCAAATGAAGCAGCACAGCAATAGTGTATTGGTTAGAGCATCCGCCTAACGAACAAACATTCCCGTTCCGAATCCCACTGCAGCACAAACCATTTTCCATCGGTAATCTGTATATGAACAGATTTCGACATCTGTCCTCTGTATAACCTGCATAATAACAATTAAAAGTGAAATGGAGCGAAGTGTCAGTGTCATAATGAATAAGGCACTATTAAGCAGGTTTAAGCAAATATAAACACCAGTAAGCGTGTGTAAGTGCGTTTGCGCGGGGTATGCATTGCTTTACAGACACACACACACACACACACACATATATATATATATATATATATATATATATATATATATATATATATATATATATAAATATATATATATATGTAAATATATATATATATATATATATATATATAAATATATATATATATATATATATATATATATATATATGTATATAATACATATAACATATATTTATAATTATATATACATATATGGTTGCAGACATATATACATATATATATATATATATATATATATATATATATATATATATATATATATATATAGGTTCATAGGTTCATACTAGGCTATCTGCCCAAGGGCATTTATAAGCCTAGCCCAGAGTTTTCTGGCTTTCACCACCCCTTTAGTTTGGAGGATACTATGCCCATTATTTTGCTGTGCCTCTGTCAAGCAGTAATACTGAGATAATCCCTGGGGTATATCTGCGATCTCCCATCCATTGGTCAAGATTTCTCTTGAACAGAGCCAGCGAGGTGCTCTGCCTCACATGTACCAGGATTTTGTTCCACAGCATAGGGAGTCTCTGGGTGATGAATCTGTCCCTCCAGCACGTCCTATTAATAACCGTGTCAAGGTTTAAGTCTCCCGCCCTTGTAGTTCTGAGGGATCTAGATTTTTTGAGGTGAAGCATGTTCATCAATTCTGGGTTGGACATGGTCTTGTATGTCAGGCACAGGTCACCTCTGAGCAGACGGTGAGCGACTGAATAGAGCTGGAGTTCCTTCAGTCGGGCAGCATAGGACATATTTTTGAGACCCTTTATCCTTTTGGTGAGGAACTTTTGGGGCCTTTCCAGTTGCTGCAGGTGTCGTGTCAGATACATTCCGAATGGGGCATTATACTCAATCATTGGTCTGATGAGTGATGAGTACAGGGGGACGATGACTTCCCTTGATCTAGATGTGAATCCCTTCATGATCAGGTGGGCAATGTAGAAGGTCTTCCTAACTGCTTTGGTAACGTGAGTGTCAAACGAAAGGTTACTGTCAACCTGGGTCCCCAGATCCCTGATAACCTCTTCTGTGCTTAGTGGATTGCCGCCTATATGGTAGCTAGGGGTAACCTTGTTTTTCCCGAAGGGTATGACTATGCATTTTTTGGTGTTTAACTTTAGGCCATGGCTCTGGCACCAGTTATCCATTTCTATAAGACCCTTCTGAAGGATATCAGTGTCAGATGTGTTCTCAACTATGGTGCCCAGTTTGCAGTCATCTGCAAATTTTGTCAGCCATAATCCTCCTGTGTTTGCTTGTACTTCTGAAAAGTAGATGCCGAACAGGAGTGGGCCCAGGACTGAGCCCTGTGGGACGCCACTTGTGACAGGCTTTGAGTCTGACATGGCGCCAGCAACTCTGACCCTGTGGGTTCTGTCTCTTAGCCAGTTTGCAACCCATCTTGTGACGTATGGGTTTACATTTAAGCTGATGAGTTTTTCAATGATACCTGAGTGGGGTATTGTGTCGAAAGCCTTTTCCAGGTCGAGGTAGGCTGTGTGGACTGCCTTTCCCTCATCAATGGCCTTGGTGACTGTTTCGAAGAAGTCAACCAAGTTTAAAAGGCATGATCTGCCTTTGACAAAGCCAAACTGGGTCGGATCCAAAGTCTGCAAGTCCCCTATGTCTTTATTTATGAGTTCCATTATGATCCTCTCCATAGCTTTGCAGATCAGGCTTGTCAAGCTGATGGGATGGTAATTTCCAGGGTCGGTGGAGGCACCGCCTTTGTGAAGTGGGATCAAAGTTGCCGTACGCCACTCCTTAGGCACGTATCCTGAGGTGAGGCTAAGATTAAACAGCTGCCCTAACTGCGGGTTTAATTCCTCATTGAGTTCGTGGAGCACACAACCGGGGACACCATCTGGTCCCATAGATGCTGTGTTTTTTGCCTTGGAGAGAGCAGTTCTCACCTGAGCGTTAGAGATGTTTGGGGGGGTTACAATCCTCTGGTATAGATATCTCACCTTTTGGGGGGGGAAGTTTGCACTGAACCTGTCAGCCAGTATGTTGGCAATGTCTGTAGGTTCAGTAATTTTTACATCATTTTGAACTAATTCTGAGCATATCTGGGAGTTTCCTCCCAGGTTTCTAACATAGCTAAAGAAGGCCTTATGATTGTCTTTTGAGTCCTTAGTGACTTTTCTCTCAAAATTTGCCTTGGATGATTTTATGAGTATATATTATATATATATATATATATATATATATATATATATATATATATATATATATACACATATATATACAATATATATATATATATATATATATATATATGTGTGTGTATGTGTGTGTGCATAGATATACACAGATATACAGCTATGATAGGAAACAGCACACAAGAATGACATATGTTCACAGGCTATGCCAATGGAAGTGATGGACCCAAGCAAGACACATGAAACACATAGCATGACCCCCACCCCAGCTGGACACAGGAAACATACACACAAACCCGCAAACAATGCAAATAGTCCACTGCTCCCCAGACCACAGGCAGGATACAACCGGGGGGGGGTACACAGTGCACCCGTGAAATCTAATCTTGGAACACAGACAGGAGCGTCCCTTGCAGGAAGCCCCAAAAATTGACATATAACCAAAGGAAGGTGATATGCTGACCATTTTGGCTGGGGTGTGTACATACCTGGAATACAAGGGTGGGAAAGCCTGATGACCCATGGGTCGAGACAATGTATGACATGGGCCCCATGAAGTGGAGAGTGGGCAGTGTGTAGTGGTGTGTTCAGACCCAACCACGACCCAGAGTAAGGATGGGTGCTGTAGAGGAGGTGCAGGTGGGGGAACTATGGGTAGCTAGTTATTGGTCTAGGTGTGCAGGTGTTGGCTGATGTGGGTCTATATGGACAGCCCCAGGGATGTAAGCAAAAGTGTTCATTGGGCAGAGGCGTCACCCAACAAGCAGCCACACTCGCTACGAGTCCCACTGCAGCAAAGTGTAATCTACATGGCAAGGAACGGAATAACCAGATGTAGATGTATATATGTAGAGGTGCCTCACAGCAAGAAGTTCTCTGGTTTGATCCTCAGCTGGGGTGCCTTCTGTGCGGAGTCTGCATGTCCTCCCTGTGGTCGCGTGGGTTTCCTCCGGGTGCTCCGGTTTCCTCCCACATCCCAAAGACATGCTGCAGGTGGATTGGACACTCTAAATTGGCCCTAGGTGTGCGTGTGAGTGTGCCTTCTGTGGAAGGTTGGGCGCCGGGCTGGCAACTCGACACTGTAAAACTCCACTGCCATTCAATGTGCGGACAAGGTGATCCGCTGTGGCGACCCCTAACCGGGAAAAAGCCGAAAGAAGAAGAAGAAGATGTATATATGTAGAGGTATGTGTGTGTATATCTACCCATAGTGACATAGAGATATACCTCTCCCTCTCCATAGTACAAATGTACACATACAGAGACAGAATATATATACATACCCACATATAGATATATACATATGCAGACACCCATAGACCCATACACATGTATATAGCTAGGATATGATACAGCAGTTACAAATTACATATGTTCACAGGCCATGCATTTGGGGGTGAGGGGTCCAATCAACAAACGTGTAACACGTATCAACCCCCCCCCCAAGCTAGACCGGTGAGACATACAGACACACAATAAAAGTAAACACACCACTGCTTCCCAGACCACAGGCAGAATACTACCAGTGGGAGAGATCTGCCAGGTCTAATCTTGAAACAAAGACATCAATGTCCCTTGTGGGACACTCCAAAAATTACTGATCATTGGAGTTAGTCCCTGTAATGATTCATCAAACCAGGCTGTAGACTTACATGGACCAGTAGGTTGTGCAAGACTGAAAACCCATGGGTCGACACAATGTACATGTGTCCCGACACGCAGAGAGTGGGCAGTGTGTAGTGGTGTGTTTATATCCCACCTGCACCCACAGTAAGGATGAGTGCTGTAGAGGAGGGGCAGGTGGGGGAACTATGGGTATGCAATTATGGGCCTAGGCACGCAGGTGTTGGCTGGTGCAGTCATATTAAGACCGCCCCGGGGATGAAAGTAATATTCCGAAATGGTCAGAGCTTACGCCCATACCTCTCAACCCCTAAAAGCAAATCCACTGGACAGGACATAAACCACTGGGGGAAAAAATAGGGACTCATACCTCTCAACTGTCCCTGATTTCCAGGGACATCCCTGATTTTGACTCAAATTCTAACTCTGTCCCTCTTAATCCCTCCTAAAACTAGTGGCTTCTGGAGGAAAGGTGGTGAATTACATGTATTGAATGATGACAATAATTAAGAGTTATAAACTTCTTTTACCTCAGAAAATATGTATTAATTCATATGCTCTGAATCTGTCACTGTTTCAAGTTAATAGCACTAATATTTTAAATGTGTCCCTGATTGTCCCTGATGTTGTCATAACTTGTTCCTGATTCAGTTGATATTTGTCCCCAATCGTTTGAGAGGTCTGATAGGGACAGAAAGCACATATTCCACTTACAACATTAGAAAGATGATAAAATGATAGGTATGCAGTAGCATGACTCGGCTGAAGAATGTGGGTTCCAAAACCCAATTACTTGTCTGTATTTAATGGTGTCAGTTCCCAGGTATTAGCCAGACAGGTGCAGATTGTAAGAGGAACACACCAATAGTATGAAGCAAACTCTGGACAGGCCACGGATTCCTTACAGTCGAACGGCATGCTTACGCCTAATGGGTAGCCATTCCCGATACTGTAGGCATGTAATCCGATGTAATAGGCAACACAAGGTAATATCATAGTCCTCACTCCCACCCAGGGGTGTGAGTGTCAGATGCAAACACCAAATGCAGTGCGTTGGCAAGTGCGGGAGCAAGCAGGTGTAAGCCTGTTTGGGTGCCGGTATGCGAGTATCACACTGGTGAAGCAATGTAAAGGCTAACTGAGTGTAAGAAACTGCAACCGGAGGTTAGCATTGCTTAGCTCCGTGCACACCGCTCACAACTGCTTTAAAGTGCCTTAATCACTCTGTACCCAACAGCTCATGTTCTGGCCAGCAACAAAATAACCAGCCTCTGCAAGGCTAGAACGCAGGACCCTGTACATCACAGTCATAGTAGTAAACCACTATGCCATGATAGCAATATATATAAAGGAGGTATCAGCAAACTAATCCTCACAACAGGGAAACAAAGCAAATATGTGAACTGAAACTATGTACAGTGTAATGTTCTATAACCTGCCACAGACCATAAATAAGTGAATTGGAGTACTGCAGTAAACACAGAGTTGAGTTGTCACTGTAATAAGGTTCTTGAAGTCCCCAGGACCCCATACAGTGTATGTACACATGAATGACGGATACCAGACACATATATAGCCTGTAATGAGTGAGACATCATTGATAAAAGTCAAACATAATGCTAGATAACCAATAAGCAATGCTAACCGCAGCACAGCCCAATTAAGTAATTCTAAGCAATGTGTAGGGAAGCCAATACAATATGCCCACAGGTACACCTCTTTAAGCAGTGCCAACCTGAAGTAAGCAGGTGTGCCCATAGCTTAGCCTTTTTTAAAACCGGCCAATTAAGGAAAAGCGTGGGAATCCGGTCCTACTTAAACCGAAGAGGTGGGAATACGGCTCATAACTGGTTGTAGCATCCCCCTGCAGGCAGAATGGCTGGAGTGGAAGAAGGCACTCACTTTAGAGTGCAGCGCTGAGGCATCCAAAAGTTCAAATTCATGGAATGGCTCCTGGTAAAGCACCATGACAGGAGACTACTGCAGGGCCAGTACCAGGGCTCGCAGTACAAAACAGAGACCTGGGACAGTCTCGCCCGTGACCTCACTGGTGCCACAGGTATCCCCCGGACTGGTGAGCAGGTCAGGCACCACCATGCAGACCTGAAGCGGTGGAGGGGGGATGTCCTGGAACAGTGGATCCAGGAAGCAAGGCAGATGCAAAATGCCCCAATACTAAGTACATTGGCCAAATACATTACTCTGTGCATTTTATTTACATTAATAAAACAGTTCCTGTCCAATCATTATGTGAGAACAGTACTCTTGCAAGGTGCTGTGTGCGAAATCATCATCATGAAAAAGGTAAATGGGGTAATCATAGAGGGACCGGTAGTGTCGTGTGTACAATGGGGTCATCTGCATCACGTGTACCTGGAACCTTTAGGAGTCATGTGCATGCCAGGATCGTGTGCCTGAGAGACAGAGGGGTGAAGACAACAGTAGTATGTTGTGATGCAAATTAAAAAGGTTACATGTGTCCAGTGGACACATGTGTGAAATGGACAGCTATGTATGAGCAAATGTTCTGGGAACAGAACAGCCTTTTGTTTCCGTCTTCGTAAGGTGAGTGTGGGATGTTGGGCAAAGAGAGTAGGTATGTTTGTGGAGGATAGGTTGGGTAGGATGACAGACAAGACAGCATACAGGGGTGGTATATGACACATGTGGGGGGATATACCTTGGACAGAGAGGGGTGTTCAGCAGTCACAAGCCCATGAGCCCCCAGATGGAAACAGTGGGACGGAGGTCCCCACCCATGGCCAGCCACCACTGCACCTTCACAGCTGCAAAGGTGGCTGTGCTGGGGGCTGTCTATGAGGGGCAGGCTCACCCTCTAAATGTGACCCTCTGCCCTCGAGCTGGTGTATCTGGCCTCAAAACCCTTTATTGAGCCCCCCTACGCACCACGTCCGTGACTGTATGACAGCTGACAAGTTCCTGTCTGGACCTGCTCCCAAGGGGGACAAGCCCCATCCTCAGTGGCGGTTCCACCAGAAGGTGGTGGAGGTCCAAGGCTAGGCCCCAGATGTGCTGGTGCCCGGTGCCATGGCCAGCTGAAGTGGGACAGGAGGTTCTGCAGGGACCTCCAATCCTATACAGCCTATGGTGTTGCAGTTTTAACACAGATATGGCTTAGTAATAGTCAACAGCATTCAGGATTACTTATAACAGCATGCATAGATATGACCATCAACCCAACACAACAGATGTCATGCATTTGCAGAGGGAGCACAACACATGCATATATACTGCAAGACATCTGTACAAAACACAGAAGACTTGTGACTGCAGCTATGAACAGTGGCCCATTATTGGCATGTCACTGTGAGAACCTCAGACAGTGACTGTCATATCACTGTTTCATGTGACATATGTCCAGTCAGGGATGCGATGGCAGTAACTCTCATCACTATCACCATGTACTGGCTGCAATCCTCACACTATGCTTCTGCAGTTCACAGATGTGTGTTCAATGAGTAACACAAGAAACAAATGGTTCCACACACTGACCAGTCCACAGGTGGCCCTACAGATGGGGGTTTCCTCACAAACAGAACATTGTCTTGTCAGTTTTAAAACATGCAGACTAGCCATTACCACACACAACCTGTTAAATTGGCAGTAGTCTCAATGAAGCATAGCTACACTTACATGCTGTAGTCATGTCTGGCACATCACCCTCCTGTCTTTAGGCTATTTTCAACTGTGTATGTTGTTTGAGGAATATCCAGATATAAACACCAGATCCAGGTTCCACTCACAGCGACTGTCATGGGCAAACACCAACATGATGTTCCTAGATATTGTACTGTGTTTCCATGTGATTGGCTATGGGAACGTCACCACAGCTGTTCCACATGCAATCAGCTAGAGGAGGACTGCAATAGGTGCAGAGGCCATCACCAGATCATGACCATCACTTACAAAACACAAGCTGCTGCTGAGCAGGTGTACAACTCCACATCCACCAGAGAGTGTGTGGGAGAGACAGACAGAGGCAAAGTACATCACAGAAGGGCTTGGAGACTAAAACCTAAGCATCGTCTGTCACACACCTACCAGTACAGGGTTTCAACCCCCTGACTGACTAGCCATTACTATTACAAGTGCATGCAGTTACTCCATGTGCCACAAAGCTGACATGTAGGTGTGCTGTAAGAACATATATGTGTGCTGGTGAGTGACATCTGCAACAGAGATACAGTAGACATACATTAGGTGTAGCACACATGGTTGTCCACATGAATATCAATGTCAACACAACTATGCTTTCTAAGGGACTCAGACACACTGTCACACTTTGCCAGGCTCACAAATACACTAACTACTTAGTTTGCCACACTGCAGTAATGCACAGGTATTACATGCACCACAGGAGATATCCTGAGGTTCTATGGGCTAGGGCATGTGAACGTGTCTGACATCAGTCAGTATGCCAATGGGAGTTATACTGGGTGTGACTGTGGTTGGCAACATCATACCCCACATGCAGACACAAGGTGCCAGTACTGACATGCATGTGTGCATTGCTTCAAGGGTGTGTAGTGGTTGACTGTGCAAGATGGCTGTACAAGGCTGGGTGAGGGGTAATCCTTGGCATCACGCCACCTGACAATGGTGTGCAGTGTGGTTCAGGGGTGTAGTGTCTGCAATGTCCCACACAGATGGGTATTGTACGAACTGTCCTGTCATCCTGGTTACTATTGTGTGTGGCCATTGCCTTGAAATGCATGCCATGTCTGTGTTTGATAGCCCTTGACATGGACATTGCCTGGGATGTGCACGTCCCACAATAATGTACAGTGACATGTACAAGTGTACCTGGTTTGCCTGGCACATGTTGTGTACACAGACTGTTATCATCAGATGTGCCAATACTGGCCTGGTGTGGCAGGACCTGCTAATAAACAGCAGGTTGACATTGCACCTGCATTGATAGCATGATCCATGTATTCCCTGGTGTCAGTGGCATCTGTCCATACAGGGCATGTGTGTAAGGCATTGTAAGTCCTTTGTGGATCACATTTGATGGCACCACATATGTTGCAGGCATCCAGTGGGGAAGATAGTGAAGGCACATTGTCCGCAATTATGTGACTATTGTACTGTTGGACAGGGTGCCATGCCCTATGCAGCCCACTACAATCACACCATGCCTACTATCTGTCAACAATGTGCAGGGTACTAGCAACATAGCGGGATATTCTAGGCAAGTGTGTTTGTGTATGACACATGGGTTCAGACCGTATTCCGTGTAATAGTAGGGTTGCATACTTTGTTCAACAGGCCTTTTGCCAGCTGTAGGGGTATGGCTTGCCAACCCAGTCCCTTGGCTGATTGACATCTGTATCCCTTGTGAGGTGGACATTGTGACATATAATATGGCCACCATATAGGAAAACTACAAAAAACGCTCCCCAACATGTCCAGTGGTTAGACACTCACAGCCATCACAACACAGGCTCTGACTGTCACACACAAACACACCTACCATGTCTTGGAATAGAACTCCTACCTAACTAGTTTATCACACTATAGCATTATGCAGTTACAGCATGCACTATTGAGATTATTGGGTTACAGCAGTCCTACAGGTGTATTTCTAGGTGGGTGACATCAGCAGGATTGCCAAAGGTGAGTATGTGAATTGTAAGGAGTGTGCGTACTCTAAAAAGCATTTTTTCTTTCTCAGGAAGACACACACACAGTTGGCCTGTCTGGGATTAGAACACCTACCAAACTAGTTTATCACACTACAGCATTACGCAGTTACAGCTCACGCTATGGAGATTACTGGGTTACAGCAGTCCCAGAGGTGTACTCCTAGGTGGGTGACATCAGCAGGATTGCCAAAGAAGGGCATTTCAAGTGTACTGCGAGTTGTACATGTCTTTTACCTGTGTGTACCCACTGCTTACTGTCGTGAAAACACTTTTACACCCGCTTACAACTGCCTTATTTAGTCCTAATTGACATTATCAACAAGCCTTGCAGGTCTTGAACCCTGGACCATGCACACCAAGGTCACTGAACTTACCACTAAGCCATCTGGGTTGTATACATGTTTCATGGATTTTAAAATATACATCTTACTACAGGTATTCCACAGTACTGAAAACAAATGGGACAGTCAATTTGTGTACATATGTACGGTACCCTTGAATGTACTGTACTCTGTGGAACAACATAGACAAGTCTACATCTGTACAGCTGTCATAACTAAATATATACATGCACCTACGGGATGTGTACACACAAACACACACACACACACACACACACATATGTATATATATATATATATATATATATATATATATATATATATATATATATATATATATATGCATATACGGAAGCAAAAAAAGTGCAAAGAACAAAAATAATCCAAGCAACCAGGATGAAACAGCAAATAATGACCTCCAAGGAAATAGCGTATCCACAATTTATTTATCCGCTTTCGTCGACAAGACTTCATCAGAATACAGAAAGTAAAAAGTAACAAGCTTAAATAGTTAAAACTTAATTAAAAACCATCACATGTTAAATTGAATAATGACTTTGACAATTAGTGCTTAAAGCACCCCTACAGATTTCACACTAAATGAAAAGAAACACTGCCCTTATCCTTATTAATTCTGAGTTTACGGTACTTCAAAAAACATTTAATGTTGATAGAATCGTTGATACCAGGGGGGCAATCAGATCTCAACCTGATCTGCCAACTAGTTTCTCGCTGCATAAGGTAATTCTTAAAATCACCATCCCTTAAATCCTTATGACAGACCTCAAGAATGGAGAACAAAAACTTTTTGAAAGATGGACAATTAATAGAATGTTTATACAGGGCATTAGTAACATCACCATTGGCTCCGTTGGTCTTAGTGTTAACTTTTTAGATGTTTGTTTACAATGGGACACCACTGACAAAAGATTTCATAGTCGGATTTTCAGAAAAAAGACATTTAGCAACGGGTACCTTCATTTTCGTAGTGGACATCCAAAGTATATAATTAATAACATTCCAAGGGGGCAATTTATCAGGGCCTGTCGCATGACTTCTAAGTTGAGTGATTTAAAGCTTGAGTTTCAATTTATCATGTCACTTTTTGTTGAGAGAGGGTATGACAAAATAATGTTGAAGCAAACAGCGGATGAAATCTTGTGTAAACGTGACACGCATTTTCCATCTTTATTGAATATTACTTCTGGAGAAGCCTTTTTGACCTCTGAGAAGGTTAACAATAGTCATGTTAATGCCAATTTGGCTTGTTCACTACGTATGAGCTCTGATTGTCAGCGCATTAAAAATATGGTGACCAAGAACTGGAGAGTCATTAGGGGAAATCCAGATATCTTTAATGTCCTTGGGGATAAGCCGGTTTTTGTTCAGAGGAACAATTTTAATATTAAAAAGATTTTAGAATATAATGACACCAAGGTTACACACGATAGTGTTGCTCTTACAAGGAAGAGGGGAATGCATTGTTGCAATCAATGCAACATGTGCAGATATATTTCTGTTGGGCCTTTTGTTACAGTGGCTTCTTTTGATAGAATTTTTACGGTTCCTGGTTTTGTTAATTGTTGCACTCAAGGTGTCGTATACATTGCCCTGTGTTCTTCGTGTACTGCATTTTATGTTGGTATGACGACCAGGCAGTTGAAAATTCAGATAAGAGAACATTTGTATAGCATTAAAAAATGTGATGTTACTAATGCCCTGTATAAACATTCTATTAATTGTCCATCTTTCAAAAAGTTTTTGTTCTCCATTCTTGAGGTCTGTCATAAGAATTTAAGGGATGGTGATTTTAAGAATTACCTTATGCAGTGAGAAACTAGTTGGCAGATCAGGTTGAGATCTGATTGCCCCCCTGGTATCAACGATTCTATCAACATTAAATGTTTTTTGAAGTACCGTAAACTCAGAATTAATAAGGATAAGGGCAGTGTTTCTTTTCATTTAGTGTGAAATCTGTAGGGGTGCTTTAAGCACTAATTTTCAAAGTCATTATTCAATTTAACATGTGATGGTTTTTAATTAAGTTTTAACTATTTAAGTTTGTTACTTTTTACTTTCTGTATTCTGATGAAGTCTTGTCGACGAAAGCGGATAAATAAATTGTGGATACGCTATTTCCTTGGAGGTCATTATTTGCTGTTTCATCCTGGTTGCTTGGAGTATATATGCATATACACAGACACAGCTATAACCATATATATATATATATATATATATATATATATATATATATATATATATATATATATATACACTCATGTCTGAACACCCTTTGTGACACAGAAGGGTTCCAAAGGAACTGACGTGTACACAAAACAGAGGCATCTCTTGTTTTATAACATTTAAATCTTAATTAGTTCACCAGAGAAGGGATGGTCATTGTGTATGTGGAGTTTGGGGTGGAGGATGATGGCTACGGTAATCTACCCTGGGGATTGTGGAATTTGGGTGCGGGAATGATGGGTATGGACTTACACCCCGGCGACCACTTCTGTGTCACTGCTCGACAGTAGCACAGGAAAATAACATACCCAACTGTAGTCATTCTTGACTGTCTGTTATTTTTTATTCCTAACTATGTAATACTTTGTGGACTCCCCTCACCACAGATGACTACCATGGTGTGCAGCATGTTAAAAGACATTACACATGTACGCCTGGCTACAGGGTATTCACACACACAAACACACACCCACTTGCCAGTATTGTGCATACACGTCTTGTCTATGTAAAGGTAACTAGTAGAGTGGTATGCTGTTGGGGTATATGCCACAGAACCCATACAATTACACTTACTCTGATTCCTCTTCTGAGCTGGGTGACATCACAGGACTGATTACTTGCAGTGGGGAGGGGAGAAAAGAGAGGTTTACCAGTTGACAAAGATAAAGGCCAGTGCAAAAGGTGGTATCTCTTCGGAATGCAGCAAAAACTGCTGTCATGACAGGATGCAGACACAAATACACACACACACACACACACACACACACACACACACACACACACACACACAGTTGCCAGTGGTGAGATCAGAACTCCTACCTATCTACAGATCACTATTACAGTACTACGCAGTTACGAGACCCGCCACAGAGTTTACACGTTTCAAGGCAGTCAGAATGCCCTTCTAAGATTGAGGACAACAACAAGGATACTGACAGTCAAGATGTACATAGCTGTAAACCTGTGTGTTTAAAGTAGGAGTCCATTGCAACCTGTATTCACAAACAAGACACATCATCTGCAGGTAAGACATAGGTAGACCTCAGAGGTATAGTTGTAGCACAACAAGCCCTGAACTGGAGTATGCCCATCTGAGGAATAGACAACTACTATCACTATACAGGGTTACAGAGGTCATACTCATACACATAGAATCACAGGAGTTGTTTGGATGCATTGACTCCAATTACACAAGGTGACAGTGGGCATGCTCATACACTTAGTAGCACAGGGCCGTTTGGGATGCACTATGACTACAACTACAGAAAGTTATACTAGGCATGCTCATGCACTTAGAAACAAAGGGCTTGTTTGGATGCACTGACTCAAATTACACAAGGTAGCAGTGGGGACGCTCACACACTTAATAGCACAGGGCTGTTTGGGATGCACTCCGATTCTAACCACAGAAGGCCACAATGTGCATGCTCATACACATACATGTACAGAACACATTGTAATGGTCTCCTATTGTAAACACACAGGTTTACAGCGATGTACATCTTAGTTGTCAGTATATATGCACATCATACAGGTTTACTACCAGATACCTGTATGTGGCCCGTAAATTATATATCTGGGTCTGTGCTGTGTGATACACATGCATACATGTACATGAAGTACTGACATATATATGTTAAGTATACACAATCATGCATGTGTGGAAGTGACAGACAATAGGTTAACTGGGACACACAGGTGGATGCTACCTACAGCATGTGTCACACACCTTGCTGCCCTGAAAGGCATATATTGATAGCAGGTTGTGGACAGTGGCATTATACTTGGAACAGTGGCATGTGCAAGCATAATATGTGAGCCCCATTGAGTAAGAGTACTGAGGTTCAGGTGTCAAGATGACCCCTCCCGGCTGTGTTAGTAGTTGTCATTACTAGCAGGACTGCTACACTAAGTATAACTGACATTGGTCATATACACAATGTCTGCTGCTGTCCGTCATCTTAGATGTGGCATTTGATACCAAGCACATTACTGCCACTTGCACTGATGTCATGGTACGAGTGGCAACTGTTTGACCAAAACAATCAGCCAATATCTTGCTGTCATTATGAGGTTGTCCAGTGTCTGTCATTTTGGGCTGTCATGACTGAACGACAAGCTTTCGACACAGAGCACATGCATCCATGTTTCAAGTGAGTGTGGATAACACCTAGGTCGCATTTACCCATATAGTCGCATTCCAAGGCAAAAGTCCTACACACAGAAGTAACACCCTGACAGCTACAAGACAATTGCATTGGATGCTTATGCTAACCAGTGCTAGATGTGTGGCTTTTGTAATCCATTTGCTCAATGTAGAACCTACAACAGAAAATACTGACATCTGTGCAGTGAGGAACACCTGGCTGAAGGCTCTGTAATGTACAACTGCACTACCACCATATAACTCAGATCCAGACATGTGGGCCATAACACTGGTATGGACCATTCCAGGTGGTGGTTTCCACATATTCATAAAGGCTACTCACATGTAAAGACCACTACTCCGACAAAATTCATCACAGATGAGTCAGGTACAGGTGACAGTGGCAAACACTGCATTCTAGGTTGTATCCTCATATACATCCACCACCTTGTCCTCAGCCTACCAACACACATCCATACATGTGGTATGACATAGTATGGTAGACCACCAGATAACCTTCAATTGCTGGACTGTACCTAGGCTTACATCAGCTGTGCAAAGTATCCATGTACTGACACAGTTGCATAATGTGTTATGCAATGCAATAATACCACTGTTTGTAACAAGGTCAGTTGTAAACATACAAGGGTCCCTTGGATGTTGTCAGCATTAACACAGTCGACTGTTGCTGTACACCAGTAAACAACACCCTCGTGGTTGGATATGACCTAACTGTACTTGCCCTGGATATGTACATCCCACACTCATATAACATAAATGAAATTACCATAGCTATCATTGTCCTTGCTACATTCATTACACACATGCACATGGCAGATAACATGCTAACAGTACATAAGGTTTGATATCTAAATTAACAGAGGTAATATTCCCTCTCTACTGGTCACCCATGACACCTATCATATCATACAACAACCCATGTGGCATGTATGTCATTAGACATGTCCACCTAATGCAATGCCTATAAACATACCCAAATAACAGGATAACAGGACCTACACACGGCCTGTATTGACAGACTCAGGAAAATCCAGCTCTGCTCTGTATGTTCCAGAGTAGTTACAGGTGATATGTCCATGACATGTACAGCCGTATGTGCCCACAGCTCCTACATATACCCCATGTCAACAATTGCAAGCCATGCATGCTGTGTGCTGTCTGGATATTAGCCTTATTACAATAGCCAGAACGTGCTGGGGTGAGAGGTTTACAAGCCACAGACCTCACACATGTTTGAATGAGTGCACTGCCTAGCTCTAACAGAGCACATTGCTGGAACTATTCCAGTAAACACGAGGTGTGCATGGCAAATAAGATGTGCTCACTGTTGACCATTACAGTGCCCTGGCTTCCCCATGGAACTGTCAAGCAACAGTTTGTAGGATCATGACATGAAATAATGCTGTGAGTGTCTTGCAGATATGTGCTGTTGTCATATATATACACTTGGCTACTCAGTGAAGGTGGGTGTGTGTCCTACCAGTACATGAATATAACATCCATTATGGTGTAATGCTCGGCTAGGTTTCAAACATGGCGTGGGGAAGGTGTGGAATGTATCCTCTTGACCTGCTAGTCCACTTACTGATATAGACTGCATATGTGTACATATGTGTACATGTATTGATGTGTGTTTAGATTCCATGCGTGTGCAGTGTCTGATGTTTGAAGGTGACTGTTGTCTTAGTACATCATGCTGTTGCAATGCAGCCTCAACATTGCCAACTGTATATGGTGATATGCCCAAAGTACAGTAAGCTGTACATTAGGTATGGACAGATGTTTGGACATGACTACTAAGTGGTGGGACTACTTTGCAGATGAATGATTACTGAGGACAGCTCACAGGTGTGTTACAACCATTCCTACAATAACCTGTGTAACAGCTAAGCTCTGGTTTTGTTAACTGAAGTGGAAGACAGACAATGTAGAATGCAGTGCAAACCTCTTGACACCTGTAACAGTAACACCTCCCCCGTCCATATATTGTGCATATATCGGCACAGTTGGCAAAGGAAAGAGTCAGTACACCTTGTAGTGCATGCGATAGTGCTGTACATCTGTAATACCTATCATGAGATAGGCAGGTGTTTGATTCACAATACTGGCACATGTGGGTGTGTGTGTCTATATATGTCACGTATGGTGGGGAATACATCCCACATGTTTTTCATTCTCTTGAACACTGTTGTAGACATCAGTACAGAGTGAAGTGTAGAAAGAAAGGCATAGACAGGTGGTTAAACCTCACACATGTCAAGTGTCTGTTTGTGTGTGACAAAGGTGTATATCTTTGTGAATGCCACAGTGTGTGTGTGTGTGTGTGTGTGTGTGTGTGTGTGTGTGTGTGTGTGTGTGTGTGTGTGTGTGTGTGTGTGTGTGTGTGTGTGTGTGTGTGTGTGTGCATGTATGGCTGTCCAGTCCCTGGAGTGAGGCTGTATTTTACCATAGTGAAATGTTAATGCCCCCTCACCCCATCCACTCAATGCAATCAAGTATCCCTGTTGATATCAGCAATCTTAGAAGGGCATTCAAACTGCTTGTTAACATGTACACCCTGGGGTGTGGCTTGTTGTTACATAGCCTACTGATGAACCCCCCTCCGCACATACACTCACTGCACTCTAGTATCCCTGTCAATGTCCTCGATCTTAGGTCATTCCAACTACCTGTACATGTGTAATTTCTGTGGCATGTCTTGTAAATGCGTAGTACTATAATGAAGATTTGCACATAAGCAGGGGTTCTCATCCCAACACTGGCAACTGTGTGTGTGTGTGTGTGTGTGTGTGTGTGTGTGTGTGTGTGTGTGTGTGTCAGAGTGTGTGTCACTGTCTCTGTGAATCCCTGAGTGTGTGGGTGTGTCTGTGTTTGCATCCTTTCAATGGAGTGGGTATTACTGCTTCCCAATGAGAAGCCACTATTTCCACTGGCCTTTACCCTTGTCATCTACTATACCACTCTTCTACCTCCTCCCCACACCAGGTAACTATACCCGTGATGTCACCCACAAAGGATGTGACCACTCTGAACACAGTAGCTTACTACACAGCTATCATGCTCTTGGATCATTGGAACAGTAAACATAATTGAAACATGGGAGATTATAACTGTGATGTGGAAGCTACAACGTGCATGCAGGTATTGTCATACAGACCTGTGAGTAGTCAACATGTACATATGGGACACTAACCACAAACACTGACATCCCCCAGCACATGCAACTACACCTGAAAGAGGAAGGCAGAACATCAAGATCAACATGCAGTTACTGTTGTTACACATGATACATACTGTCAAACATACAAAATGCATTCTAAAACTGTAATAAATGGCATGTCTGCTGCCTGTCAACACTACTCAACAATATTAATCTACAATTGTCTTCCTTGTATGTTCACCCTGTGCTTCAGATCATATGAGCATGTCCCTGCACCGATGGTGTGGATGACAGGGATGTGGCACAGGCATCATCATATGCACAGGGTGATAATGTTTGCCAGAGGCCTAGGCTGCGCCATTGGATGACATCATGTGTGTGGGTTAGGGCCTTTGATATCATTGAGCGTGTGTGGGTATTATGTGTGTGTGTGTTGAGGTACCCTACATTTGTTTCTGGTGTCTGTTTGTGTGTGTGTGTGTGTGTGTGTGTGTGTGTGTGTGTGTGTGTGTGTGTGTGTGTGTGTGTGTGTGTGTGTGTGTGTGTGTGTGTGTGTGTGTGTGTGTGTGTGTGTGTGTGGGGCATATGGCTGGCCTACACAGGGGAATTATTGACAGATGCAGAATGTACAGGGCAGGTTTCACAGTTCATGGTGTCCAGCCACGACCACGTGACCTGCGCCTGCCACGGGTTGCATGGGCACTACCAGGCAGAGGTCCAGATTAGGTATTGTCTGATGATGCATGTCCACTGGAACCATGTCCGTTTTGGGACCGTCCTGGACCATGTGCACATGGCCTGCTGTGTCCTGGTGTGGGCAGCACAGCACCAGCTGCACTGCTGATGCTACTGCCACTATGGGAGCGGGCATGTGCAGTAGCATGTTCATGTAGACCTTCAACAGGTGATGTAACTGACCTACGTCCACGTGCCCAACACCTCACTCCCAGCAGATGTTCCAGCACAGACATTCCACTCTCGAGGATTGACATGCCACAGTCAAGGACTCCCACCATGTCACCCAATCATCTATCCAAAACATCTGCAAGATGATGGTGAGCATTTGCAATTACCTGGATGTTGTCAGTTAATGAACGGACAGCAGACCTCTGAAGCCTCAGCAGCACGTGCCTGTGCCTCCATTACAGCCTGAAACATGCATCTAATGACTCCAGCTAATGTGCTTTGTCTCTCAGGGGCATGTTGGCCAGTGGTCCTCCTACGAGTAGCACTGGGCACATGCCTGTGTGGGATATCACCAGTCAGTTGGTTGCGATCATGGTGTGCAGGCTCACCTTTCATTGTCTCCACACTTCCCTGTTCCATGTTATCACCCGCCAACTGTCTTTCCTCTATGGCCACTGGTGATGGGGTATATGTAGGCAGGAGAGCTGTGTATGAGGATGAGGGGGATACAAGTGGAATGGCAACCAATGGCACAGATTCAGTCCATAACAACCCTGCCTGTGCCTCAATCATAACTTTCATCATCACTGCTAGAGTCTGTGGGGACACTAACATCAGTTGGACCGCAGGAGGGCAACGCACCTTCATCAACACCTGTGGGGGCAGACAAGAACTGTACATTACAAGTTATACAGCACAGACACACAGACACATGCTATGGCACCCAACGGCATGCAACATGTAGGTGATATGGCAGATGGCATTCAGCTTAGACAATTATAGTGGTAGTTATCATACATCCCTGAGATGCACACAACAGCATGCATGTGTTATAGCAGACGGCATGCACCTTACACAATTATAGTGGTAGTTAGCATACATACCTGTGTTGCACCATTTGTCTAGTAGCTTATGCCCCATACCTGCAACACAATGCATGCACTATGCACCATTGCACCACACTGCCATGTTGTGTGCAACATACCCCACATGTTAACAGACCAGCGCTGACCTTTGTACATCTGCCACTGATGCTGTGTGTTGGCCACTGTCCCTATGTGTGAGGACATGAGCAGATGGGTATGTTGACTGAATACTATGTTTGCCTGAGCCCTAGCTTGCATATCTCCCCCAAAGCAGTGCATGTCTGTTCAACATTATTCCACCTACCCCTGAGCTGAGTCTACAGACATTGTGCATGTGGCTGTACAAACATGTTTGATATGCCTGTCCCTACTTTGCAATGGTGCCACAGACCAACACAGGTTTACACTACACCGGCCTGATCTGTGGCATATTACCTTGCCAATCACATGTAGTATGACATGTCTTCTGCTGGTGTGTTGAATGACATGCATACATATGTAACACAATGGCGTCCTTTCAAATATACAGTACGGTAATGGTGACCCAATGCAGGGACGTGTTATACTAACATGGGCTTTCAGCTGACGCAATGTTGTCTGTCTGCCCTACAAATATGCAGTGACATACTGCACATTGAGTTGATGTGCATACCCATTGCAGGGCATCATGTGGCCTCACTACACTATTGCTATACAGTGTGAGTTACTGACATAGTTCATAGCCATGACTTTGTTCACATACAATACATATCTAATGTGGAATGTGACCCACGTCACTGAGGTGTATACACACTAAACCCTAATGTGGAATGTGTGACACAGGTCACAGAAGGGTATACAGATGACACCCCTGCACATCTGCAACCATATTACTGATGCCTGGCAACTATGCCCACACATGGCTAACTTAGCAGTACTCCATGTCCCACATGCCATCTGTGTACCTCACACACACATGAGGAGCAGGCATGACAGTGATGTCTGACACCAGCAAGGTGAATGTACTGTATCTGTGGCCTGATGTGGTTGGAGGTGTACATTGTGCAACACATGTATGTATTTGGATACTGTATAGGTGAATGCTTTCATATCGTGACACACTCAAGATGTTCAAGACATGTTATGTGGTGGTTTGATGTCATGCCTACACAAGCTGTGCACAGGCCTGTATGATGTTTAGTGTTTCACATCTGCAATACCACCATTACACAAAGGCCATAGTTGCATTGTGTCAAGCCAATGTACAACAGGGTGTACACACATGTACATCACTTCTACTGTGTGTGTCGCTTCATGTCTCTGGTCATCCTTCATGGCCATGTGTACACATGTTTTGTCCAATGGTTGTGATGGCCATCTATTTCACATGTCAGTGTTATCCCATTTGACATACACCCATAGATGCCATATGCTCCACTGAGGAGAGTGTTATGCAGACAAAGGGTGGTATGTTTGGGGTGTGAGATATCATGTTTTGCAGGCTAGTTGAGCAGTGTTGCAGTCAGCCCACTACATGTCATGGACATGTCAGATAGCACATGACATTGTGTGACATTCATAGCAAGGGTATAATCCACAAGGGTGTATCCTGTGGGCTGGTCATACTCCAGTTCCAATACATTTAGAGTGTGTGCACACATATGCTCTCTGTACAGTACTGTTTGTATTCCCAACATGTGTAATGTGGATCTGTAGTACCTGTCCCTACAGTGAACCACACCTCCACAATTGTATTCATAGCTATCCACACATCTGGCAATGACAGTTTGTAAGGTTTAGTGTAGGTGTTTCATATAGTCTTCAATTGTTTTACATGAGTAACCACTGTGATGCATTGCAGGTCTGACCAGTGTATATTAACAGGACCACCATACATTATGTGTACGTGTGTTATGGCAGATAGCATGCAATTAGTATGATCTGTGCATTAGCAAGCCTGGTAAATAATAACAATCTCACCTGACACAGACTGCTGTCACTACAAAATGCCAGAGGTACCTAAACAGGAGTGTCACAGCAATAAGATTATTATCCACACCTGTGTGATAGCTACAGGGTGCAATGTCCATGCTAGCACATAAGCCAGTACAATACACTATACTACGGAGTATGCACATCTGTGCATAGAGTAGCAGACTATAGTATGTGGCATGTGTGCATACATGCATTTCATATGATGTTACATTACATATTGTACAGTAACACATGTAACTATGTGAAATATAGTTGTGTTATATGTGCAGTACTGACTTACCAGGCAACTCCAGGCTTGGTGGTTGAGAGACACCCACCTCCACAATACCAGCTAAAGTTTGTGGATGGAGGTCTGCAGGTGTCCCTATGTTGGCCAGTAGCTCCTCGGTATGTGTGAGTGGGGGCTGGGTGAGTGGCCCCCCACCTGTTGCACCTTGTTCCCTGGTGATTGCATTAGCATGCTGTTTTGCCCATCTTATGAGGTTGGTGCAGTGTCGGCACACCTACTGATAGATGCAATTGTGGCCGCCAACATCATTTACCCTCCTGCGGAGTTCCTCCCACAGGGCATCCTGCTGCTGTGCATCCTGTGGCACATGGCTGAAGAGTGTTAAATGGTTGTTGAGGAGGTACAGGATGAGGACCTCATCCTCCAAGCGGGGGTATGCTGGCAGCCTGGCACGTGGCATACCTGGAAGACATAATGATGGAGACAGGTCACAGTAACTCACAGAGAAGTACAGAATAGGTTCATAGATTAGTACCAGGCTAACTTCCCTTGCGAGCCATTTTAAGCCTAGCCAATTATACCTTGTGAGACTCAAACCCTGCACCTTGTGTTTGTAAGGCAAACACCTTAACCATTAGGCCACCCTCCCAACCCTACAGTACAGCTGAACATACATGTGTATCACATTTATTAAGATTACAAATAAGTCTTTGCAAATCTACATGACACTAACACCACTGACATGTTTAACTCACACACATTTGACACTTACTGGTGATGTGATGTTATCACCATATATGTGTGTCTCAAGTGATGACATTGCTCATACTCCATGTGGACGTTGTCTTGATGCGAGCATGTCTGTTTGCCTGTACTGGTGTCTTTACCTATCAGCATATGCCTGGATGTTTTCACATTAATGCAGTAGACCTTAATGCTGTCTATATGTCACATATATAGTCATACACAGCCTTAAGGGACGTGACCTGTGACCCTGCAGACTTGCTCACAGAATGTTTTACATGTATGTGTTTTGCCTTATACATCAACATGGCACTGTACAGCTGTGTAGCATCCTGCCATGTATTACCTGTGTTGCACATGTGAAACACATGGGACAATAGCTAGCCTGATGGTATTTGCAGGGTTGGATATCCACTATAGCATGTATGGTCATAGTGAACTAGAAGGCTATATGCCCTGGGCCATTTATGAGCCTAGGCTGAAAGGTTACCTAGCTGTAGCCAAGTTTCAGTGGCCAGTTCAAGCAGTGCCACAGAACTGATCTACAGGATTACTGATATATTTGCCATGCGGTCATCACACCATGTCACAAAGAGAGGCAATGTGCAGCTTTGCTGGACAGGGATGCATAGTATGGCAGGAATATGTAAAGTGTATGTGACAGAGATCTGTCAGGCATGTTGTCATCCTTGTACTAGAAAGGTGGATGTTCATGAAGTATGTGTTTATTTGGAATCAGGATGTGTTAAGTGTAGCATGTCCAACATCTGTGGGTTGGACATGGCTTTATTCAGGGTAGGCTGCATACTACATAGTGGAGCTAGGGATTGGGAAGGGCAGTGTAGGTCATCTGAACATGGGCAATAACCCTTAAAGGAAATATGTGCTCTATTATGGCTCACATGAGTGTTGAGTATGGCTGAACAATGATCTCTGTATTCATGGATGGCACCCTGTCATGATTAGGGGTGCCACATATGACTACCTGACTGGTGTGGTGAAGTAACTATCAAAGGAAAGGCTACTGTCCAGCTGCATCCAATACATACACAGTTTCCATTATGCTGACCACTGCCTAGGTGGTAGTTCATGGGTACAGGGTTTTTAACATAGGGGATGACAATGCAATACTTAGCTGTCAGATTATGGCCATACGTCACACACCACACATCTGACCCACAAAGGACCTTCTGTATGTTGACCACAGCACACATTGAGTCAACTATTGCTCCTAGTTCATAGTCATTTGCAAACATCAATAGGCAGATGCCTTATGTGTTAGTCTGTGTGGTATAGATAACAAACAGGGCGAGTACCAGTAATGAACCCTGCATTACTGTAGCTGGCACTGGTTTGATGTGCGTGTATTAGTCAGGCACCTTCTGTAGTGTTGGCTCTGCCAGCAGTCCAGTTGTCAACCACTCCTGTGACACATGAATATACACCTAGTTTACTGAGTGTAGCTGGAGCACAGTATGGATGATGGTGTCCTAAGACCTGGCAAGGTCATGATATGTTGTGTGAATCAGCCTTACTGTCATCTACAGCTGTACTGACTACATCAAATAAGCTGATCACACCAGACTCAGCAGGGTATTAGTGCACTATTTCCCATTATCAGTGGTGTCTCCCCCTTTGTGGGGTGTGATAACTGTTGCTTTGCACCATTCAGTGTGTACAAAGCCTGACATGGAGCTATGACTGAACATGTGTATGTGGAGAGCAAATTGTTCTTACATTTGTGTAGGATACACCCTGGGATG
Organism: Protopterus annectens; assembly: GCF_019279795.1. Classification (NCBI taxonomy): domain Eukaryota; kingdom Metazoa; phylum Chordata; order Ceratodontiformes; family Protopteridae; genus Protopterus; species Protopterus annectens. The sequence continues at coordinate 63,847,426 of NC_056740.1, read as the reverse complement.
TTGACATGTCCCATGAAGCTGTATGTATGGCTTTAGAGACTGCAGCTTGTACCTGCATAGTTGTTATTACAGGGGCTCTGTAGTGTACATGGATATATAAATATGTATATCTGTTGGGGGCTAGGTGGGAGTGGGTTTAGGTTCTCCAAGACCCTATCTGGATGAACAGGTGCTATTTCTGTAGGTGCAGTACTTCCCATGCCATAGTGCTGTGCAGCACAGAAGGTCTTGCTGTTGCCATTACGATTCATGACACAGCTATAGAATGCTTTGTGGTTGGCCTCTTAATATGTAGCTGATTAGTTTCACAGTAGCTGTGTGTGGTTTTATATGGTATATCTGCATCATACTGAGGCTGACCAGGGATCACCTACACTCATGTGTGTTCACTCTTGCAACAGTTACTACCTTCTGTGGTACAGTTTAAGGCAGGATATCACCAGTTTGCCTTCTTGTTTAGTGTTTGGTTAAATCTTGGTTCTGTTTCAATGGCACAATCACTGCACGTATGTGACTGCTTAAAGTTCATTTGTATAGGATTCAGCATTTGCACATGCATTGTCCATCTGCATGGGTGCCATGTCAGTCATACTTTGCTGTTAAGAAGCATACCATTGGCTTTGGAGACTGACTATGTGTAGTATACTGTTAGCCCTGTTTGTGTGACTATTGTGATCCAGATCATTGAGGTTGATGGAATCCAACATGCATTGAGCGCAGGTGTTGGTACATGAGGAGTCTTCCCAGTTCATAATGGAATAGTTGAGAGTAGCCATTATTATGGTTTTCTGTCTCAAACCTAATCTTCCCCATTACAGTACAATATGACTGTACGGAATTCTGCGGCATGGCGGCTGATCTATTGCAAGATGCAATTTGGATTCTACTTTGGCACAAAGGTAGTTGCTCAGGATAATGCATCTGAAGTTATGCAAGTGCAACCAGTGTGGGGGTGTACATATCTTTCAGGACTATGGACACACCTGCGGCCCGTGTGTTCCAATAAAGGATAATGGGCAAGAGGTGAGGTATGTGTTATAACATGGTCATGTAGGTGTGCTCTCCGGAGCATTGAACCATGTCTCAGTCACTGCACAGATATGGTCTCCATGTTAGGAATTGACATATGTGAGTCCATATTGTGTTTCTGACGTATCATTGAGTAGCGTGATCCACAGTTTATTGCTTGGCTGTCCCTGTAACATCAGTGGACATTCACTTGAACTGTGCATGATGAAGGCACTATAGGGGAGGCATGAGCCCTAGCCAGTATCCAGATTCCCAGGGGTGACAGGTGCAGGCCCTGTCTGGCAAAGCATCATGGTCTGTCAACCATGTTATCCCAGGCAGAGAGATACTGGATACCCTTTGAATTGCAACACTACATTAGACAATTGTGGAATACAATCCTTTTGTCCCTGTACTGCAGTATCATCCTGGCCAATGGCAGAATGCTACCCAGGCCTTGGGACATACCTGCATGGGCTACAAGACCTGACAGTTCCTACATGTGTTTCCATGCAGTCCAGGATACTGCATCACAGGTCCTGCACAACAACATGGAATATGCCAGAGCCATGTGTATAGTTCAAAAGGTGGTCTGAGTGTATGGGCTTGTGGTTAATCATGGCAGACAGGCAGCTGACAGTATGTATGCCCTCGTATAGCTTGGTGTGTAACATAGTGCTAGAGTTTGCATTCACAAATGAGAACTGTTGGGTATGTTTCCGGCCACGTGTTCTGAGGAGTGGCACAATTATGCAAACTATGTCATATAGTTTATGTATTTCATTGTCTGTCTATTCCAGCTTGGGAGGTCACTTGTTTGGCCAGATACTTAGAAGCGTCTGTGAATGTGTGTGATTTCTGGTAGTGTGTGGGTGTCCTTACTGTGTTCTGGTAAGGGTATGTATTGGTTGTGATGATGAGATGCATGTGTTAACCTACACTTCATGACTGTCCAGTCCAGTCATGGCTGTGGACTGGACTGCCTTCCAGCTTACCCCTGTAGCTGCACCCCAGACAATGTGTGGGGTGTGGTGTTAGGTGGGTTTGGCAGTGTACATGGCATAGAGATTATATTCCCCCAGGATGGCCACATACACAAAGCTGACATTAGTAAACACCAGTAGCTGACTAGTGGACATGCCTGTATGAGCATTCAGTACAAGTATCAAGTACTGTATTTAGTTTATTTATTGCTTATGAAGATGTTTTAGACAGTGATGCTCACATGTAAATATTTGTGTTATGGACGTGACAACACTGGCTATTACAGAAACATTGTAGCTACCTTTAGCAGCAATCCTCCTCTGAGGAGCACATCACATCCTGATAGCTGATTACAGATGATGCAAGTGTCTACAGGTCTGTTTCCTTTTCTGGGTATATACTCACATATCCACCAGGACCATGAGCTCTGTTGGGCACAGACACCCACTCCCCAAACAGAGTCATGTATCAATAGACTCTGCTGCCACTATCAACATGATCAGGATATAATCAGATAGTGTAAGCCATCACCTATGAAGCGGCTATTACACATGGGCAGCAGTCTCCTACATCTTACACTCCTACTGCAGATGTTACACTGGAGTTAAAGATGATATGCAACCTGTTTCATTACCAGTACTGTGCACTACCTTACATACAATATGTGCAAGTGGCTGTTAGGTTGGCAATGAGAGGTTAGGTTACACAAACCTGGTAGTTCAACCAGTGTGTCTCTACGCTCAATATCCACTCTATGTAGGTGTGCACATAGCCATTTGGCCCAGCCCTGTAACAAGGGTCACTACACATTTGCATAACATGTACACATGCACAGCTGTTACTACTTGCAAATGATACTAGAGAGGTGGATATTACATGTGTTATGTGCATGGATAGATACCTAGCTCTTCCAATTATCTTGCTATCATGCTACTAAACAGTCAGATGGATACAAGTGATATGTATCCTGTTATTGAGTATTGTATTTGCCAATAGACATAACTAATGTTTGCATAACATAACAGAAGTGCTATGTAAAATGGAATACAGATATGCCTAAAATACTGTACATTGCACAGTTATTGGCACAATATCCCACAATGCAAACCATATTTGCACAGTAAGCCTACCTTTGACATGTTCATCTTACTTATACACCCATACATATGTCTACTGTTACATTATATCCACATATACTATCCCCTGTTATAGCACATACTTGTTGGACCAACCCTGACACTGACAGTGGCTGGAAGCGAATTGGTGAGTTCCAAGCCCATATATATATATATATATATATATATATATATATATATATATATATATATATATATCATCCCTTGTGGTGTATGAGGAGTTTGCCTTGTGACCTACAGCAGTACACACATAGAATACTACAAGCATTACCACTGCTCAACAATACATCGCTACAAGATAGCTGTTTCCACTATATGCATTGATTACACTGTAATTCTTACAGAACAGGTACTACATACACAGAGGTGTTATTGACTGGTATATTACTTGTTTTCGGCTTGTGTTTCAGTATTATGTACTGTTCTACAGGTAGATACAGATGGTTTGAATGTGTGACAAGGCATCCTTTTATAGTTAGAGATCAGTAACATGTGCTATCCTGATAACCAATTGGTGTTCCTAAGTAGTTAATTACATGCACATCAGCTGTGCAGCTACAGCCTTAGCCAATACCATAGCAACAGTGGAGTATAACTGAGTACTCCACTTGGGTGTTGTCCCTTTGCCTTACTTGTGAGGAAGACAGTGTGGAAGTGTTATTTGAAATATATTGCAACAGCTGTATGGAGACGAACACTAATATATTGTGTGTAATGCCTAGAGGATTTGATCTAAATGTGAGTACTGCTGTTATATTTCTGAACATTGCTACTTGTGCAGGGTTTGTCTGTACCTAATACTTCTGCATATGTTTCAGTCTGGCCAGGATGTTTGACCAGCTCAAGGCTGCATAGCTATGTATATAATGTTAGGGGGTTTACAGGGTGCTTACCAGACATCTTTAGTTTGGTGTTAATGTGTATCATACTGTGCTGATAATCAGCAACCGGTAACACTTCCAGGTGTACTAAACTTTCAACACTCTGAAACAGGATTAGTTCAAACAAACCCTGTAACATCAGCAGCTATTCCATTGTATAACAGCAACTATTTCACATAGGGCCATGTTAGTGTGTCTGTGTCCAGGTATGTTAAGGTTTCAGCAGATGTCATACAGTGGTTGAATAATTGGTTATGGTATGACAGTATTTATTGATGTAATTAGTTTGGGTGTGGCGGAGATGTTGGTGGGTGTACATAGCAGATGCAGGTGTGTAGGAACCACTTTTATACATCTTCTATATGTGTGTGGGGGTTCTTTCCCTATGTGAACACCTATCCCTCAGTGGCCTAATACTATGGTAATTGCAGACTGATTCATTAAGGCACTGTTAAATGCTTCCTGTATAGCATGCAGGTACTGTTAGTCCTTGAATCCTTTTGGCAATACATCGGAATGTAATAAAGTTTTGCTAAATGAAAGCTGTCTGTGTATTTTTGTCATGGATATTTGCAGTCATTGCAGTTGTGTTGGTGACTGTGTCCATAGAACATATTTGTAATAGTGTATTGGCAAATACTCTTCATATGTTATGTTCATATTGTTTGGGGGGGGGGCAGAATGTGTGATTGCTATAAAGTCCATGTTATACTCCGATATGAAAACTTCAGATGCTGTCTACACACATGTATGTAAGTGTGTGTGTGTGTGTGTGTGTGTGTGTGTGTGTGTGTGTGTGTGTGTAAATATATATATATATATATATATATATATATATATATATATACATATATATATATATAAATATATGTGTACATATATATAGACATAATATATAATATATATTATTGCATATGTTTATCTGTACCTCCATAGATGTGTAGATGTTTTTAACCTATCTATATATCTACATACATATGTATATCTCTATATACTGACATGTCTCTATGTATCTCGCTCTCTTTATATAGGTTCATAGGTTCATAGGTAGGTATTAGGCTATTGGCCCTAGGTTCCATTAAAGCCTAGCCAAAGGTACCCTGGCTTTCGCCACCCAAGAAAATTATTTTCCTGTGCCACTGTCGAGCAGAGCCACAGAAGTGATCCCCGTGGTGAATATAGATTCATAGGTAGATACTAGGCTATTGGCCCTAGGGCCTATATACATGAGCATACACCTTTCATTGGATACACGGCAGTTTGTTCTATTTCCACACATTCCTTCCTTTTGTGTTTTAACCTGTCTGCATACACAACTGGTATAGCATCTCAGGTAGCTTAGTGGTAGGTTACTCTGAGGATGGAGTATATGGTTGTGGGTTCTAATCTTGAAACGTGTTATTATTTTACCTCTCAGTAATAGGCAATGGTAGGGAAAGTGTGAATAACACACATTTAAGCAGCTGTAAGCAGATTTGCCTGTGGTGTGCATGACGTTAAGCAAAGGTTAAACCTGTGAAGTGCTTCTCCATTTAACCGTGTTTAAGCGCCGCTTACAACTATCAAGCAAACCTGTGCAAACCCACTTACAACTGCTTAAAAGTGCTTTAATCCACCTGCATCCAACAGCCCTTATTCTGGCCCTCAAAATAACTTAACAGCCCTTGCACCCGGGACCATGAACACCACATTCACTGACTTTACCACTAAGGCATCTGAGATATGTACAAATGTTATGGTGTTTAGAACGTACATTTTACTACAGGCATTCCTCACTACTGAAAACAAATGTGACAGTCAGTTGGTGTACATATCTCTGATACATGTTAATGTTCATATGTTTGTGGAATTAGGTGTTGCAATGTGACATGACAGGGTGTATTATGGATGAGAACGGTTCTTGTTTTGTGTCCTTTTTATATTGTCCCCATACTCCATGTATACCCCTCCAGTTCACTTATTGAACATCCGACCTATGCTCTCCTTGATGCATGATTTCATTACCCACCATTCCTCCATCACCCCAATCTTCACATACACAACAACCATCCCTTGTATGGTGAATTAGGTTAATATTAATAGTTATAATACCAGAGCTGCATGAGTTTTGTGTACACTTCAAATCCTTTGGATTGCTTCTGTGTCACGAAGTGTGCTCATAGATGTATATATATATATATGGCTATTGATGTAACTGTGTATGTATATATATATATATATATATATATATATATATATATATATATCTATGTGCAGACATCACTGACATGTGTGTGTATATATATATATATATATATATATATATATATATATATATATATATATTTCGTATTAATTTGTAACAGTTATACATATGTAGACTTGTATATGTTGGTTCACAAACTAGAGTACATTACAATGTACTGTACATATGTACACAAAGTGATTGTCCCATTTGTGGTCATTACTGTGGAATGCATATGGTATAAGGTGTAGTCTAAAGACCATGAAACATCTGTACACCTCAGATGGCTTAGTGGTAAGTCCCATAACTATAGTGTGCATGGTCCAGGGTTCAACACCTGCAATGCTTTAAAGATGTTTTTACTCCAGAATAAGGCTCATTTAAGCAGTTGTAGGCATGTTTAAAAGTGTTTGTGTGACATTAAAGCAGTGGTTAAACACAGTTAAACAAACTTTGTAACGTATAACCTATGAGCGCAAACACGGCCACATCTGCTAACTACTCAGGATATATACATTTCAGTGAAGTAACATCTCACTATGTGCTTACATAACATTACATTTTCTGTTGACTTTACTTTCCAGCACACATGGGTTTATATGGGTGTTTCGAATGTTTATTATACAGATGAATACTACCTATATATGCAAGTTGTGATTAAGGTATACTTTTTAACATGATAAACATCCTTACTTTATTGGGATTTGAACCTCGAATGCACAGATACTATGCAGATGCCATAACCATTACACTATTGACATTAACGTTGCTTCCGCCTATTTCCTTTTTAGATGATTTCTATGTGTAAGCTAGGCTAAGCAAAGGGAGGAGGCACCCAGACCTACTGAGCTTCACTTACTCTTGAAATAAAAATATATAACAAATGAAATGAGAGACAATAAATTACATTCCTAACTACATTAGGCATAGCCCCTCACTGACACACTTCAAGGGAAACCTTTTTGTGTGACTGGGTATCAGAATATAAACCCCTGGGATCATGTGTCCCAGAACCATACAGCCAGGGGGTGAGGGAGCCCGTCCAGTTTGATAGCTGCAAGACCTGTTGGGAAAACTGAATGGTGTTGAATTGTCACATTAACATGCCCTCTTTAGATCACTAAGTACTCCTATCACCCTCCACCACCCCAGTCTTCAACAGCTTCCGGCAACTCTGCCTGGAATTGCTTCACTGGTTATGATTGACAGAGGCTCATTTACTTCATCAATGGTGTGGATAAAGCCAACACACTGTAGCTATGCTTCTAATTGCCCTTGGGCAGATAGGTAATCACAGCCATAATATGTGAATAAACAGACTTTCAGATCACAATATACAGTGAGAAATCACCATGTAGTCTGGAAACAGTTAAGTACAGCAAGAACATATAGAACACTGATACTTAATCACTCCAAAAGCCTATCTTGGAAGCTAGAAGATGTGTATAAGTTTAAGACTTTCTACTGCTTACCAGTAGGTTACCTACAGGAGAGATGAGAAACAAGCACAGATGGGAAATATGCATGCAACAATACCATACCAGCTTATGTGTCAGCCTTAGGCTTTGGAATACTGACCAAGGCTATTGGCACCCCCATAGTGCCTATTTTTAGGAGAGTCTCAAAGGTGAATACCAGCTCTGTAAGCAGCACAATAGCAGAAACAATGAGGGTTATGCTACTCAAAACCACGGGTTGTGATCACAACATGCATGCACTCACAGCACTCCTCAGTTTGGACAACGTCAACATCTTTGCAGTAACTGAGACCTATTTTAAGGCTCCCGGGAACACACCAGCACTACCAGACTACAACCCATACCACACATTTTGGCCACAGAACATGGACTGACACAGACATGGAGGGGGTATATCCATATTCATCAGGGATACCTACACCTCCAGGTTAGTGGGGCAGCATGATACCTCTGAGATCATCCATATGCAGCTAACATCAGCCACAACATTAACTGTGGCCTGCTACAGATCACCTTCCATGACCCAGGACCACCACTCCACCTACCTGGAGACAGTGGAGAACATGACAGTCCTACCACACACCCTGGCATTGGTTGATGTCAACTTCCCTACCATTAACTGGGAAACTTACTCAAGTACTCACTTCCAGACCCAGCGCTTCCTGGAATTTATCACCTGATATGCCCTGTATCAGGTGGTAAACTCCCTAATGAGCAGTGGAAACATACTAGAAGTGTTAATCACCAATATGGCGACAGGTGCACCACAGCAGAGGTAAACCGGTCACTGGTTAGATCTGACCATGAACTATTCACTGTTTCCACACCCAACCATCTCCCCCACCCGCGGAAACCACAGTGTATACCTTTTCTACAGCTAAATTCACACTACTCACGCTAAGGGGAAACACTGCTCAAGATATAGACAGATTTACAAATGCAATCTATAAGCACCTACATGGATGTATGGATCATGCCATCACTGGTAAACCAAGACTCACTCCTCCTAGACAAGGACACCAGTCTGGTGGACCCCTGCAATAAACAGGCTATACAACAGAAGTAGGACAGTGTTCCAAACAAACAGCAAATCCCACGAAGGGCAGACATCCATGACCAGTATTAGTAAGATACGTAGGTCCCTCATGAAATCATCCAAGGCTAACATCAACAGGAAAATAGGCAAGGATTCGAAAGATAACCACAAAGCCTTCTTTGGCTATGTCAAGGATCTAAGTGGTGACACACAGATTTGCACTGTGCCAGTAAAATATAGCACAAAATATGCTGACCCTACTGATATTGCCAACATCCTTGCAGATATATTCAGTGCATACTTCACCCCCTAAAGAGCCCACAACAATACTCGAAAGGTACAGTATCCCAGACATCAGAGACACACAGGTGGAAATGGCCCTCTCTAACAGCAGAGCACAGTGTCAATGGAGGCAGATGGTGTCCCAGACTGCATCTTGCAAACACTACAAGACAACCTGACCCCCCACCTAATTAAGCTTTTCAACCTCAGCCTCTCCACAGGCTACATGCCCATACAATGGTGCATGGCAATGGTTATTCCACTCCACCAAGGTGGAATCACAACTGACCATGGTAACTACCACCCCATAAGCCTGACTAGCCTGGTCTGCAATGGTATGGAGTGCATCCTCATGGCACTCATTAACAAAGAAATTGGTAACCTCCAAACATGTGACCCAACCCAGGTCAGCTTGGTTGAGTGCAGTTCATGCCTACTGTACCTGTTTGATGTCTTACATACAGTCACCAAGACATTAGATGTGGGGAGAGGTGGTTCACACATACTACCTGGACCTCGCCAAGACTTTTGACACCAAGCCCCACTCAGGTATTATTGATAAACACACCAGCCTGTACATATACCCATACATCCCAGGTTGGGTTGCCAACTGGCTTACACACAGAACCCACATGGTACGACTAGTGGTCTCCAGATCCAACTCTTAACCAGTCACGACTGGTGTCCCACAGGACTCAGCCCTGGAAGCCCTACTGTTTGGCATATTCTTTTTAGAGGTACAGGCAAACACAGGTGGACTACAGCAGACCATGTTTGGCAATGACTGCGAACTGGGAGCCATAACTGACAGTCCAGCTGACACAGACATCCTTCAAGGGGCCTCACAGAGACTGACACAGGGTGTCAAAGTCATGGCCTCTAGCTAGGTGCCACTAACTGCATGGTCATTCCATTGTGGAATATTAAGCACCCACATATCAACACATAAGTGGCAGCCACTTTAATACAGATGAGGTAATAGGGTATCTGGGGACTAAGGTAGATAGTGATCTTTCCTTTGACAATCATATCTCCAAAGTAGTTAGAACATCCTTCTATGTAGGCCATCTGATTACTAAAGGGTTCCCATCTAGATATACTGGGGTTATAGTGCCCCTTTACTCATCGCTCATCAGTCCCATCATAGGGTATAATAACCCATTTGGGATGTACCTCAGAAGACACTTCCAACAGCGGGAAGGTTCACAAATGTACCGCACTAAGAGGATTACTGGCCTCAAACATATGCCCTATGCAGCCAGACTGAATAAACTCCTGCTTTACTCAGTGGCATCTCGTTTACTCAGAGATGATCTCTGCCGGCCAACACAGCCATGTTGAACTCAGTCTTAATGGATATGCTCCACCTATGGGAATCCATGTCACAGTGAGCCACACACTGTAGTGAGCTGAACCTTGCCACAACAATAACTGGAAGATGCTGGAGGGACGGATTCATGTCAGAGAAACTCCCCATACTTTGGAACAACATCTCTAATTACATTATACAGAGCCTCTCACTAACACTCTACAAGAGAAACCTTGAAGAGCGGACGGGGAACAGTAGATACACCCCAGGGATCCCGCCATTGGCTCTGCTCCACAGAGGGACAGTTAATGAATCAATGGTGTGGTTAAAGCTGACACATTTTGGCTAGGCTTATGAATGGCCTCTGGCAGTTGGCCAAGTACCTACCTATGAACCTATACATACAGTATCAGCACATGGTGATAGCTTAATTTACTGTTCAGGTGTTGACTTATCTTGTGCCAATGGCAGTTGTGTGTGCAATAGTTGAGGGCTGCCTATGTTGGATGCACACAGTAGATTGCCTATACATGACAATTTACAGGTAGTCTTGTGTGTGCCATCCATTTTTACTGTGTGTGCAGGTGGAGAAAGGTGTCAGTCCCTAGGTGTTTACACTGTCAGTGTGTGTGCTATACATTCCCTCCTTGCCAAGGCATGGGCATACTGGGCATGCCTACGTCTGCCTACCGGGGCTGGCTCAGGGTGTTCGTGGTCTGAGTACCTCTGCACCTGTGGGGCCCTTGGCAATGGTGGTGGGTTGTGAGGACCTTCACCATTCTGTCCCTGCTGCAGCTGTTTCTGCAGGATCATATTGTGTAGCGTGGCACATACTATGAAGATGTGGGCACACGTGCCTGGAGAGTACTGCAAGGCTCCACCTGATATGTCCAAGCAATGGAACTGTGATTTCAGCATCCCAAACACATGCTCTATGATGATTCTGGTTTGTGCATGTGCCTCATTATGGCGTTCCTGCATGGATGTGTGTGCATTTCTGATGGGAGTCATCATCCACGGTTCCAGTGCATAGCCAGCATCCCCCACCAGGTGGCCATTTGGGATGTACCTCCTGGCAAATACCTGATACAGCTGTGAGGCATGCCAGATGTGGGAGTCGTGATATCTTCCAGGGCTGCCAGCACACACATCCATGATAATGCCCTAGGCATTGCACATGACGTGGCAGTTTATGGAGGGGTATCCCTTGCGGTTTACGTAGCACCTACCCTACTCACCAGGTGGTGACTTGATGTGTATGTGCATGCAGTCTATTGCACCCAGTACCTCCGGGTATTCTGCCACATGGTGGAAGAGGCGCATATAGCTGGCCAACTCCTCCTGCGTTCGGGGAAAGTATATGTGCTCATTGGCATGTGTTAACATGGCATCCAGGAACTGGTGTACTACCCCGGATGCTGATGCCTGTGAGATTCCTATGATATCCCCAGTTGGTCTTTGAAAGGTACCTGTAGCTAGTATTCTCAGGCTTATACATATCTTCATATCCACTGGGATGGGTTCCCCCTCTGTTTGTTCTGGCTCTGAGGTGTGGCCGGCACAGCTCCACAAGTTGCTGTAGGATGTCCCTGTCCAACCTGTAATGCTCTACTATCTCCAGATCATGTAGCCACTGGTAGGTTACCCTGGGTCTGAACACTCTCCTCTTCATCTGGTGTCTGAGGTGGTCGCGTGCATCATCCTCCACACCACCTTCAGTCTCCAACACATGCTGGTGGATCAAAGCTATGGCAGCCTCTAACATGTACATACTAAAAGTTCCCCATCTGTATACACCACTGGTGCAGAGTGTATGGGAATAAACAAATGTGTGTGAGGTGCTTTCACACTTTATACTATTGTGCTATGGATGCTGCTGATGTCATTGGGTGTGTATGAGCTATTCCAGCTGCAGAGTATCTTAATTATGGGTTTTACAATGAGTACTGCAAGTGTGGGGCCTTTACTGTGGAGTTATGCTTGCCTGCCTTGATTAATCCGTTGCCCTTTAATTCACTTTTAAACCTGGATCCCCTCCCATTATCAGGCATGCATCCACCTGCTGTCTTTCTTGTTTTGTATTTTTCCTACCCAATCATGGCAAAATGTGTCTTGTAGCTGATATACTGCATATTGGCTTTGTTCTGCTTTGACACTTTACTGTTTTCTTTGCAGTACAGCCCCCCTCTTTCCTGTTCTGCAGTTAGCTGCTTGCAGCCTTGCTACTGTTGTCAAAGGCCCACTGTATGCTCCTAGGTGTTAATTAGTCATTTGTACTCCAATTTCCCTGCTGCAGCATTTCCTTATTTCTTTCCTATATCCTTCCTGTTTCAGATCTAGTGAGCGCTGCGCAAACCCATTTACCGGGTTTAAGCGCGTTTTCATCTCCGTTCACATGCATACTTGGTTACCTTGTGTACTCTCAGCTAAGCAAAGCTATGGCCAGTTCAGCACACCCCTATCCTGCAGCTTTGCTTACCTACGGGCAAACCGATTTAGCAATGCTCCAATGTGCTTACAGTAAAGGTGACACACCCCTCTCTTGATGTCATCTTTATCTCAAGGGCACACCTCTGTGTTATAATGCTATGCTGTGAGGTGCATCCTTACACCAGCGGGGAATCTGCGATTCACTATTACTCCTCTCATTTGCATGGCATTGTCTATTAATTCCTAGCTACTGCATATAACACTGTCACAGCCCCTTAGCAACCCTTGCGCCACAGTATGGTGGAGCATGACTGCCATTGGCTATTATGGGGAAATCATGATATGTGTTACATTGCAGTTTTATTCTATATTTTTATATTTTCTTTGTGATCCCCTTTGCGCGCCGCTGCCCTACACTTCCACGTTGCGATAGTGCGACTATATATATTAAATGTTAATTTTATATTTTGTACATTTTTTTTATGCCAATGGCTACATATTTAGCCATTGGCATATATTAACAATATAATACATGTGTTTGGTCGGCTGTCATGGCTCCGATTTTATGTTTGCAAAAATGTAAACCGTTTTTTACGGTTTACATTTCTGCATGCTTACACTACACCTGCACCACTTCCTGGATCGCTACATACCTTCATTTGCATGCTACACTGCTGCACATGGGGTAATTAGCATACAGGTGCACGTGGGAACAGCTCTTACCTGGATCGCTTGGTGGCCATATTTGGTGTTGGAACGCTGACACACACACCTGACAAACAGCCTGCACCTGGCACAAACTTCATGAATCCCGGGGATAAACATTTTGCAGAAATGTTGGAATAGCAGAATAGAAAAAGGTATATTGTAAGTGAAATAAAATATCAAGAAATGATTACTAGACAGAAATGTTGTTATGAAGATTTGGATAAACAGTAGATAACAATGGCATAATTGCATTATAAAGACATTTTAGTTTGTTACTCCCTGGAAAAAAGATTAAGCAACAATATTACTGAAGCTATGAAAAGGAGAAAATCAAGACATGAAACCATTTTGTTGTGTCAGTATTTTTATGGAGATTGGTAATGAATGATATAAATCAAAATCGGAAAGGTTGTTGATTTTGTGCAGAAGAAGAAACTATTGAGTAAGACACTACAGGTGAAGAGCTTAATATTAATATGATTCACTATGGCTATTATGACCAAACAAATGAAAAGTATGTAGAGAGAGTAAATAAAACAATATTATTATATGATTAATCTGGAATGAAAGAATAATAGGGTCTCTCTATTGTAATAGGGTCCCTTTTTTAAAGGACAGTCTCTATTTGGGTGGTTGTGTCCTGGGAAAAATAAAAAATACAAATGTTCTGATATTTTACGAAAAAATATTTTCTAAATTTTCTTTTACATTTGCATTAAATAATTATTTTGTATCTGCAACACCCAAGTCTTATATGAAACAACATAAGCAATTCAGATGCTATGAGGATAAGCCTTTATTTTGGCAAAAAAAGTGAAATTAAGTCCTTTTCAGTAGCTGTGGGTTTGGTTTGTCCAGAAAAATGTCATATTCCCTCAAAAAATGTCCCACTTTGGGCATCTGAAAAGGTAGCATCCCTATATAATAAATTACATTTTATTTAATTGAAAACAGAAGATATTCTGATATTTTATGAAAAAATCAGACTGTGGTCATGGCAGAAGGAGTGGGGGGGGGGGGTAAAGTATGGAAATATGATAAATTAAGATTATACTTTTTGTTTTTGTGAAGTATTAGATTATTTCCGATATACAAATATGCAACTATATAAATATGCAAATATGTAAATGTGTGAATATTTTGGAATGTAAATAAAGGACCCCTCTGCTTTTAGATAAGTGTTGTGTGATATTACAGTACACTAGGATGGCAGCCATAGCACAGAATATATCCATATAAGCTCTACAGACCGAGTAACAGTAGCAATGCAGATCACAAACAGGCATACCATCTAGCATAACTGGCAATATGCAACAACACAGTTACAGAGGACCTAAAATCCTATCAGAAGACAGTGTGTTACGAGAACTGTCTGTACTAAAGTAGCAGCAGGCCAAGTACATGGCACTCCACAAAGAAACACATGATCCCTTCCTACATACATACACACACACACACACACACACACACACACACACACACACACACACACACACAAAGACATACATGTATGAACAGAAAAAAGACATACACGGCCGCCTACTACACATGCATGTATGAAAAATGAGCTACAATAAAATGGTGTAATAGGTAAAATGTTAACAATAACGAATGCTTGTTCAGCTGCTCTACAGTATAACTGACATGTAATACATGCACATATGGAATAAGTGAATAAAAGGGAAGTCCATGCACTTTTATAATAAGCCTTAGATGTAGATGGCTCTCTCCACACAGCTGTGTAATGTAGTAAAAATCAAATGATAAGCGAGTGCATGCGCGCACACACACACACACACACACACACACACACACACACACACAATGGCATGGCTCCCACAGCAGCACACTTTAAATGACTTGTACTGCAGTTTCAGAAGCTGAATGTGCCAGGTTAGACAGATCTATATAACTGTCTATAAAACTTTATAGAAATTTTATTCATATTGTACATACTTCATACCAGATGCCATCTTGGTGCAGAGTGAAAACCAGTTTCAAAACCAATACTGCATAGTTGCCTCATAAGGTGCATTTGCCTTTTCCTGCATTTCACCATACACTAGCCCAATACACCGAGGACTCTTGGTCAGATTAAGAAAATCTGGCACTTAGCCTCAAGGGGTATATGCAAATAAAGGGAAACAAGCTGTTGAAATTCAGAAACATGGGATCTTCCAGACTTAATACGTTGTGAGCCTGCTGCACCTGGACACATACTGAGTGAAGCATCCCTTAGGCTCATATTGTATAGCAATGTATACCCACACTTGTACATCAGCATTGCATTTTAACATTTAAAGTGCACTGTTGATAGTCTCTGCACATACAGCATATGCAGTAAATGCATTTAGTGCCTGTAACTGCACTGTTCAGCTGCAGCTACCTACAGTGGCAACAGGTCTGTAGTTACAGTTAACTGTTGCACCCCGCCACATATCCACCCCCCCCCCCCCCGTTCACCTGATATTAGTGCAACCTCAGGTTGTAGGAGCAATGTGGAACTTAATAAGGGAAGGACAAACTAAGTCACCATGCAGCTTAGCTTACATATTCAAGCTGCCTTGTTAACTATTCATATGGTTTCCATCTAGAATCCTCCTTATGAATCAGACTGTTCAATTAAGCATTCAGCTAACAACTTTGTACAATGTCAGACTGGTAGCCATTTCTTTTTTTGAGTCTGGCCATCTGTATCTGAACTTAACCTCTAGTGACTACTTATGCTAGAAGAGATTCTGGGATCTTTTTTCTTGTCATACCAATGATGTCAAACTGCATGAGTCTATAGTTTTCCCCTGTTGAAGAGGGCTCATACCTGTCATCCTCTAGTTCTACATGGCTATTGTGTACCAGCAAATGAAAAATATGTAGACAAAGCAAATAGTGTTTAAATAGTGTTTTTTTTTTCTTTAAATTATATGATTAATCAGGAACAAAAGAATAAATTAAATTCTATAAAATGGAAAATGGAAGAAACTCCAGCTCTATTCAGTCGCATACCGTCTGCTCAGAGGTGACATGTGCCTGACATACAAGGCCATGTCCAACCCGGAATTAATGGACATGCTCCACCTCAAAAAATCCAAATCCACCAAAACCACTAGAGCAAGCGACTTAAACCTTAGCACGGATATAAATAGGACATGCTGGAGGGATAGATTTATCACTCAGAGACTCTCTATGCTGTGGAATAAAATCCCGGTCCATGTGAGGCAGAGCACCTCGCTGACTCTGTTCAAGAGAAATCTAGACCTGTGGATGGGAGATCGTAGGTTTACTCCGGGAATCATCTCTGTGTCACTGCTGGACAGAGGCACAACAAACTAATGGGCACAGTATTTTTTCATATAAGGGGTGGCGTAAGCCACAAAAATTTGGGCTAGGCTTATAAATGCCTTAGGGCAGATAGCCTAGTATAAACCTATGAACCTATGAACCTATGAATATATGCAGATATTTTATAAAAAAAATGTGGTTATGAAAGAAGGAGTGGGGTCAAGTATGGAAATATGATAAATTAAGATTATACTTATGTGAAGTGTTAGGATCTTTATAACATGTATATAGAATTCTTGAACAGTGGTGGTGTTAACTCTCCATTTCTTTTGTTTTTTTTTTTTTACTTCTGTGATGAGTTTTCTGAAGTACTACTATCTTGTTAGCTTAAATTATTTTTTTAGCTCTTTCAGCTGGTTGTGTAGTATATTTTTTCTACAAATTCTACAAAAACATTTTCATTTAGGGTTACTTTTTTTCATCTGTCCCTACTTCCCACTAACACTCTACTTTATTTAATCTTGATAATCTTCCAGTTTGTACTTCTTCCTTCCCAATGAACACAGACAGCATTTTATCCACCTTCTTAATTCAGTTTAAGCCGTTAGTTTTTACAGACTATTTCTATGCCTTATTATGTGGTAAGACAAAAAGTACAGTTGCTCAAGTTGTACTTGCCATAAGAGTGGAGGTTCAAACTCCTTACTGCTCTAGTAGCCTTTAGCCTGTATGGGTTGTATCCTGCCTAGGATACAACAACCGACCAGCTTCACAAAGCTATGAGTCCCTCCGGCACCTACACTCTAACTGCTGACTGTTCAGCCCAGTGAAGGGAAATCAGCAGTCAGAGTGAAGAGATTTTCAGAAGTTTCTCGCCCATAAAGAGAGAGAAAAACAGCTTACTTATTCTGAACCTCTACAGATATAACAGCAAAAAAAAAAGTTGTATCTCAACAACTAAATATATAAAAACAGAAGTGAGATGGTGGGTGGGTGCAGCTACCGAAGCACTGAGGGACTGGAACATTTACTATTATGGTAAGTGCAACTTACACAAATGTACTAAGTTCATAGCTTTTGGCCTTTTATGAGTTGATAACCGAAACTTATGTAACCTAAGGGGAGGAAGAATATAGATCCAAGAAACCCTAGAGAATGGTCCCAGCAAAGCCTGTCCTGAACCTGGAAAAATATCCAGTTTGTAATGCTTTGAAAAAGTATAGAGAGAGGACCATGTTGTTGCCTCTAGAATGGTTCTAGAGTCCATGGTATGCCCTCGAAGATGACAAGGCTATAGCAGAATGTGCCTTGATACTGTCTGCAATAGTTTTTCCATGGTGTGTATAACAAAAGGCAATAGCTGATGACAACTTTCTTGAAATAGTCTGTTTTGACATGGGTTGTCCCTTCTTTGCCCCATCAAAAGACCAAAACAGCTGATCCACTTTTCTAAAGGACTTAGTTCTGTCAAGAAAGCACCTGAGCTGCCTGTGCAAAATGAATATGAAGAATCCTTTCTCCCTGGTTGTGAGAGTCTAGACAGAACACTGGGAGAGCGATGGCCTGGGAGAGCGATGGCCTGATTCAAAGCAACCTCTGGAACAGCTTTTGATATAAATGAGGGGCTTGTTCTTAACGAGACCCTATCTCTATTGAAGGTCAATCAAGGCTCACCCATCATGACAGCTTGCACCTACTCTTCTTCTAGATGTCAGAGCAATAGGCAGTACCGTCTTCCATGTTATGAACCTTAAACTTTAAAGATGAGGTGGCTCAAAGGTTCCAGCACAAAGATAAAACACTTAGAAGGGGCTTTTCTAGAAGGCCTAAGATGCAAAACCCACTTCAGAAATTGGTTTACTAAAAACAGAGAAGAAATGAGAGGATTCATGGGCAGATAGACCAAAATGGCTTCAAAATATACCCTGATGGAGGAATACTGCAGGCCAAAGAAAAGTAACTCACACAAATATTTCAATACCAGTCATATATAATCAGTCCTGATGGAATCCTGGTTATTGGCTAGGCACGAAACAGAAAATCGTTTTCACTTGCCAGTATAAATATCCTAGTAGCAGTTTTTTTTTTTTGCTTCCTTTAGTATCTGCTGTAAGTCTTAATGAAAGAGATGCCTAAAAGGTTTCAAAATTGAATTATCAAGGCGGTTAGTTGAAGTGGTTTGAGTCTGGGGTGAATCAAACTACCCTTGCCTTGTGTGAGTAGGTCCAGTCTGTGATAAAGGCTGTGGTAATTGCCCTTGGCCAATTCCATAAAGAGGGAGAACCAATGTTCCATGGACCAAAAAAAAAAAATTACCACAATGACTTTCAAAGAGTCTTTCTGAATTTTCAGAATAAACCTGGGTATCAGTGGAAAGGGTGGAAATGCATAAAACCTTCCCAACCACTTCTCATATCGCCTACTTAGAGGCGATCTCTGCTTGACTTACAAAGCCATGTCTAACCCAGCTCTGTTAGAAATGCTACAGCTAAAGAAATCCCAATCCCTCCACACCACATGCTCCAGAGACCTCAACCTCATTACCACAATCAACAAAACATGCTGGAGGGACAGGTTCATAACTCACAGACTGCCCATGCTATGGAACAGACTTCCCATACATGTCAAGCAGAGCACCTCACTGGCCCTTTTTAAGAGAAATCTTGATGAGTGGATGGGAAATAGAAAATTCACCCCAGGGATCACTCCAGTGACTTTACTCAACAGAGCCACTGGGAATTAAAGTTGGGTGGCATGATGCCAGGGTAATCCTATGGGCTAGGCTTGTAAAGGCTCCAGGGCCATTAGCCTAGTAAACACCTATGAACCTATAGAATAAAAATGCATTTCTTTTCCAGGCTTGCTAGCAAGGAGCCTTGGAGCAGAATTTGCTCAGTTGTCTATTTTACATGAAGGAAACAGACCTGTACGAGGTGTTTGCAAAAAATGTACCCACTTCAGGAAGACTCCCTCATTCAACTTGCATTCTTGAGGGTCATTTCTGGCTCTTCTCAGCTTGTCTGTCAGTATATTTTGCTCTGATGGAATGTAAGACATTTGCAGGTTATGCAGTACTGTAAAGCTAATTTGCAAGCTATCAAAGCCAGCCTTCACAGAAGGTATAACCTTACATTCTGCCCTATTTAGGTATATGCCACATCACTGTAGTACTGTCTGTATCACCTGAAGAGGCCCTGAGGACCATAGGTGATGAAAACAGTTTAAGGCATGTATCACAGCCAGTATCTCTTTGACATTTATGTGCTTTGGTCTGTGTGAGGAGTTCCAAAGGTGTTGCATATTGAACCCCATAGCAACTGTTCCCCAAGCAAAATAGTATGTGCCTGTGGCCACAGGTTGGCTTGGGGTCTGAGCAGCAAAGGGAGAGACCTGTTTTCAATTCCACTTGCTGTTTCCTCCATAGCGGTTACTTTTTAACAAAGCCCAAAAACGGATTCTGAAATTCCAGAGGATGTAAATGTTGCATCCATGTATTTTACTTTTTTTTTTAAACAATGACATTTTCTCAAGTGTTACCTGGCAAGGGTAATAATGAGAGTTATAGAAGCCATGAACACTAGAATCCTGAGAAATTCTCTTGTAAAAGTCTGAGACTGCTTAGAGAAGCATAGGAAAGTTTCCAGATACTGTAAGAAAAGCTTTTTGAAGAAAGGTGTCTAAAAGGCAACCAAAAAACACAAGCCTATGTGATGGAATTAAGGAGGATTTTTGTACATTTATCTAGAATCCCAGACTCATAAGAGTAGAAATCCATGCTGAAGACTCTTGACATCTGAGAAAAGACTCTGCAAAGATAAGTACATTATCTAATTAAGGAAATATGGGAAGATCCTGTACTCTACAATGAGCTATCACTGAAGCTAAACACTTTGTAATCACCTTCAGAGCTGGAGATAACCCAAGTATAATGCAGAGAACTGATAATGTGACCCCTAGAATCAGAGAAATTTCCTGAAGCCTATGCTTATGATAAGTACCCTTTAGATCCAATGTTACCATAACACTCAGAGGAAGAATAAAAGGTAATAACGTTTGTATCCAGTGCCATCTGTAACCTTACTGAACCACTTTTTAATACCCAAGAGTCTGAAACAATCTGTATCCAAAGGGGATTATAAAGAGATAGTTTCTGGGATGGTGGCTCAAATATTGACATAGTCATTCTGAAGCATTACACTGTCCCTTTTTTGGCAAGTATCCTTTTTGCTTCTTCTTCTTCTCTTCTTGCCATCTCTTTTTTGCTACCCATTTGCCTGAAGGTAGCAGTGATTGTTTTGCTTTTGGAAAGAAAAAAGGGTTTGGAAGATTTGTTAAGGGGAGCTTGAAAAATCTTGGACTTCCTGAAACTGTTTGAGGACCTGAGTAGCAGAAGGGCCAAACAAATCCTCCTTATCTACAGCAGAATTCAGAACTTAGGACTACTTCATCAGCAAACCTTTGGTTATGTACCCTGGCACATCTCTTTAAAACTGAAGCAGTAACAGTTGTCCTAGACACAGTGTCTATGTAACCATGCATGTTATATAAAGTATGTTTATGTACTTGAAAAATAATAGAAACAATGGGATTCCGAAAGGAAGTGCAACATAGTATTCCCTCAAAGTATCTGCACAAAACAGAATAAACTTTATGCACTTGTAACATATCCCCCTCATTCAGGGGGAATATCCACCTGTTCCCAAAAAAAAAAAAAAAAAAACATCATTCTTGCGGGAATAAGTCTGAGAAAAAGAAAATTCTTCCAAAGGAAGTGGTGGGGATAGACTTTACTCAAAATCGGAGTTTTACATTTGGGAGTCTCCTGGAGAAGAAACCCTGTCTCTGTCTGTCAGAATCTTCCTTTGGAATTTCTTTACTGGCATTTCCTTCAGGTAAGGATTTCTGAGCAACAGGATTAACAGCCTGTAATAACTGCCCGACTAATGTAAGAAACTCACCTTTTCTAATAGTCACCATGTCTACAGATGAACAATGTCTAACCATTTGTTTTAATTTGTAAGTAACATCCTTTTAATAAGAACTAGGGAATGACACTTTAGCCATGACAAGAGTTCACTTTCCTTGGCTACCCTGAAAAGTGTCTCCTATACTCAAAGAAGATGGTTCTCCCATGCCTAAACTGGAAACTGGAACCACTGAAGAGGAACAGGATGAACACTGGTCCATGTTGACTGAAAGGACAACTGTAAGATAATGCCTAAGAGGCAAAAATCACAGATTCACTGATTAATGGGACAGTGCATTTTTCCAAAGGTACAACAAACTTAGAGTTAACTTTTAAGTCCAAGGTGAAATGAAGGAGATTGCTTTGTTACTGGTGAATACACTAACATTTGTTAACAGAGAACATGACTGTAAACAATAAGCTAAAGAAACGTGAAATAGATTTTCAGTGCAAACTATAGGCTGTTTTGGGGTGTAGGTGCCATCTGTTGAGTAAGTTTTAATACTAGATGTTTGAGGCTTGCACTAGCAGGACATCAAGAATGAGCCTGGTCTTATATTTAGCCACAAACAAGCTGTTCCATTTAACATCTGGCACACAATGGTGCTACTCCTTAAACTGCCCAATCCACTGTGGTAAGCATGCCAGCCTTGCAACCAATGGGTCCTCCACAATACAGATGGTTTCATTAAAAGTAGTGGCTCATTTTAAGAGAGTTTCTTGATGCACTGAAATTCTAGCTGATGACTGCAAAAGGTGTTGTTTAGAAACTCCCTGCAAGCTCTCCTAATTCTGGAGAATGTAAGTAAGTTAGTGTCTGATACTTTGAGTATGGTTTATATTCCCTTCCTTCTCTTGCAGTGGTATATCTGCTGTGATTTATTGTTAGTCATTTACTGTATCTCTCCACTGAGAACTGAATGTGAAGGAAAGTGTGTGACCAATGCAGTATGTAAATCTCAGATCATCACCCCTTTCTCATGACAGTAAAATGGGTAATATAATGTCTTTGGAGAATATATACCTGAATGAGAACACCTTGAGATACTGATGCTTTCTGAAAAAAATAGTTTATTGCTGGCATTTAGTGGAAAACTGAAATAAGTGCACTTTTGTTTTTATTTTGTTCTCACCATATCAGAAGTCTCTTTGAGAGAAATGACATGCATGCCACATATAAATGGAGCACAGATTGCTGTAACAGCTAATACAGTAAATTGCAGCAGCACATTAAAATATGAAAAACTGCAGAAACACAATCAATAGTGCAAAAATATACAGCGGCACCTTTGTGATTAGCTAGTTGGCTAGTCTGCTTAATTTATTCATTTTTCTGTGCCTGTATAAAGTCAGTACATTTGCATAACATTTAGTACTGCACAATGATGGTTAGTGGTGCCCTATATAGATGCAGACACTTGGAATCCAACCTCCAATATTTCCTGCATAACAGGTTCTGTAGCGAGTACCTGGTTTGTGCATACAGGAGCATAGATATTACATAAAGACTGTAATCCTTAGCAAAGTAGCAGCTCCCTGTACAATCCCATTACTGTGGTTTGTGCACAGAGAATCATTGCTTCAATAGTCTTGTATTATACATTATAATTTCACTTAAATTGAGCTCATGAAAGCATATTCTAGACCCCCTCCAGTACAACTCCCTCTGTAGTCCACAGAGCAAATGCCTGTAACCATGGATGAGCACTTTCCTATTGTCTCTGCAACCAACTTAGTAGAAATTGCCATCCGGAGCGAATGTAGCAATTGTCTCAAGTTCAGTGGCAACCACCTAATTCTTCAATAATCAGACACAGTGTGTAAGAGATGTAATTATGTATTGTCCCTGGAGGCAAGGCTGTCACATACAGCAAATACAAACACCAAACAGGTTGTCAGAAAAACATAACATCACAGTCAACTTACTACTCTCATTAAAGGCCAAGCACATAAATGGATGTATGCTGCGATTCCAAAAAGCAGTCTATCTGAACCTCAAAAACCTTCTAGAAGCAACTAGAACAAAGAGGCTCCTCAGCAACCTCATATTTTAGCAAAGCAGCATCCACCATAACACACACAGAGATTCAACACAAGGTGTATCAACTAATAAACCCATAAGGCAAACCTCCAAACAAGCTACTGTTCTAGTCATAAGTTATTCTATTGAGAGACACACACATGTTCCAGTCAATAAGCTGATGAAGAAAAGCGTCACAGGTAGCTGCCTATCAGAGACCAGGATCTGCCAGATCATGCATGCACTTAGGTCACTGAACCACAACTATTTGGTCATTGTACATGTGGATGTAAATGACCCAAGACATACCTCTCTGGCCTACAAGAAAAGAGACATGATAGAGCTCTCAGACTATGGTCCCATGCTAGTATGAGCCTAGCACTGAGCAGCATTTTGCTTTCACAGAGGATGATGCCACAATATAAGCAGATGGTAACTAACTTTAACAACTGGCTTTGTTTTTGGTGTCATTCGAAGAGGGTACAATATTTGTCAACTTGGGAGGATATGACTGATGGAAATTGTTGCTTCACCAGGAATGGTCTGTACTGTCCCCTTTACGTGTTGAATATTGACAAAATCTTGGCTATCCCCATTGTGCCATTTTTAGGCAATGTCAACCTGGTAAACTTTCCAACATAGCAAAACCAACCCAGGATAACCTGTTCTTTTTTCCTGCTCAATGCCAGTAGTCTGAACAAAAACTCCACTTCCTGCAAGCTCTCCTCATTCTGGAGAATGCAGATGTCTGTGTAGTTAGGGAGCCATGTTTAAAGATGTGGGAAGCACTCTGGCATTACAAAATTATAATGCCGTTGATGCACTTAGATAAGCACAGGAAGGAACAAAAGGTGGAGAGGTCTCTACATTTATCAAAAGCAGTAACATTTCAAGAATGGTCAAACAATATGACTCACTTGAGCTTCTCCATGTCCAACTCGCCATAAGCAAAGTCCCATACCATATTATTGCAAACTATAAATCCTCCTCTATGACCCAGGGTACCCAAACCAAATACCTAAATCTAATGAAGTCACTCTCCATTGACCCAAACACTTAGTCCTAGACGCTTTTGACTCATTACAAACTGAGAAACATGCGCATCTCCCAGTAAGGAGGCCCAGAGATTCCTAGAGTTTGCAACACAAATGATCTGGGCCATCTGGTCTGTACACACACTAGGGCACCAAGATTCTTGACCAAATCCTTAGAACATGGGGGGAACTTTGCACTCGTCTGAGTGTAATGTCCTCATTTGTCAACACAGATCATAAAGTGGTCTACTTTGAAATTAACATAAAACCTATGACCCCATCTAACCCGCAGATATTTAAGAATTATTCCAACTCTAAACTCCTATTACCGAGTGAAACCATAACAGTATTTCAAGCCCCCCAAACCATGTGAACTCCACCGCCTATGCATAGTGGTTTACAGAAACCCTATTCCTTCATGTAAACAATTGCATTGAGGCAGCTCTACACACCTGGAATAAATGTAAGACTAACTCAAAGAACAAGCCACCCTGGTGGAATCCCAATATCAACAAGCTATATATAACAAAAGGAAGAAAACCATGGCCAAATCCAGGAAGGGCAATGTCCAGCAGGGCAAGAAACCTCTCATCAAAATAAATAAGCAGCTCAAGAGTCTTATCAAGTCTACCAAAGACAAATTTAATGTGAAGATAGCCACACAGGAAAAAGACAACCACAAAGCCTTCTTCAACTATGTCCACAACCTCAAAGTTAATACACAACAATGTGCTGAACTAATTACAATGGAACTACCTATACAAAACCTGAGAATATAGCAAACCTACTTGTTGATAAATTAATCTCCAACTTCAACCTGCTGTCCCCCCAGTCACCATGCAAGAGATGCCCTTGACCATAACTCCCCTGGCTATTACTAACAAACACGTCCTCTGCTCTCCAAGACAAAAAATATGACATGAGCCTTGATAATATCCTGGGACGCCTCCTGAATAACATGAAACATGACCTATCTAAGCCTTCTAAGTTTAAACTTAGCTTCCAAACTGGCTTCATGCATACATAATGGAGGACTGCAACAGTTATTCCTCTGCACATGGACAGACTGTCTACTGACTCAGGTAATAATAGACCCATAAGTCTGTCTAGTCTCATTTGCAAGGGCATGAAAAGCATCATCATGGATATTATATATTAATATATACAAAATCCAAAGAGAATGGATCCAACAGAGTTTGGTTTCATGAAGGGCAGATCATGCTTGCTCAAAGTGGTGGACTTTTTTGATAAGGTCACTAAGGCTATGGGTGAGGGCAAAACAGTACCCACTGCCTATCTTGACCTGGCCAAAGCATTCAACACTACTCCCCATTCTGGTATTGTCAACAAACTCACAAAACTAGGAGTAAACTCCTATGTCACCCAGTGGATAGCTAACTGGCTCACAGATAGGACAGAGGATGTCAGGACAGAGGACTCAGCCTCCACAAAAAGCCAGTCACCAGTGGAGTCCCTCAGGGCTTGGTGTTGGGGCCACTCTTTTTTTGGCATCTACTTTTCAGAATTCAAGATTAATGCAAAAGGCCTCTAGATGACCAAGTTTGGCACAATTATAGAGTACCCCAAGCATACTAACATTCTCCAGGGGTGCTTGTTGCAAACTAATAAATGGTGTGTGAGCCATGGTGTAAAACTGAATGACAAAAAATACATAACAATATCCTTTGGAAAGTCAGTCATACATGATACCCCGTAAGAGCAGATTCAGTGGTTAGATACTTGGGACATATGTAGACATTGATTTGGCCTTTACCCATCATATGTCTACCGGCGTAAGGAAATCTTTATATACTGCACAACTTATAAGCAAGGGCATAGTATCCAGATCCAAAGATGTCATTGTCCCCCTGTACTCTGCCCTTATCAGACTGATCATAGAGTACAATGCTTCCTTCAGTATGCACCTTACCAGGCTCATGCAGAAACTGGAATGCCCACAGTGGTTCCTCACAAAAGGAATGCAAGGCATAAACTACATGGAATATGCAGAACACCTCAAAACCTAATCCTTATGATCAGTCTCCTACATACTACTGAAGCCCCTGCTTGGCTTACAAGGCAGCATCACATCTGATACTGATGGACTTGCTTCACATCCACAAGTCAAACACCATTAGAAATATCTAATAAAGGACCCAAACCTAGTTTGCAACATAAATAGAGTGTGTTGGAGGAACTGGTATATGTCTCAGAGACTACCCCTACTCTGGAAGGGTACATATTATGTTATCAAACTTTTAAAAGTTTGAACGTCATGTGGTCGACACCATATGATCGAACTTTTAAAAGTTCGAACATTTCAACGGAGATCTCCGTACAGTATGGAATAGGAAGATTTTCCTTTCCTGCACTGTAGCACGATCTCAGAGTTGGTATATTTAAACAGCGGGTGGTGTGTGGGGGGGGCACAGCCCTCCCATGTGGGGGTGTAGGGATGCATGTCCCCCGCTTAAAACAGTCAGGTAGGTTTTTTCTGTTTATTTTTTTTTCCGCTTTTAGAACTTTTAAATGTTCGATCATATGGCTTCGACCATATGACGTTCGAACTTTTACAAATTTTTTAACGTAATATACACCTACTCTGGAACATGCTTCCCATCCATGTGAAACAGAGTTCATTCCTGACAATATTCAAACTCAGTCTTGACTAATGGATGGAGAATCTGAAATTTATCCCTGGACTGGCACCTATGCCTTTACTGGGCAGATGCAACCTGCAAATGTTCTACCACCTTAACACAACTATAAACCCCTGTGTGATGTATGCTGTCATTAATAAATGGCAAACTATGGCTAAGCATAAAAAGGACTCCAAGGACCATTAGCCTACTAATTGGCTATTAACCAATGAACATATGACACCTTATGATGACTGAACACATAAAGATACATAGCTGTGATTTATTTCTACCCATATATGGGAAACAGCAATGAATAAGGTCAGTGTTCTGTAGGATGTCATTAATTTTATGCAAATGGTAGGGGCATACTTCCACTCACCACACACTTCATCCCAGTTCTTTCAAATCCTGAAAAAAATGATTGAACTATTTGCTCTGTTTTAAGAGTGATTTTTATTTTAGTGCAACGTAACCCATAGTCTCCTTCAGTTACTCCGACTCCAGTTTTATCATTGCGAAGGGATCCTTGGACCTTGTCTCCACAGGCCTCAAATGAAAACGGGCTCTGCCTTTCTCTGTCATCCTAAGGATACCAACAATAGCTTTTTTCTGTGTCACTGTTTCATGTGGCATTTTTGCCCCAGAAAATAGTCACTGATATACCTTACATGTCTATTTTTCTCTTACCTATATTTACATTTTGCAGGTAAATATTATCATTACTTTCTGCTATTTCTCATTGATATGTGGATACAGCCTCCATTTATGTTACTAAACTACACTGATATTTTTGAGGGAAGAGGTGCCAGAATTTTTCTAGTTATTTCCTGTATCACCCACCCCATTTTCTACAATAACTGCTTGATAATGAAGCACAAACCTGGTTCCCCTCCCATATAAATGCAGGTCATACAACCAGTACAAACCTGTATCATTTCAAAAGGATCTTTAACTCTTAATGAAACCAAATACCGGACCTTTGCACTGATTCTCCAATCATTTGGTGAAACCCAAAATATCAGGCACCCTAATCTCATCCTTGCTGCTACCAAGCTGTTAACAGACAGCACCTCATACAATATTACCAGCTGTGCTTTGCATCAAAAGATGCTTCTCCAATTTTTTTAAATTCTTTTTGGGATGGCTCTGATCCCTTTCACATGTAGGTCATTTATTTATATATGGCTACTAATGTTAAACTTCCTAAACAGTTCACCTTCTTTAAAAATTCAAAAGATTCATACCCAATCCCTTTCTTTCATATTACTAATCCCATACCTGCCTCCTGTTCATTCCACCATTAATCCCACCCTGTATGAATAGAATCCCTCAAAAGAAGCTGATTCTCTACTTTGATTCTTAGTAATTTCTTTTGCATTGTTAGGTGGGCATATTTATGTCCAATTAGGAAGCAGCACAAGGGCAGTAGGAATCTTATTATGTGGGTCAAAATGCAAACAAGCAGCCCAGCAGCCGTCATGAAAGTTTACAAGTTACTTGCATGCATGCATGCTGTCACCAGAAAATGCAGACATAAAGCTATAGTACTACTGCACAGATAAATTATTTTTGACATCTGCACAACATCTGCCTTTCTGACATTTGCACAACATCTTAGGTTCACATGTAGGTACTAGGCTCTCTGTCCAAAGGCATTTATATGCCTAGCAAGATTGTGTTGGCTTTCGCTGCCCCCTTAGATTAGTTCCCTGTGCCTCTGTCCAGCAGAGCCACTGAAGTGATCCCCGGGGTAAAGTTTCTATTTCCTATCCACTCATCAAGGTTTCTCTTAAAGAGGGTTAGTGAGGAGCTCTGTCTAATGTAGATTGGAATCTTGTTCCAGAGCATAGGAAGTCTCTGGGACAGGAATCTAGCCCTCCAGCACGTCCTATTTATTGTTGTGGTAAGGTTTAGATCTCTAGACCATGTGGCTCGAGGGGATATGGTTTTCTTTAGGTGGAGCATGTCCATCAATTCTGGGTTGGACATGGACTTGTATGTCAGGCAGAGATCACCTCTGAGTAGGCGGTATACAACCGAGTACAGCTGGAGTTTCTTCAGACGAGCTGCATAGGGCATCTGTTTGAGGCCAGTGATCCTCTTGGTGAGGTACTTCTGTGGTCTTTCCAGCTGTTGCAGGTGTCTTGTAAGGTACATCCCAAATGGGGCATTGTACTCTATGATGGGTCTGATGAGTGATGCATAGAGGGGCACAATGACCTCTTTTGATCTGGATGCAAACTCTTTTGTGATTAGGTGGGCCACATAGAAGGATTTTCTAACCACTTTGGCAATGTGATTATCAAAGGAGAGGTTACTATCTACTTGGGTCCCCAGATCCCTTATTACATCTTCCATATTTAGGGGACTACCACCTATGTGGTTAGTTTGTGGGTACTTTGTTTTTTCCGAAGGGGATGACTATGCACTTTTTGGCATTTAGCTTGAGGCCATGGTTTTGACACCAGGTATCTGTCTCAGTGATACCCTTTTGGAGGATGTCTGTGTCAGCTGGAGAGTTAATTATAGCCCCTAGTTTGCAGTAGTCTGCAAACCTGGTCAGCCATAGTCCTTCTGTGCTTGCCTGTACCTCTGAGAAGTATATGGCGAACAGGAGGGTCCCTAGGACTGAGCCTTGGGGAATGCCACGTGTAACCGGTTTAGAGTCAGACCTAGTTCCTGCAACTCTTACCACGTGGGTTCTGTCCGTGAGCCAGTTGGCAACCCATCTCATGATGTAGGGGTTTATGTTCAGGATGGTGAGCTTGTCTATAATACCTGAATGGGGAATGGTGTCGAAGGCCTTTGCGAGGTCTAGGTAGGCTGTGTGGACCACCTTCCTCGTCTATAGCCTTAGTAACTGTCTCAAAGAAGTCCACCAGGTTTAGGAGGCATGATCTGCCCTTAACAAAGCCGAACTGGGTAGGGTCCATTGTTTGAAGGTTCCCAATGTCTCTGTTAATGAGATCCATGATGATGTGCTCCATAGCCTTGTAGACCAAGCTACTCACACTTATAGGGCGATAGTTCTCAGGGTCTGTTGTGGCTCCACCTTTGTGGAGCAGAATAACCGTTGCTGTATGCCACTCTATGGGCATGTAGCCTGTGGAGAGACTAAGTTTGAACAGTGTATTTAGGTGAGGGGTTATTTCATCTTTGAGCTCATGTAGGACACAGCCTGGGACATCGTCTGGTCCCACTGATGCTGTGTTTTTGACTTTGGAGGGCGCTGTTTTAACCCGAGTGTCTGTGATTTCAGGGGCACTACATTCTTCTGGTATGGTTATGAGCCCTTTTGGGGATGCGAGGGGGGGGTGAAGTTTGCACTGAACCTGTCTGCCAGGATGTTGGTGATATCGGTCGGTTCAGCGTATTTTGTGCCATTCTGCACTAACTCCGAACAGATCTGAGAATTGCCACTTAGATTCTTGACATGGTCAAAGAATGCCTTGTGGTTATCTTTGGAGTCCTTGGCAATTTTTCTTTCGAAGCTTGCCTTGGATGATTTCAAGAGGGTCATAGTTTCTTGCTGATACTGATCAGGGATGTCTTCCCTTCTTGGGATTTTACTCATTTCTGTACTAGTTTCCTCCTTCTATTGTATAGCTTGTTTATGGCAGGGGTCCACCAGACTGTTTTCCTTTTCTTGGAGGAGTGAGTCTTGGTTTTGCTTGGGATAGCATGATCCATGCCTTCTTGTATGTGCCCGTAGAGTCCATTAGTAAAAGATTTTGCAGCATGGACAGCGTTATCTTTTAGCATGGGGGCTTTGAAACTTTCCACCTCGGTCGTAAGTAACATGAAGTTTGCTTTTGAAAAGTTTTTCACAGTGGTTTCTTTGATCGGGGGTGGGGGCAGAATGTGGATATCCAGAGTGATTAGTTTATGGTCAGATCTAACTAGCGATGGGTTGACGTCTGGTGTGGAACACGAGTTGCCCATGTTGGTGATGACCAGGTTCAATATGTTGTCACTTCTGTGGAGGTGTTGACCAGTTGATCCAGGGCGTTTGAGTTTATTAATTCTAGGAAATGTTGGGCAAGGGAATTAGGAGTTGAGTAGTTTTCCCAGTTAATGTTTGGGTAATTGAAATCACCCAATATTAGGGCGTTTGGTAGGACCTTTATGTTTCCCAGTGTTTCCAGAAATGCTGAATGGGGGTCCTGGGACATGGTGGGTGATCTGTAGCAAGCTACAATTTGAATTGCAGTTTTTCCCGTTGTTAGTTGGACGTGAATGATCTCTAAAGCATCGTGCTGTGCCACTAACCTGGAGGTGTGGGAATCCTTGATGAATATGGATACGCCCCCACCTTTTGTATTTCGGTCCGGGTTTTGTTGACGAACTGTATGGTGTGAGTTGTAGCCTGGTAGTGCTGCGGTGATCTCTAGAGCCTTAAACCAGGTTTCTGTTACTGCACATATATTGATTTTCTCCATACTGAGGTGTGCCTCGAGTGCATGCATTTTGAGGTTTAGACTTCTGGCATTGAGTAGCATTACCCTCAGTTTTTTGTTACTTGTGCTATTTACGGCAGTGGGTTTGTCTTTTGAGCCTTGCCTAAAAAAGGCACTATGGGAGTGGCAAGAGCCTTGGCCTGTATTCAAAAGCCTAAGGGTGACAGGTGCAAGCCATCTCTAGCGAAGCAGCATGGCTTGTCGAGCATATCATCCCAGGCTGACGGACACTGTATCCCCTTTGAATGACACCAGAAGCTTTTCTTTATACCGTGGTGTCATTTTTGGTGAGGGCAGGATGCTACTCAGGGTCAGGGTCATACCGGCCTGGGCTACATGATCAGAAAGCTCCTCCATGTCTCTTTTCATGTAGTCCAGGGAGGTACGGCACAGGTCATTCATACCAACATGGACAATGACAAGAGTCGTATTTGTACTTGTTCTGGAGTGACCTCAGTGCTTGTGTTATGTGGTGGATCATGGCACTTGACAGGCAGCTAACAGTAACCTTCTCCTTGTTAAGCCTAGTGAGTGGGACGTCAGTGTGCCTGACTATAGAGTCACCTATTACTAGTGTGGTGGGTATGTTATTTTGCCTTAAGGGCTGTGATTGTGTGGCACACTGGTTTTGTGAAGTATCTGTTTCATGGTTTGTGTTGGGGGGTGGAGGTTGCTTGGATGTCTGCTTTGGAGGTCTCTGTTGCTTTTGCAGATTTTTATTTACAGCCTCTGAGTATGTTTTCGTGTATTTATGTGTGTTTTTTGCCGGTGCTGGTTTCATAGGTCTATGTGAGACCGGTGGTGTGATGCAAGTAATTCCCTTCTCCTCTTGATTGCCTGGTCCAGTCTTGGGTTGAGAGAGCTTAGCTTCCAGTTTGGCTGTATAATTGCATCTCTCGCATGTATTAGTGTTTGGTGGTAGGAGGAGAGGGTTGTCTGTGTACATGAGGCAGCTGTAACATTGCCTCAAAATGCCCAGATTCACCAGTTGGACCGGAGAATACACCTGAAACTGCCCTTTGGGCATGCCTGGATAGGTACAGTGAACTGTTTTACTGATTGGCTGGTAAGGTCGAATAGAGAGCCTTGTCCTTCTCTGCAGTATAGGGGGTCTAGTGCTAAGGTTTATTAGTGCTTGCTATGAGTTTTGAGCAAGTGCCGGGGTGAGAAGTGAATTGTTTGAGTGCTTAAGTTGAAAGTTTGTCTAGTTCCAAGGGAAAAATTGAAGAGTAGACTTTGTGGAGCCGGGAATAGTTATACCCTAACTAACCGGCGCTGCCTGGCATGCAAAACTGCACAAAATGCGGGTTTCATAGCAGGGAAATGAAAGAGAGAGAAATTAGCTCAAAATGGCCAATAACCTATTAATTTCCTGGGCTAAAACTACTCCTCCAGGGACAGATAGGCTGCTCAAAGCTCCCCTCTCTCACAGGTGAACAGAGAAACGTCCTTCTATCCAAGTAAGGTATGGGCAAACAAACTTGTAACACAGCCCTAAATTCAGCACTAACCTGAAAACTGGACTATACTAGCTTAGAAAGGTGGGAAAGCAAGTATTTTTTTGGGGGGGGTTGTTTTTTTTAGGAAAATAAAGCAGATAGAATCAAAAAACACTTTAAATGCACAGAAATGGCTATCACACTTGAGTGTGTAGCCTTTAACAGTTAAACAGGTAATTTAAACACAAAAATGACTTTGTTAAAGTGCAGGCAGTAAAATAATCTGCTGTGTAACTCTTCAGAGTGAGAAAATGGCAGACAACATTATTTTATTTACTTTATTTATTTTACATTTGTTAACCGGGGGTGTCTGAGCCGAAAAGGCCCTTTTTCAGCAGAGGCCTGGGGAGAAAAGCTCCAC
The DNA here is from genome assembly GCF_019279795.1 of Protopterus annectens. Taxonomy (NCBI): domain Eukaryota; kingdom Metazoa; phylum Chordata; order Ceratodontiformes; family Protopteridae; genus Protopterus; species Protopterus annectens. The sequence goes on along the minus strand of NC_056740.1, from coordinate 63,813,692 downwards.
AAAGATAAATTACAGACACATTTAGTTATTTAGACATGATCAGTATATACACAAATTACAAGACATATTTTTACAGTGGTATGCGGCACATAAACAGTTACAGTGGAGAGAACAAAAAAAATATATTAATTTTAAAAATAAAGGTAATTAATAGATTTGTGGTGTACAGCTGAAATTTGGAACATAGGTAGAATACATACATAGTACACAGGTACAGTACATACATTGTAGATTAGCCAGTTTTTGTGAGTAAGATTGAAAACTATTATCAAGTGCTCTAGATTTAGTATGTATATGTTATCCACTTTCACTAGCCTGGGGAGCAATCATGGCACTGCCAACTTTGCTTGAGATGTTGCCTGATGAGGTCTTTAAAGGAGGCTTTGGATGATGTGTTTTGAATGCTAGTAGGGACAGAGTTCCAATTTTTAGCCACTGAACTACTATACATTGCATCTCCAAAGCTATTGTAGCTGTTGGTGACTTCTAGTAGTAGTTTGCTTGATGATCTAAGAGGTCTTTTGGCTGAGTGATGTTGTACTAGGTTTTTGAGGGCAAGGCACTTACTGGGGAGGTAATAGAGAGAATGACAGAGGCAGAGCTGATTGTAGGTTAGGAGTTTGGGCAGTTCAAGCCAGTGGAGCTGTCTCAAAGCAGTACAGTGATGAGTTCTATATGAGCAATTTGCAGCAAAGCGGGCAATTCTGTTATAGCAGGCTTCCATTTTGCTTGGTTCAGTTTTGTTGAGATTAGTCAGAATGGGAGATACATAGAGTAGGGTGGATAGAAGTTGGGAGCGAGCAATGGCTGATCTTGTTTTGTTGGTAAGAAATGGTTTGATACGGTAGAGTGACCCCAGTTTAGCATGTACTTTTTTAATAGTTAAGTTGAGATGACTATCAAATTTTAGGTGGGAGTTTATGGTTATTCCCAATAGCTTAGCCTGTGCCACTGGAACAATTGGAGTAGCATTTGTGAAGTAGATATTGAATTGACTGTTAGTGTTTTTGTTAGAACTGGTTATAATCATGAGTTGAGTTTTCTTTGGATTGAGGATAAATTGGGCTTTGGTAAGGTAGTTTTCAAATTCAGAGAATGCTAGTTGAGCTGTTTGCAGGAGGGTGGGAATGTTTTGTGCAGCACAGATTAAGGTAGTGTCATCTGCATACTGAATTATAGATGCATTCTGTGTGAAGGTATGGAGGTCATTTGTGAAGACTGTGAATAGTAGTGGTCCTAAGATAGAACCCTGTGGGACTCATACGGTTATGGGCAGCTGAGGAGAGAGACAATTTTCCCATTTCACAGCTTGGTACCTGTCAGTTAAGTAGCTTTGGAACCAGGTAAGAGTGGAATTTGATAGAAGATATTGGTTTAGTTTGTTTAGCAGGATTTGGTGTGAGACTGTGTCAAATGCTTTGGACATATCCAAAAAAAGAGTTGACACTTGCAGACCTTCATTTTTGAGACGGTTTACTGTGTCTGTGAAGCAGAGGAGGGCTGTAGTGGTACTATGGGCAGGTCTTAAACCATGCTGAGTAGGTGACAGGATGTTGCTGTCTAGGGGATAGTTTAGCATCTGGGCATGGATGCATTTTTCTGGAATTTTGGCCAGGGGGAAGAATAAAGCAATGGGTCCGTAGTTAAGTTCAGCGGAGGTCCCGCCTTTATGTATGGGTGTAACATAGGATATTTACCAGAGTTTGGGCACATAGTTTTCAACAATTGATCTGTTTATGAGAGTGGAGACTGGGATAGCAATAGCATCTGCTGTGAGTTTCATGAAATAGCTGGGGAGTACTTCGGCTGCTGTTGATGAGGTTTTTAGTTTGGAGAGCATGCTTTTGATTGAAATGGTGGAAACTGTTTTGAGGGTAAAGCTTGTATTAGTGTTATTTGTGTTGGGGGGGGGGGGATAATGAAGAAGGAACTGTCCTATGATACTAAGGATAGAATTGAGTTCACAAAGTGGGAGTTGAATTGTGTTTTGATGGGAACTTTAGTGTCAGGGGTGGTTGGTTTGGGGGTAGCCTTTTGGGTGGATTTTAGTAGCTGGTTTACATTTTCCAAAAATTTTTGCGGGTTGTGTTGGTATTTAGTTTGTAATGTTGTGTAGTAGGATTTTTTGTCCAGCCTAATGCATTTTTTTGCACGGTTGCGCAGTTCTTGGTACTTAGTTAGGCTTTGTATTTCTTTGTTTTTTTGACAGTAAAGCTAGGCAGTTTCTCTGGACTTGAGGATTTGTTTGGTTTCTTTACCAAGCCAGGGGTTTGTAGAGGTTCTAACCTTGATTTTGTGCAATGGAGCAACAGTGTCTAGGTGTTGTAGAAATGTTTTGTTGAAATATGCTACAGCCTGGTCAAGTAGGAGGGTTTTTAGGGGGGTCCAGTCGCAGTTACAGAGTAAAATGTTGAGGACCTCTGGAGAGAATTTTTTTGTGTTTCTAGTGGATATATAGTTAGTGGTTTTGCATATGCTTGTTCTACTACGTATAAAGTATATCATGTTGTGGTCACTTAAGGTGTCTGGGAGACTGCCTGTGTGAGGGTACAATGTGGGGTTGTTAGTTAGGACCTAGTCAAGGATGGATTCCCTTTTAGATTTTTTTATCACATCTAGTTGGAATTTGGACTAGCTGCTGGTAGCCATGGCGATTTATTAGATTACTTGGTGGTTCTAATATACAGGTGAACCAATCTAGGTTGAAGTCCCCTAGAATAAGGATTTCTTGTGAGTATGTGGAAGAACACCAGGATAAGAAGTCTTCAAGGCTAGCAGGTGTATTACCAGGTGGAATACAGATCACAATTGTGGTGATGACCTTTTTAGGGTGAAGTTGAAGTTGTGAGACAAGTATGTTCCAATTATTGGGGGAGGGGTAGGAGCTTGGTAATTGATGGACAGTTAAGTTGGACTTGTACAGTAAGGCAGTTCCACCCCCTGTACGAAGTGGTCTGTCTTGTCTAATGATATTGTAGCCGGTAGGGAGAACTTCTGAGTTTGCTATGTTTTTATTTAGCCAGGTTTCTGTTAAAGCAAGTATGTCTGGATTACGATTCACTTGATACCAAAACTTCCCAGTACTGTCATCACTGACCTTGCTGTAGATGCCACTTGGTTACATGCATTCCACACACTAAGCACCAAACCATATTTCTTTTAATTTGACTTTAAAAGTGATAATGTCCATTTTTTTTTTGTTTTGTTTCAGAACTTCATTACATTAGACTCCATTCCGCTTATGAAATTTCTTGCCTTCTTTAGCTTTTATGCAAAGGCATACTAGGAAACTCAATTCTAATACCAGAATAACTGATTTTTACTGATCGGGTAAACTAGTTTGAACAGTCATTTTTCCTGTCAGTGATAAGGAAAGTTGCAGATAAAAGTAAAAACACAGGTGTCACAAAAGGGGATACGCGAGCACAGCTATCTGGAATTTTGTAAATAATTATATGTCATTTGTGAATATCAGCATGATTTATATAGGATGCTTGTATTACAACTGTATTACAACTGTATGTCATGTGTATATCAAACTGGTATGTGTGTTAGAAGGGTGTTTTATAAAAATGCTTGTGCTTAAAATGTAACCACAGTGTCCCCTGCTGGAAGAGACAGAAACTATCCATGCAGTACTGTAACTGTTTAAATGTATAGATTTTTAAGAGTGAAAACTGGAATACAGGAGGTTAAGTTCAGAAAAATAACTGAAATTATAAAACTTTATGGGCTAGGCAGGAGACATAATGCATGTGCTGAGAAGCTTTCTGTATTGTCTTCAGAGTGAACTAATTACTAGTTTTGAAAACATGAAGGAATGTAATTGTTTTGACTTCAGCATCTGCCAAAATCTGAGGTCTATGCATTTTCACAGGCAGATGCTAAATAATCTGCTAGCTTCCAACACTGGTGGTTTCGCCTGGGATAGAGTCAGATGACAAGGCATGATGTCATTCTGCAAGCTATCCCAGCAGTAATATTTGAGATATTAATTTGAGAAGTCTCTTAGAGAGACAGTGCATTCTGTATTCTGTCTTTGACCTGACAACAGCTAGAAGACCCATTCACCACATATGCTTTGTGCTGATGAAGTAAGTTACTAGGGAATAGTATAATGTGCTTAGATGTAGTCAGGAATATAACAAAGCTTAGTTTAGATATTTTTCTTTATTTATTTATTTGAGACTGTCCTGCAATGTTGTTTTAAGTATTTCCTGTGATTTTGAACTCTGATGTCATTGTGAATATATACTGAGTATTTTCTTGTTCCTTATTATTTATTATTAAATATATTTAAACCTTTCAATGTGGCTGATCTGTGTAGAGATATTTAAGTTTTGAGAGTACTTGCATATTTATTTGTTGACACTGTGCGAGCCAGTCCTAACAGCCTTGCTCTTGGTCAAACTACCATTTGTATCAATATTAATATTACACAGTAAGATAGGACACCATTTGTTAAGGGTCTAAAAGTAGCTGATAAGGAGTTGACTGATAGCAGTGATAACTACCTTATAGTTTGAGGAAAAGGAGGCATAGCTAGTAAACTTGTGCTAGCCTTTCCCAGGTGTGTGTGTGTGTGTGTGTGTGTGTGTGTGTGTGTGTGTGTGTGTGTGTGTGTGTGTGTGTGTGTGTGTGTGTGTCTTTGTGTAAATCAAACCTCAAAGAGTATGCATGTGTCAGCTACCTGGGAAGGGATATGAAGCACTGGTTGGACAGAGAGGGTGCTGGAGTTCTTGGCTTGGCCACTCAGCCGAGATCTCAACTCTATAGCTGTGCCAGTTGGGAGTCATATTGGGAATCTAGAGAAAGAGGGAGAAACCAGCCCCAGACTGACTGTGGTCTCTGTGTGCTTTTAAGGGAAATTGCATTTGATGCAGAGAGCTACATCTGGAAATACTGTGTGTGTACTTGTTATCCTCAGTGTATGTCCCCCACTATTGCCAGTGGTGAGGATTGAGGCTCCTGGATTACTGGTCCAGTGTTGGGTTGTCACATTATTGGTTGGCAGTGGTAGGATATCCACATATTGGAATTCAGTAGTGAGATACTGAACTCCTGTAGCCTGTAAACAGTGGTCACTAAAGAAGGTGCTTGTACTCTCAATCAGCCATATGGTAGACATTCAGAGTTTCATATCACAATAGTTTTATTTTTTTTTGTTAGCTTAGTCATGGAGAGCAGGCAAGGATGTCAGTGGAAGATTATGGCAAGCTGACAAGGAATCAGTTGACTGAGATGTGCCAAGTCAAAGGACTGGGGCATGCCAACTTGACTAAAGGAGAAATGATTGCAGCCTTAACCACAGCTGCATCACAGACCAGCAACCAGGAAGACAACCTGACTGGCCTTGGGGATGTACAACTCTCAGAAAATGGACAGTTCAACCATGCCTCAGAGGACTTAAAAATCCATCTGGAGTTAAAGAGACTTGAACTGGAGGCCAAACGGTTGGAAATAGAATCGGCAGAGAGACTGCGACATTTGGAGGCTGAAGAAAATGAGAGACTGCAGTGTTTGGAAGCTGAAGAAAAGGAGAGGCACAGCCAACATGAAAAAGAGATACTGACTGTTCGCCAGGGTCATGGAGGTAATGGGGTAAGGAATAACCGAACCCCAGAAACAATAAAGGTCAGTAAATTTCTTCCACAATTAACAGAGGGTGATAACTTTGATAGTTTTATTCATATGTTTGAAAGGGTTTGTAAACAGTATAATGTTGACCAAGGGCTCTGAGTGCAGTTCCTCACACCCTTACGCCACGGTAAAGCTGTAACTGCTGTTCTAAGTTGTCTGATACTGATTGCTTAAATTATAATACAGTTAAAAATTGTTTTGAGTGTTTTAAGTTAACACCTGAAGCTTATAGAAAAAAGTTTCATGAGCATACATGCAAGGCAGATGAAAGTGTGTGTGAATATATTGCTGAACTAAGCACTCATTTTCCTAGGTGAGTGAATGGGTATCAGGTCACCACCTTTGAAGGGCTGGCAGACCTTTTGGTGAAGGAACAAGCCCTTAGCACTTTGCCTGAGGACATGAGAATCTGGTTGGCAGATAGAGAATGTAATACCACAGATGAGTTGGGGAAAAAGGGAGAGCTATATCTAGCATGCAGGACATCACTTCACAGGAAAGGGATACCCAGTGCTGCACATGGGTCTAAGGGAATCCACGGTGGTCAGCCTAAACTGCCCCAACAGAGTCCACCAGTAATAGTGGAAGCTACTACTTCAGGTACACGGCCGGGATCAAGTGTTAAATGTTTAAAATGTAACCAGTGGGGCCATATACCATATATATGTCTACGGAGACAAGGTGGGGAACAAAAGGTGGGACAGCCAGTAAGTGGGAATATCAGTATGCCAGTGGTAAGTTGTCTGGAAAGAACAAGGGTACCAAACTACTACCAGAGGTTATATCCTATCTTAGTAGATGGGAAACAGGCCACTGCTAAGAGAGACACAGCCTCTGAACCAACCATTGTGAAGCCTGCAGTGGTTAAAGAGAAGCACGACTTGCTTGGGCAATCTACCCCAGTCAGAGCTTTAGGAGGGACCCCATTCCAAATACCTTTGGCTAGGGTTCACCTTGACTGGGAGGGTGGAAAAGGAAGCAATCAAGCAGGTGTATTTGAGGATATCCCTGCAGATGTCCTGATAGGGAATGATTTTGATAATTCAGTACCTTGTGTGCATGCAGTTACATGCAGTCAGGCTTGGAGACGATCATGTGGGTCTGGTAGCCTGGGGGGACCCAGCCAGACCACACACTTGCAGCCAGGACTGGTGAAGTGGTTACTTCAGGGAGGGAGCTACCCTGTAGCAGTGAGACTGAAGGTGAGCCACAGCTGCTGGTGGGTACTGATGTTCCCTTGGACAGACTGACTGCAAGGGCAGAGGTGAGTAGTAGTAGTACCCAGGCTGACAGTGAGGCACCGCTGACAGAGGATACCAGACTTCCAGTGGAAGGGGAACTGGGAAGGGTTACAAAGTGAAAGTTGAGACAGGACAGACCCTACATTACAAGGCTTGAGGGAGGTAGCTAGAAAGGCACCTGATTCTAAAGGAAAGGGGGAATCTGTATACTGGGATAAAGGGTTACTGTATAGAGAGTGGACCCCTGAGGGAGGGCTGGAAGATGATATAATACAGTAGTTGGTAGTGCCCAGAGCCTATCATCTGGCACTGTTAGCCATAGCCCATGATATTCCCTTTGCAGGTCATATGGGCATAAAGCATACCAAGAGACATATTATGCAGAACTTTTATTGGTCTGGGATTTCCAGGGATGTAAAAGGGTACTGCAGGACCTGTGAGAAGTACCAAAAAGTAGGCAAGGAAGGAGACAAGGTCAAAGCTCCATTGATGCCTTTGCCTGTGATTGAGAAGCCATTTCGGAGGGTAGCTATGTATATTGTGGGGCCTCTGAGTACACCAAGTTCCACAGGAAAGAAGTATATCCTAGTGATAATAGATTATGTTACCACATACCCTGCGGTGGTGGCCTGTCCTCCATTGAGGCAGAAAAGGTGGCAAATGCTTTGTTAGAGATTTTCAGCAGGGTAGGTTTCCCAAAAGAAATACTGACTGACAGAGGTGCCCATTTCATGTCAGACCTGCTGGCTTGTCTGTGGAAGCACTGTGGGGAGAAGCACCTAAAGACCATCTCCTACCATCCCCAGGCTAATGGTCTGGTGGAGGGTTTAAACTGTACACTATAGACCATGCTATGTGCATTTGCAAACCAGTTTAAGAGGGACTGGGACAAATATCTGCCCCACCTGTTGTTTGCTTACAGAAAGGTGCCCTAGGAATCCACAGGTTTTTCACCCTCTGAGTTGCTGTACGGGCATAGGGTGAAAGGCGATTTGATTTGTGGCGAGGGTGAGTGTGAATCTCACAAGGAGTCTGTTGTGGCATATGTCCTAAACCTCAGGACAAAGCTCAGGGAACTTAAGGGCTTGGTCCAGGGGAACCTGGCAGAAGCCCAACAGCAGAAAAAGGTCTGGTATGACAGGAATGCTTGAGCTAGAGAGTATGCTGTGGGGCAGCAGGTTATGGTTCTTATTCATGTCAGACACAATAAGATGCAGACAGCTTGGGAGGGACCCTTCAAAGTGGTAAGGAAGGTCAGTGATGTTAACAATATAGTAGAACTGCTAGGCAGGAGGAAGGGGCACAAATTGTACCATGTTAACATGATGAAACCTTACTTTGATAGAGAGGCCTGCTGCTGAATATTTGCAGTGGATGGCAGGAGGAGTATGAGGGGGATCTGGCAAATGATCTGCTCAGTGAGGCTCGGACTGACAACTCAATGGAAGGGGTAGTAATGTCCCAGCAACTATCCCCTACCCAGGTTCGAGAAATCTGAGCAGTGTTACAGGAGTTTGTGGACATGTGCACCCACCTGGTGCAGCACCAAGTGGATACAGCACCCCAAAGACCTATTAAGCAGGCCCCTTATAGGGTGCCTGAGAGAGTCAAACAGACTCTGAGGGAGGAGATACAGGACAGGTTGAAACTAGGGGTAATCCAGGAGTCCAGCAGTCCCTTGGCCTCCCCAGTGGTACTGTTACCAAAGCCGGATGGCAGCAAAAGGTTCTGTATGGACTACAGGAAACTAAACAGTCGCACAGAATCATATGCTTACCCCATGCCTAGGAGAGATGAAGCCCTAGAGCAGCTGGGTGAGGCTAAGTATCTTACCACTATTGATCTTACCAAGGGCTACTGGCCAGGTGCCCTTGACTTCCAATGCTAGAGAGAGGTCAACCTTTGTGACTCCCTTTGGCTTGTATGAGTTCACAAAGATGCCCTTTGGGATGAAAATTGGCCCAGTGACTTTCCAGAGGCTGGTAGATCATATCCTAGCAAGAGATTTTGCCCTTGCTTACCTGGATGATATTGCCATCTACAGCCATTCCTGGCGAGAGCAATTTCAGCATGTCAGGGAGGTGCTGAGCAGACTACAGAGGCAGGGTTGACTATTAACCCCAGTAAGTGTCAGGTGGGTATGGAAGAGGTCTCCTACCTGGGACACAAAGTGGGGAGTGGTAAGATCAGGCCAGAACCCGCCAAAGTGGAAATCATTCAAGCATGGCCTGCCCCTGTCACCAAAAAGCGTGTGAGGGCATTCTTAGGGACAGCAGGGTAGTACAGAAAGTCTGTCCCAATTATAGTATCATAGCTGCTCCCCTCACAGATCCAACAAAGAAAAACAGGCCAGATAAGGTAGTGTGGACCCCAGCATGTGAGCAGGCATTCCAGAAGCCTTAAATAGCTTTGGGAGGACCCCCTGTGTTAGCCAGTCCAGATTACAGCAAATAATTTGTTGTACAGGTGGATGCTTCAAACCATGGGGTGGGGGCTGTACTCAGCCAGGTTTCTTCAAAGGGAAAAGAGCACCCAGTGGTATATCTCAGCCATAGACTCCAACCCAGGGAGGAATGCTATGCAGATGTAGAAAAGGAATGTCTAGTCATAGTGTGGGCATTGCAGAAATTTCAGCCTTATCTGTAAGGAAGGAAATTCACTCTAGTTACAGACCACAATCCCTTAACATGGCTACTTTGAGCCAGCCAGCAAAATGCAAAGCTGGTAAGGTGGAGCCTAGGGTTGCAAGCATATAATATGAAAGTGCAGCACTGCATTAGGGTTAGAAATGTCAACATAGATGGGCTCTCTAGACAAGGTATGAGGTAATGTATTCCCAGATAGGCTCATCCCTCTCAAGGAATGTTTCTCAAGGGTCACTTGAAAAATTAGCTTGAGTCTCCGAAAGGGGGAAGAAGTGTCACGAAAGGGAGATACTGCCAGCACAGCTATCTGGAATTTTGTAAATAATTATGTCATTTGTGAATATCAACATGATTTATGTAAGAAGCTTATGAATTACAACTGTATTAGAACTGTAAGTTATGTGTAAATCACACTGGTATGTGTGTTAGAAAGGTATTTTATAAAGTGCTTGTGCTTAAGATATAACCACAGTGTGCCCTGCTGGAAGAGAACAGAAATGTACATGCACTACTGGAACTGTTTAAATGTATAGTTTCTAACAGTGGCAACTAGAATACAGGAGGTTAACTTCAGAAAACTAGCTGAAACTAAATTATTTTACAGGCTAGGGTGGAGACAATGTCTGTGCTGAGAAGCTTTCTGTATTGTCGTCAGAGTGACTTAATTACTAGTTTAGAAAATGTAAATGTAATTGTTTTATGACTTTCAGCATCTACCAAAGATCTGAGGTCTATGTATTTTTACAGGTACAAGCTAAATACTGCTAGCTTCCAGCAGTGGGGTTTCACCCGGGACAGAGTCAGATGACAAGACAGGATATCATTCTGCAATCAATCCCAGCAGTAATATTTGAGATATTAATTTGAGAAGTCTCTTAAAGAAACAGTGCATTCTGTATTCTGTCTTTGACCTGACAACAACTAGGAGATCCATTCACCACATCTGCTTTGCTATGATGAAGTACGTTACTAGGAATAGTATAATTCTCTTAGATATAGTCAGGAATATAGCAAAGCTTAGTTTAGATATTTTTTCTTTATTTATTTGAGACTGCCCTGCAATGTTTTAAATATTTCCTGTGATTTTGAACTTAGATGTCACTGTGAATACATACGGAGTATTTTCTTATTCATGTATTATTTATTATTAAATATATTTAAACCTTTCATTGTGGCTGATCTGTGTAGAGATATTTAAGTTTTGAGAGTACTTGCATATTTATTTGGTGACACTGTGCGGGCCACTCCTAATAGTTTTGCTCTTGGTCAAAATACCATTCATATTAATATTAATATTATACAGTAAGATTGGACACCCTTTGATAAGGACCTAAAAGTAGCTGAGGAAGGAGTTGGATGGTGGCAGTGATAACTACCTTATAGTCTGGGCAAAAGGGGGCATAACTAGTAAACCTCTGCCAGCCTTTCCCAGGTGTCTGTGTCTGTGTAAATCAAACGTAAAAGAATGTGTTAGTCAGACACTTGGGCAGGGGGATGAAACACTGGTTGGACAGACACAATGCTGGAGGTCTTGGCTTGGCCACTCAGCTGCGATCTCAACTCTATAGCTGTGCCAGTGGGAAGTCTTATTGGAGATCTGGAAAAAGAGGGGGAAACCAGCCCCAGACTGACTGTGGTCTCTGTGTGCTCTTAAGGGAAATTGCACTTGATGAAGAGAATTGCATCTGAAAATACTGTGTATGTACTTGTTATCCTCCCAGTGTATGTTCCCCACTGTTGCCAGTGGTGAGGGTTGAGGCTCCTTGATTACTGATCCAGTGGTGGGGCAGTCACAACACAGGATTAAACAACTGCATACTTGTGGGCCAAAGGAAGTGGAGAATGTGGAATACAGCTGATCTAACCTTTACAGTAGACCAAAACAAGATTAAAGATCAGACCTGAACAAGATTAAAAGTAAAATTCAGACTGCTAAGACAGTGGCTCTCTGCTTTAGTCAAACAACACAAAAAAAAAAAAAAAAAATATATATATATATATATATATATATATATATATATATATATATATAAAACAGCTGTAAAACAGTCCTACACTAATACCAACATAAAGGGTCTAGGCAAATTTATTGCCAACAAAGTAATATTCATTTCTATTATCTGTAAGATTTCCTCAGCAACTAATAAAAAATCTTACGTATGCTATATATGGTCTTTATGTCTTTAAACAATTCTCTGATTCGGAAATCGGTGAAGACATTGGTATGCCCCATTAATGAATGCAATGCCCCATTTTGTGCATACAGTAAGGAAGGTATTAATAAACTGGAGACTATACAGATGAGGCATACAAATGTATAGCTTGGCTAACATCTAAAAGTTACTATGACAGCCACTTCTATAAGCCTTTAAACATTAGTCAGAATATTAGAGGGAAAACTATTGCGGATATATGAAACTAGATTAAGGTCTGTAAACCAAAGTCATACAAATGAATACATTTGAAAGGAAACAAATGAACTAAATTACTCATCAGTGTAGTTTCATTAATAACAAAACTAAAACTATTAAAAATAATATTTTGCAACAATTATCTAAACTAATTCCAAAACTACAAAACAGTGGGGCTAGGACATAGTACACCATCAAAAGCCTGCCTCACTCCATTATTATTATAATAGTATATTACTTTCAATAGCAAGGTACAGAAATTTTTCAGTAGTATATCAGCACATATAAAATTGAAAAACAGCAAAATAACTACGAAGTACAGCTGTCACTTGATCTTCAAAACAATTTCATAAGAACAAATCATAAGACACTATTTGAAGAAACTGTCATGCAAATTAAATGACAAAAAAAAACTTGGATAGAACCATCTTCTGTCCAAAGACATAGTCCGTTTAAAACTCACCATAATTAACATGTTACAGGCATGATGAGTTTAGAATTAATAAAAAATTGTTAGGGAACTTCAAAAGTATAAAAAAGTTTAAATTAAAAAGAAATCGCTCTTGAGAGTGTGGCAAATCAACTACCAGTGAATGCGGACATATAACAACAAAGTAAATGAAAGACTTAGAATGTAATTACTCTAATGTCCTTGAGGACCATCTTGGACAACTGAAAGGGTGCCATAAAGTTATTCTTTTGTATCAGGTCCTACACTGTCCTTTGGCTAATAACATGGTTCACCCCTCCTCTTATATGAGCCTCTGACACATGAGACTGGCATAAAGCAAGTTTAATGCACAAAGCAGGATAAAGTAAAAGCACCGAAGCATTTTCAAATGGAGGTTACTGACATGGTGGGAAATGTGCAAACTAAGGAGCTCAGCCTTCTTAATCGTTAATATCTCTGCCTCACAGTTTCATGGTCCAAAGTTTAATCCTGATCTCTAGTCACTGTCTATGCAGAGTTTTGCATACTCTCCACATCTGTGTGGGTTTTCTCCGGGCATAACCATTTCTTTTCACTTCCCAAAAACATTCTGTCTGATTGGTCACAGTAAATTGTCCATATGGATGTACTTCATAACATCTAAGTACCAGAAAAGCAAAAAGTATCAATCCTAAATTAATGAAATAAAAAAAAAAAAAAAAAAAAAAAAAACACAACTCACATTTTTTTGCAAGGCAACCCCCCCCCCCCCCCGCACCCCCTACTAATTATATATACCACCTCTGAGATGGTACAGCAGTGGGGAAAGGGCAAATTCCCCCTCATCACTGTTCCATGACATTCCACAAAGTAATACCGGCAGAAGTGATCATATGAATAATTGATCACTTCTGCTGGCCTTCACGGGATATTTCAGTCCACATATATGTTGCATTTACCTTTGCTCTTGTGGACAGGCTACTGATCAAAATTGTCCAAAATGAACCAGTTCACTTACCCAGTTAACAAATAAATAAACTTAACATTACTGCTTCGTTATTAACACTGCATGGATACTTCTCTAATGACACAGTCTAATGTATATTTGGACTAATGGGATGCCTGTAGACTACAATTCAAAGTAAAGTAGCTAAGAGTTGTTAACAAGTACTTGTGTGTTAATTCTACAAAGGGAATAAAGAATCTCTGCATGAGGCACACTAAGAACTACACTTTCCCAAGTAATGGCTTGTCTTGAGTAAAAAAACTATTTTACTGATACTCTGATTCGTTTTCACAGCATAGCAGGACATTTAACTTTCTAATACACAACTGTTTCCTTGATACTACGCTTTGATTCCCACCTTTAGAAGAATGCAATTAGCTTGCTGTGAATGCATTCTGTTTCATTACTTTGCCCTGTTGCTTTCACTCCATGTTGGATTTCTGCCCTGTAATACTGAACTGTTGCCTAGCACCAGTGCAGCACAGGAAGACAGGAGAGATGCATGCTGCTGCACTAATACTTGTATTACAATTCTGAAGCATGATATCCATGTAGGTGGAAAAGAAATATAATTATGGGTTCTGAATGTCAGGTGGACAGTCCTCTTGTTAATTCAGCTCCCTGTGCCTTGTCCTCCAATCCTGCATAACTCAGCTGACGATTCATCTGGTTTCTGAGCTTATTAAACATTCACTAAGGTTGCAGATTTTGTGAAAGAAACAGCTAGCTGTCCACTTTCCAAAACAGGCTGAACTGTAGCATGCAGAGAATTCATCAGTTCAGCAGCCAATCTATTGAAACAGTGGCTTTGTACCATCTGGTCTGTCACTATTCTTTAACAAAGCTGCCCAACTATAGCTGAGACCTACTGATCACTTATTATTCTTCCTCATTTGTTAATGTGCACCGCATTCTGTAGCACAAATGCAAATATAAATCACATTGTTCTACTTGCCGAAATTGAATTGTTCTTACAATGCAGCTCAGATAAAAACTCATGTCTTACTGACATCAGCAGGCCTCATAAATTTACCAGCACTATTTTTTGCTTTTTATAATTTGACTGTCTGCTAACCACTGAAATGGGAAACCCTATAGATTGCCATATCTGTCCTCTGGTCTACCGTCTTACAGTTCAATGCCCTTTCATATCCCTTTATTCTTAATTCTCTAAACTCTATTTTCATTTTCGTAAAATAATATTTTTTTGAAGTGAATGAAGATTTAAGATCAACTTCTCAAAGGAGTCTCACAAATCTGCAGCCCTCTTTCAAAAATAAAGCAAAAAGAAACAAAATAATAGCTGATGATAAGAAAATGCTTATCTAAGCCTCTTGCAAAATACAGACCAACAAGGCACTGATGCACACTATAAGACTATCAGAACTAATCTGCAGTCAGAGAAGAGTAAAACTACCGGGTAGGAACAAATACAAGCTAAAAGTTAGCACTATTTTGTCAGATGTGTAAAAATAAGCTTATTTTACAGTCTGAAGTTTATTTCATTTACGCAGGAACAATTTCTGTTTTAGAAATGATTCCCTTTTTTTCTTTATATATTCCATTTGTCTTATTCTGAGTATTACCTAAAGGGCCTTTTCTCAAAACCCTGATCGAGTAATAGACTCCTTGCCAAACCTAAAAGGGAGCTTCACAAGAGCATCCTTTGAAGGTAATAACTAATAGCAATTTTGTTGACAATTTTCATGTCATCTTTATTCAATTAATACTAATGCCACTAGCCCCATATATGTGCATGTATGTATACATATATTGCTCCACTGGATTATGTAGACACACCATAATGCTGACAGCCGACTGATCAACCACAAGAGGTGTGCATATGCAGATGTTCAACAGGTATGATAGATCGACAATCTCTAGATGTGGGAACAGTCCCTTTCCCCAGGTATAGTGCGATCTCAGAGTTAGTATATATAAAAAGCATGGGGAGGGGGGTGCAGAGGGGCTTATGAAAAATGTGGTTCAATTGTCAGATTTTTAGTGGTTTTCTATGTGGTTAGATTATGTCACATTTTTTTTAATTAGTCTGTTTACTTTCTTGGTTGCTTGTGGCGAAGATTTTACTAGAGCACACGCAACTAACTGACAGTCGGTGTTTCTGCTGTCGATCTTTTGTGGTGAACATTCTTGCCATCAACATTGTGGTGTGTCATTGTAATTCAGTGAACCTATAGATATGTAAACATAAATATCTATATCTATATCTATAATTTATATACATATATATATATATATATATATATATATATATATATATATATATACAGATAAATACAGCTATCTATATAGACAAATATATCTATATAAAAATACAGAGAGCTTTTCTCCGCAGGCCTCTGCTCCCAGTTGAACTTTTCTGGTAAACAAATGTCAATAAATAAATAATAAAATAAAACATAAATTGCACAGGGAACTTTACTTACTTAGAAATTCATGTGTTGTTAAGATCCAGGGTTATCTTTTCCAAGGTGATGCAGATTTGCAGTTTATTATGTTTAGTAACAGCAATACAAAACAGTTTCTTGTGTGAGTTATGTGGATGACTTAAATCCCAGGGGAAAGCTGACTTTGTGCTGTTTTGAACTTTAAATAACAAAAGAAAATCATTAAATTGAACAAGCAGAGCAGTGATTTACTTTATGTCCTCACTTTAATGTAGTTCTTTTATATTTATGTAGCCTAATTACATTGATAAATGCCACTAATTATCAAAATTATCATAAGCAGAGCTGATCAAGGTCTACTTTGAAGTATACCATGGCAATGGAGGTGCAGGTTTTAAAAGTTGCCTTGATAATTACTGCTTTGTCAGAAGCAAGTGTGAGTGATGTTGCTGGTGCTTAAATTAATTTTCTTACCTTATCTGTGCTATTAATGAATCAGCTGTTTTTTATTGACAGTAGCCCCTCCTCAATGGGTGTTTGGTGGTGAGTTTTACTATGTTTAGACTTATGAATTTGCAGTATGGATTGAACAACACTCAACAGATGGGCTGAAAAAAGTAACATGAGAACTAAATGCTGTATTGTTCAAATCTACTTATTAGATAATTGTCTTTTGCAACAGCAAGGGAAAATCTAGTAGTACACACTAGCTTTGAAAGGCACTAGCTATAAAACAAGTTTTATAACCACATTTTGTCAAGTGCTGCATTTCAGAATGTTAGTCTGAAATGTCATGTACATGATTGTTACTGTATGAGATGTCATGTGATTTGTAAATGGAGTCAGTGACTTTAGCAATAAATATGTGGTCTTGCTGTGAGTTAGTCAGTGGTGAATCAAGGGCCTCACAGACTACAGCTGTAACATACAATGGACCTTGACCAGACAGTACATATTTCAGAATTCATGATGCAAAGGGCGGACAAAGCAAATTAACTAAATGAGATTCTGAATTGCTAGATGGTCTGCCAGTTCATTTATGACTAGAGTGTAACAGAGTCCCAAGTGTTTTAGAAAAATCTTAACATTTGGATTAGGCATTTGTGCACCAGAATGCCAGATACTGACGAGAGGTAACATACACCTTTCTATTTCGCTAAGTTACTCTCTCAGTAAGCAAGTTCCATGGCATATTAGAGAAAATTTGCTTCTGTCCTCATTCTTAAATATCTTTCTTTTCCCAGGTAAACAGAATTCTGAGCCGTTAAAAGCATAAGCGAATCTAGCACTAATATTTATCAAGGACTGCTAGATGCATCAAGCAAGGCCTGATCCTTTACAACTGCTCTTCAGATAATTCTCAGATATAACTGCCCGTCACAACCACTAACACCACAACCTCTACCACACCAGTCCTACCCCTATCACTACCACCATCATTACCCCTACCACCACCACTACCCATACCCCTACCACCACGACTATCCCCACTATGACCACCACCACCAAGTGCACATCAGAGGAGTGTCAATCACTTTACAGGGAAACAGATCCACTGTGTTTCACTCACAGTACAAGATGTAAACAAACATAGTTCCAGGTTCACTCTGTTGGGATGAGGGAGGTGGAGGGTGTTTGCATTTTTTTCCTTGCTCCTTAAAAACCTTAAAGTGTTTCAACTTGTTTTTAATCTGTAAAGACAGAACCCACCTGTATGTACGACCTGGGCTTTGTAGTCATAATTATGATAGTTGATGGATCTGCTATTTGTAAAATGATCAAGTGTACTGTCCATTTGATGGGCCAAGGAAAAGAACCACAACCTGCATCATATGTTGAAATGCCATGAGCATATAACCACAGTATTACCTAAGGATTCATATTAATAGTTTCCCTGTGTTAGGGTATAAACTCTTCCATCTATTTAGCCAAATACTGGGACATACCTTGATTGTCTTCATCAGTATCTGCAGCACATCTTAGAGGATTCTTAATATAAACAGCAAGTAACAAAGCAAACTGGAATAAGTACAGCTTAGAAATAGAGGGTACTTTATAAGTGCCAGTACGCAATACTGTAGGTTCATGTAAGAAGTTAATGATTAGTATTTATTTATTTATTTATTTATTTATTTATTTATTTTTGGTTAACCAAGTAAATTGACTAGTGAAAAGTTATTTGTTTCAGGGATACCCGAGAGTACTCTCTTGTTAAGTGATTCAGTGAAGGCGCACCTAATACTTCAAAAAATCAAATGTAAATACTATCTTTTTATACAAACTTTTTTTTATGATTTACAAAGGAAATTGGTATGACTAACAACGAAACTTGAGTCAGTGATTTCCAAATAAGATGCTGGAAAAGCACAGGAATGTGCGTGCAAATCTATCTATAAGTTTTCATTTGTCATGGTGTCATAAGAAGCAGGTCAGCTATGCCTTAAACATGAAAAATGTTTCGGCAGAATGGAACATATGAAAAATGACAGTGAAATGCAGGCTCTCATATATGTGATAGTAAGCGTCCTGGAGGCTTAACGAGCACATCCAGTCGCATTCTCTCAGAAACGGTAGAATGGACTGTAGAGTGACCATCCAGAATTTTTGTTTCTCTACCGACAGGTTGAGGATAGACAGGTCCAGAATGGGCCTGAGGTCCCCTGTCTTCTTTGGCACTAAAAAGAACCTGGAGTAGATGCCTGATCCGGATTAATCTGGGGGGACCGGCTCGATGGCTCGCTTTTGTAGCAGCTTCAAAACCTCTAAAGCTGCAGCCTCCCTGTGAGCGGGTGGAACATCTGGAAGGCGTGCTGGAGTAATGGGACATGAAATGAAGGGGATAGAATATCCTCTGGATATGATGTTTAACACATGTTAAACACCCAGCGGTCTGCAGTAATGGACTCCCATGCCACTGGATGTAAGGAAAATCTTCCCCTGACTGCCTCCAGAGTACAGCAGCTGGACAACCCCTCAGGGTTGCTGTGCAGGTCTGTCAGAAAAGGGTTCCCTTGACCCAAAGTTTGTGGGACCCCCTCTGCCTCTGGAACGGTGTCGGTCTTGTCCCCCTCTGCCTCTGGAGAATGAATACTCCTGAGTGTCATGAAAGTACTGTGATTTCCAGAACCACATCTTCTTTTGCCCCTTTTGGTTCCTGGAATAGGACCTCTGGGGGTTAGAGAAGCGGATTCCAACGGCTGACAAAGTCTTTCCGTCCTTCTCACTCTGGGTTAGTGTGTCACGTACAGTCTTCCCAAATAGGGATTATCCATCGAAAGGGGCATTGATGAAAGACGCCTTAAAGGGGTCTGCAAATTGACACAACCTGATCCAGGCGTGACACCTCAAGGCAACACCTGTACCAGCAGCCATAGCGGCTCCCTCCATAGCATGAGAGAGGAGGCGCATAGAGGTATTAGTCACTGATTTCAGAGTAGTCATCTTCGCAGTGAAAGACTGCTTGTCCTGCTGTGACAGATACTCCGGAGGTGACTCATTTAATTCCAATATAAGGTCTCGCTGCAGTAGGATAACTTGTGCCAAGTAATTCAGCGCACGAATAGAAAATGTCGCTGACGAGTACATGCGCTTCCCGAAATGATCCATCGACCTAGACTCTTTGCCTGGTGGATGAACCGAGGAACTCTCCTGTGCCAGTTCCTTCTTTGTGGCAGCTGCAACCACCAAAGCTTCTACCGGGGCTCCTTTAGACTATGTCTGCCTGTCTGACGGCGGGGAAAGAATTTTGTCTGGCCTTTTGGGTATAGGCTCTACGGTGTCAGGATCCTTCCATGCCCTAGTGGTGATAAGGTCCACCAAAGGGTCCTCTGCAGGGGAGACCCAAGAAGTAGATGGGCCCGCACCAAAGGCCTCCAGGAATATGGACTCATCCACAGAGGGTTTGGGGGCTGACCAACCTCCTCTTTGGCGGAGGATCTCCATAATGTCTCCGAATGAGATGTCCTCAGTAGGTGATCTGGGGGAATCCTCTCCTTCATCCAAGTCCGTATCAGTGGTAATGGACTCAGGGGAGTCCAAGTGCCTCCTCTTACACTTGCCCTTACGAGGTTCCTCTCCAGTGGGACTCTCTGGAGAGGATTCGTAAGCCTCCGGAGGTTCCATGAGGTGAACAACCTGGGGTTGCTTTGGCATGGGCTGTCCCTGCGACAGAGTAAGGGGAGAAGAATCCAAAATCAGAGAGGTCTGGGTAGGATCCGAGTAGGTGAGCTGTGGTCTCAACCCCTGGGAGAGAACTCTTTCCACTGCCTCAAATACCGATGGAGAGCACACCTCCGTAGAACATAAAGATGAGGCTCTCCCCAGCACTGAAGCAGGGATCGGAGCCGACGTTGGGGTAGTCCGGGCACCGAGGATGGGATCCAAAAGAGCAAGATCTCGACCCTCGGGTCCGACTCCCCGACCACGGCTCCGAGAGTCTCCCGGATCCGAGATCGGATCCGAAGAACTCAAGGTAATGGCCGGCATCGAGGACACGAGAACCATCGGCGCCAACCCAACAGCTCCAAAAGGTCTCGGACCCGAGAACCCTGAAGCATCGGGTCGGATCGGGGAAGGAGCAATAGGATGGAACATAGTTGAAGAAGGAGGACTCTCTCCAATGGGAGAGGGCCCTGGTAAGACCCCCATCTGAATCTGGTTCTGAATGAACCTCCTCATTAGCCTGTCCATATCAAGGTTGGAGATGCTCCGAGTCGACCTGGAGGAAGCGACCGACTCAGGTCTGGGCCGGATGTGAGGGGAGTGCCTCAGCTCCGAACTCTCCATCGGCTCCGGCGAGAAATGGGGAGAGCGGAGCTGAGGAGAACAAGACCTGGGTACCTTTGAAGAGGGGCTGGAGAAAGACTCCCTGTCCGGTGATCTTTTCCTGGGCATGTCCCTCTCATTGTGGCACTTCTCCTTCTCCCTTCTGTCCCTACCTCTCTGGGACGACTCCAATGAAGCAGGCCTGGTGGGAGGTTGAGTCCCTGCCTGCACAGTGTCACTGGCTGGGGAGGAGACCGAGGCAGACTCCAGGGCAGAAGCTGGTAGCAGACCTTTAGCCACAAGCTTAGCCCGACGATCCTTCAATGTCCTGGGGTTAAAGCCTGAACAAATGTCGCAGGATGCAGACAGATGGGCGACTCCTAAACATAGAACACACAGAGTGTGGCCATCGGCTGGTGAGAGCTTATGACCACACTCTGTGCACTTCTTAAATAGAACCATAGGCTGTTCAGCCATAGTAGCAACAGTACAAGCCCTAATGGCCCATACACACACACACACACACACACACACACACACACACACACACACACACACACACTTAACAGGGATTGTGCCTAGGTGGGAAACCAGTATCACAACACAAAATACTTAAAACTAACTTTTTTTTTTTTTTACAACTAGGAAAAAGGGAAAGGTACTCACACTCAACTATTGCCAAAAAGACGAAAAAACCTTACCACCTTGCTTAGAGCTCAGAGACTATGATGCTGACTCTTAGAGCGGCAAACGAGATCTGAGGCTAGATAGGAGGATGTGATGTAATATAGGTAAAGGAGAAGCTTGGAGCTCGGAGCTGATGCTTGAAAAGTTTTGCCGGCTCGGATCCGAATCAGATCCGTATACCCATATGGGCAGAATGAATTAAGTCAACTACTTCAGATCAAACACTTCATTTTGCATGTCACAGCCAAATCTTTGGTGCACTAATTCCAGCACCCAAGCTTTCTGGAATTATGAACACTGCCTGAAACAGGCTGGGTCTCAAGCTCAAATGACCACTGATGTTGTATGAGGCTTAACAAGCTCGGGGAAGGGCCGAAATGCATGCAGTGTAGAAAAGTAGTGCAGTCTGTCAGCTCATCTATAATTAGACTACTTTGATGGATACTTGTGGGCCATAAGTTTGAAACCACTGTAAAGAAGAGGTCTTCCAAAAGCACAATAATGCATAAGTGCTGTACTGTATGTCAAATGCCAGTGACCCTCCACACCTCTGACAACTATTCTCCATCAGAATTCAACACATGCTGTCACTTGCCTGCTAACATTTCTCTAAAGACTCAGTCTCTCATCACCCCCGCATCACCACTTTAACCTGCCAGAGACTAAGTCACATCGGCTAACTTACCTGTGTATGTCATTTTGCATCCAAGAGTCAGTCTTTACGTATGCTAGTGTAGTACACTGCTACTGTTCATTGCTTCTTGTCTTGATCCCAGCATACTATCACCTTGAAAACATCAGGCCCCTCCAATAACTGACTTTCCTTCGGACATTATTACTGGAAACAGGCTATAGAGGACATTGTGTAGTGACTGGCTGAGCACAGGATGGGGAAGTGGCTGCGTGTGTACACAGTGATGCAAAAAACTACTGCCATGACACACCTGCAATGAATAACACTACTGCCCATCAACGATTACCTTTCACATTCATTATGGTGGACCATGTAGGGGACTGAGGGAGAAATTACAACTAAAAGCATAAAGTAAGTGTCTTGACACAATAGGTGCAGAAAAAGGAAACTGCATGAAACTTTATAACAGATGGCTGAATGGTCAGCTTTGTTTTACAGATATATCTATATATATATATATATATATATATATATATATATATATATATATATATATGTGTATTTTGTAGAGGTGGCGAAGGTGGATGAGTTAGATACTTGGGATCAATAGTTCAGAGTAATGGTGAGTGTGGAAGAGAGGTGAAGAAGAGAGTACAGGCAGGATGGAGTGGGTGGAGAAGAGTGTCAGGAGTGATTTGTGACAGACGATTACCAGTAAGAGTGAAAGGGAAGGTCTACAAGAGGGTAGTGAGACCAGCTATGTTATATGGGTTGGAGACAGTGGCATTGATAAAAAGGCAGGAGTTAGAGCTGGATGTGGTAGAGTTAACGATGTTAAGATTTTCACTGGGTGTGACGATGGTGGACAGGATTAGGAATAAGTATATTAGAGGGTCAGCCCAGGTTGGAAGGTTTGGAGACAAATCCAGAGAGGCAAGATTACATTGGTTTGGACATGTGCTGAGGAGGGATGCTGAGTATATTGGGAAAAGATGCTAAGGATGAAGCTACCAGGTAATAGGAAAAGAGGGAGGCCTAAGATAAGGTTTATGGATGTGGTGAGAGAGGACATGCAGGTGGTTGGTGTGACAGAGCAAGATGCAGAGGACAGGAAGAAATGGAAACAGATGATCCGCTGTGGTGACCCCTAACAGGAACAGCTGAAAGAAGATGATGATTTATTTGACATTTGTTTTCCAGGAAAGTCAGACTGTGCCAGAAAGTGGCCATTTTCAGCAGAGGCTCGGGGGAGAAAAGCTTCATAGTATTGTGTTACACTACAAAGCATCAAGTACAGATATTTTAAATCACAAATTATCATGTCACACTACAAATCATAAAAGAGTGAAAAAATGCAATGAGAATAAAGCATTGAACATATGTTTCATAGTAAAGTGTAATGAAAAACAACATGAGTTGGATAAAATACAAGAGAAAAACTCAGTAGTCATATTACTTGTTACATACTGTAGTATGTGAGAAATGAGACCTGAGACAATTATAACAAAATATTGTAAAGAGATATAAGAGATTACATGATTAGAGACAGTGAGTGGAAATTGAGAGAGAGACTATAGGAAAAGTGTAGCTTAGATGACTAGGGAGAAAACAGAAAGAGGCACAACAGCAGGTCCAATATTTTGTAAAGTATTCTTTTAGGGAACATTTAAAGGTGGGTAGATTAGAAATAGTTCTGTGGGGTAAAGGTAAGGAGTTCCATTTCTTTACTACTGAGTATGAGTGCAGGGTTTATCCAGGGGATTTATTCGGTATATTTATGGTGAGAAGTTGTTGTCTGATCTAAGAGTTCTTTCAGGGCAATACATGTCGATTCAAGGGGTAAGAGATGAGTAGGCTAATGGTTTGTGTATGATTTTATGTATTGTTATAATCTGAATGGAGGAGAGGTAGAGGGGAAGTTCCAGCCAGCTAAGGGTATGTAGAGCTTTACAGTGATGGATAAAGGAGGTTGAATTTTGTTGATGCAGGTTTCAAGTTTGTTTTTTATGGAGGACTGAAAATTGGTTAGAATTGGTGCTCCATATAGTAGGAAAGGCAAAAGTTAAGTTTGGCAACAATAATTTTTGTGGGTGTGCTCAGAAAATATTTATGTAGAGCATGCCAAGTTTTTGGTGGGTTTTCTTGATACTGCTTTGGATTTGGAGGTCATATTTAAGATTATCATCTATTATGACTCCTAATAGTTTGGTATGGTGGACTAATTAAATTTCAGGGCCATTTTCCAAGAATATTTTGAAAGATGCTCTGTTAGGAGTGGCAGGTTTTGGGGTAAAGAGGAGGTGTTTTTTTTGGGGGGGGGGTTAAGTAGGAGTTTACTCTTGTAAGCCACGTTTCAATGGAGATGACAGTGATTTCTTGGAGGTGAGTTAAAGTGTTTGAAGAGCAGATGATGGTAGAGTCATCTACATACTGAATCAAGGTGCCTTCACAAGAAGATGAATGTAGGTAATTGATAAAAATATGAACAGTAGAAGGCCAAGGATGGATTCTTGTGGGACTCCTGTGGAAGTGGGAAGGTATGGAGAGATGGACTCTTACCATTTTGTAGCGTGTTGCCTGCTGGCAAGGTAGCTAGAGAACCACTAACTACATGGAGATGATAGATCCAGTGTGGATAGCTGATTGAGGAGTTTACTGTGACAGACCATGTCAAAAGCTGTCTACCAGTACCATAGATATAAGTTTATTAGACTTGAAAGCTTTATTGACTGTGTCTGTAAATGATAGTAATGCAGTGGAGGTGCTGACCATTCTGGCTGAAATCCATTTTGGACATTTGTGATTAGCTCATTTTGTAAGAGACAGTGGAGAAATTTTTGATGTATACATCTTTCAAAGATTTAGAAAGTGGAGACAGGATGGTTATGGGACAAAAATTTGTAATGTCAGTGGAATTACCTCCTTTACGTAAAGGGATAATATAGGCCATTTTCCACAAGTTATGAACACAGGATTCTGTTATTGATCTATTAATGCGAATCCTGATTGGGTATGCTATGGCATCTGCAGCTAGATTTTGGTATTCCGGAGGAAGGTTGTCAACTGAGGAGGAACAAGATTTTAGTTTATGTAAAAGCTTTTTTATGAGAATTATAGAAACTGGTTGAAAGGTGAAGTGGGTGGAGTTGTATTTATGTACATTGGAGAGGCTGTAGTTAGGTGAGTTTTGTGAAGGAAATGTGCTAGGGTCTAAGGTAGGGGAAGTTAACTGTGTGGAAGGGGGTGTGTTAGGTGGATTTGAGGTTAAGTTGGCTATGCATTCTATGAAGTATGTATTGAAATGGGTAGCTGCTTGAAGACGGGAAATGTCTGGGTATGGGCTGGGTTTCTTTTTTGTACCTGGGTTGATGAGACAGGATATGGAGGACCAGTATTTTTTAGGATTGCTTTTATGGCTATCTTCTAGGTGAGTATAATAAGACTTTTTATCTCTATTAACTTGTTTCCTGACTTCGTTTCATAGCTGTCTGAATAGTTGCCAATTTTTGTCATTTTTATTTTTTTGCCAGTTAATACACACTTTGTATCTGCCTTTCATAACGATGGCAATAACTGTGTTTATATTAGACTGGGGACAATGAGGGCTTGTAGCTACAACTTCATTAGCACCGCCCATGTTGATCTGGTCTTGTGTTTAGCATTGGGGTATTAGGCTTTCTTTGCCATTAGGATTAGTGTTAGTCAAGCTAGGGAAAATTTCATAGGTTCATAGTTATATACTAGGCTAATGACTACCAGGACCTTTATAAGCCTAGCCATGCAATCCAACCCAACTGTGCCCTACGTTCCATGGGCATTTATTAGAAAGGGATATGTTAGCTAGGAAGTTTCTAGAGATTATGTGGGGGGTGTTAGGTTGTGCATTACTGTCTATCGCTATCTGTCAAAGACATGGGGACCAGATCTGAGGTGAATTTCCAATTTCCCATCCTTTGGTCAAGGCTACACTTAACCTAGTGAGTTTAGTGCAAGGTTTAGATTTAGGGTAAGCTATAGTGTTAGGGCTAGGTATAGGGATTAGGTCTATTGTGCATTTTTGAAAACTGGCATGCAGAAAAGGTAGTTTTTGAACTTACTCTAAAACATTTTTTTAATCTGCTGGATTTTTCAGAGATTCTGTTCAAACTTATTAAAAGCAGTCTTCAATGCATAATTTAGTTAAGAAGAATATGATTTGCTGAAGTGAGAATTGTTTTCAGAAGCATATAATTAAGCATGCTCTCATTTTGGTGACGGTAGCTCTGTAACTTTAGTTTCAGTGTGTTCTTTAGTGGGTGCAACTATATGGCTTTGGTTTCAATACACTGGTATGAAACTTAAAACGTAACTATTTCTTAGGATAAGAAAAGTACAGTTTTGTACCTACCATAAATGTAGATGTTCGAAGATCCACATTGCTGCAGTCCTAACACTTGGGTAGTCCGCGTCCCTCATTCGGCCCGAATATCAGAGCATAAGGCTGACGTCGGTCAGGGCGCATTTAACTGACATCAGAACGTCAGGGTACAAATGCGCATGACCGACGTCATATCCTCAGTCTTTTCTTGCCCCAGATGTCAGAAGACCCTAAAAAGAAAGGTCCAAACCCAAAGACCACAACTAAACAAATAGCTAGTCTAACACCAAAAATATGTATAATATATACAATATATACAAAATGCAATATACCAAATGCAGTTTACCTCAGATGGATAACCCAACCCACACAACCACCTCAACAACAGAGGGGAAGGAGGGAGGGTAAATTGGACTGCAGCAATGTGGATCTTCGAACATCTACATTTATGGTAGGTACAAAACTGTACTATGTTCTTCATCTCACATTGCTGCAGTCCTAACACTTGGGTAGAATCCCAAAGCAGAGGTAAGGGAGGATGGCTAAACTATAATGAAGCAGGAGCTGCCAAAATGCCCTGCAACACAGCAGTGGCAAAACCAGCCCTAGATCTAGAGTACAAGGGAAGGTGGTAATGCTTAGAGAAGGTATGCACTGAACTCCAAGTGGCTGCCTCCAAAATATCCTTAGTAGCCACCCCTCAAAAAAGCTGTTGAAGTGGCAGTAGCCCTAGTGGAATGAGGTCTAATCCCAGCTGGAATATCTTTGCCATGATGGGAATAACAGAAAGCAATGCAAAATCCAATCCACTTTGAAATAGTTTGTTTTGACACAGGCTTGCCCTGAGAGCACAAAGCAAAAGAAACTAATAATTGCTGAGATTGTCTGAACCCTTTAGTTCTGTCCAAATAATATCGCAACTGCCTGTGAACATCCAAGGTGTGCAAAATCTTTTCCCCTTTAGTTTGGGGATTTGCATAAAAAGTAGGCAAATGAATAGTTTGGTTTAAAGCCACACTAGAAACCACTTTAGGCATGAAGGAGGGATTGGTACGTAAAGATACCCTATCCTTGTGAAAAATTAAGAAAGGCTCAACTGCCATAAGGGCCTGTAATTCAGAAACCCTTCTTGCAGAAGTAATGGCCAACAAAAAAGCAGTCTTCCATGACAAATATTTCAACTCAGCAGTAGCTGCAGGCTCAAAAGGTTGTAGAGTGAGTTTCTCCAACACAAAATTGAGATCCCAAGCAGGAGTAGGAGCTCTTTGTGGGGGTCTTATATTCTTTGCCCCTCTGAGAAATTGCTTGAATAAAGGATGAGAAAACAATGGTGGGTCACAATCGTAGTGAGCTGAAATTGCTGCAGCATGAATCTTAATAGAAGAGAAGGACAAACCTTTGTCCAATAACTCAGTAAGATATTGAAGAGCCACACTTAAATCAGGCTCAGAAACATCCAAATCCTTAGCTGCACTCCAAAATAAAAATCTCTTCCATTTATCTGCGTACACTTTCCTTGTACTAGGCCTTCTAGCTTCCAAAATCACATTCAAAACTTGTTGTGGAAGTTGAGACCCTCTATGGTTTAAAACAGAATATGCCATGCTGTTAGGTGAAGAGAGTGAAGTTTGACATTCAGCAAATGACTGTCCTCCTGGGACAACAGATGTGGAATCAAAGGCAAAGGCCATGGAGGCTTTCTTACTAGACTTCTCAGTAGTGGATACCAGTGCTGTCGAGGCCAATCTGGAGCTATCAAAATCATCCTTGGCTTGTCCTGTCTGACCTTCAGAAGTACCTTTGGGAGGAGAGGCAGAGGTGGAAAGGCATACACATGAAGATTTTTCCAACTGAAAGAAAGAGCATCCACTTTCCAAGCTGTGTGATGAAACCGCTTTGTGCAAAACTTTGGCAGCTGGTTGTTTAGTGGAGAAGCGAACAGATCTATGTCTGGAGTTCCCCAGGACACTGTCAGTTTCTGAAATACATGAAGATCCAGTTTCCACTCGTGGGGATCCATGATTTGTCTGCTTAACACATCTGCTAAGGAGTTCTGTGCTCCCGGCAGAAACCTTGCCTGAAGACTTAGTTGTAAACTGAGAGCAGTCTCCCACAAAATCATTGCTTGCCTGCATAGAGGATAAGAATGTGTTCCCCCTTGCTTGTTGATGTACCACATGACAGTTGTGCTGTCTGTTAGAATCAACACCTGCCCTGGGAGAAGTAAATCCTTGAAAGCTACTAATGCAAACTGAACTGCTAACATCTCCTTCATGTTGATATGTAGATGTTGTAGTCTGGCAGGCCACTTGTCTTGTATCCACTTTCCATTTAGATGAGCTCCCCAAGCTATGTCTGAGGCATCTGTCGTTAAAATCTGACTCGCCTCTGGCCGGGTCACAGAGAGTCCCTTGTTTAGGTGACATTCCTGAGCCCACCACAAAAATTCCTTTTGAATGCAAGGTATTATTTGAATGACAGTGTCCAGATCCTGGCAGTGCTGTGTCCATACATTTTTGAGATACCATTGTAGCTTCCTCATATGCAGTTTGGCATTGGGAAGCACCAGAATACAAGATGCCATGAACCCTAAGGCTTGAAGGACTGTCCTTGCAGTCAGCACGGACTGATGAGATAGTTGATGGAAGTGAAGGGATAGACTCTTTTGTTTGTCCGGGGTTAAAAAGGCCATCTGGGATGCTGTATTCAGTCTCACACCCAGAAAGTACATGTCTTGAGAGGGTACTAGACTGGACTTTATTTCGTTCACAGAATACCCCAGGCATCTTAGCACTGCTATCACATATTCCAGATGATGAAGAAGCTCTTCCCTTCCTTGAGCCAGAATCAGGCAGTCGTCCAAATAAGGATAGATTTGTATTCCTTTTAGCCTGAAGAAAGCTATCACTGGAGCCAGAACTTTTGTGAACACTCTGGGCGCAGTAGATAAGCCAAAGGGCAATGCAGAGAACTGATAATGAGAAGTCCCAGCTCAAAAACGCAGATACTTCCTGCAACTCAGTCTGATAGGAACATGAAGGTAAGCCTCCTTGAGATCTAAAGTTACCATCCAATGATCTTTGCCCAGCAGAGGTAGAAGCTGCTGCAACGTCAACATTTTGAACTTGGGAATGTCCAGATAAGTGTTGAGGATAGACAAATCCAAAATTGGTCTCCACGTGTTCCCCTTCTTTGGGACTAGGAACAGGCGAGAATAAAATCCTAGGCCCCTTTCTGGCATAGGAACCGGCTGTATGGCCCCTATTTGGAGTAGCAGTGAAATTTGCTTGTGAGCCTCTATTCTTTGTTGAGGAGGAATGTCTGGCATGCCTTTGAAAGGAGGCAAGGTATGGAAATAAAACCTGTAACCGTGATGTATGATATCCAGTACCCACTTGTCTTGGGTAATCAAACTCCAATTTTCTTTGAAAAGTGCCAACCTTCCTCCCAAAGGTGCTGCCAGGCGAGAAGGTTCTGGCAGCTGAAAAGGTAGGTCATTGGGTCTGTTTACGAAAGGACTGACCCCTGCCCTCACTAGAAGACTGTGCAGGAGAACTCCCTGTTCTGGGCCTGAAAGAGCCCTGACCTCTGCCCCTGCCACGTCTAGATCTACCCCTAGACTGGGAATCATAAGAAGAATACGTCCACCCTTTAGTAGGCCAATTTCTACTAAACTTTGGAGGCTGAACCTGCAAAAAATCTTTAACAGTCTGCATAGACTTAGCCTTGTCTTCCATTTTCTTCAAAACTGCCTCAACAGGAGAACCAAACAAGACATCAGATTGCAAAGGGGCATCCAAAATCCTAGTTTTAACATGGTCAGATAAATTTTGATCCCTCAGCCAGGCATGCCTGCGAAGAACTGACCCAGTGGCAGCCACCCTAGATGAGGCCTGTACAGCATCAAAACCACATTGTAAGGAATGCTTACCCACTTGTTCAGAAACATGCACTAAATCCTGTAACTCTTTACAGTCAATACCTTCCGCCAGGGCATCAACCTTAGATTTCAACTGAGAAAGGAGATAATTTTGATATTTCAACATGTGAAACTGGCAATTCAAAGCTCTCATGGCTAGAGTGGAAGAAGTATAAACTTTCTTTCCCCATCTATCCAAGGCCCTGGCCTCTTTATCTGCAGGAACCGGATTCTTGACAACAGAAGCCTTAACACCCTTAGGCCCCTGGCTAACAGTTTCTGGGTCTGCCCTAGGACTCTTAAAAAGATACTTATGAGCTTCAGGCACCCTGTAATACCTATCCGGTTTAACAGGAGCAGGAGGCAAAGAATCAGGATTAAGAGAAGCCTCTGCAAACACATCTTCCACCACATTCAGAACAGGAGGAATAGCTAAAGGCCTATGCTGGGGTAAAACAAAATTCCTAAGCCTTTTCCTGGAATCAGAGAAATCCTGACCTTCCCATTTAAAATGCTCTCTCATGGAGTGAAGGGTCTCTGAAAAAGAAAACTCCTCAGGAGGAGAAGCAGAAGGAGTAGAATCATCCATATCAGAATCAGAATAATGAGAATACTCCTGTAAGTCTTCAGCCGAAGACTCAGACACATCTGAAGCCTGCTCATAATCCCCCAACACAGGTTCCATCCTAGGCCTCTTATCAGGAGGGGGCATAGAACCTCTAATTAAAGTAATTAAATCCTCTGCCATTTTGAGCATGTGCTTCTTGGGCACAGCACCTGAAGAACTGGGAGAGACACCCACCGAAGCTAAACTAGGCCTGCCTCTAGGAGAAGCCCTGGCAGCAGAAAAAGAAGGCCTAGGCCCCTTAGAAAGGGAGGGAAGTACAGTTACTTGAGAAGCCCCTACAGCCTGCCCTGCCTCCTGGGAGGCCACATCCTGTAAAATCAGAGTTTCTTCCTGGGTCTCCAGAGAGGCCTCCGTCGGAACCACCGGTTCCAGTAACACCTCTAAAGAACTGACGCCCGGTTCGGACGACTCCTCTAACCTAGGTTTAACTGCCTTGTCCTTGCGCTTCTTTGAGGAAGCCGGCGTCGGAGCATCCGACGGCATTTTGTAATTACACCGCTTCCCAAAGACCAACCTTGCACAATCCAACCTCCGCTTAATAGTGCGTTTATTAAACCTAGCACAAAAGCGGCAACCAACAACGTCGTGCTCAGGTCCTAAACAAGGTATACACAAATTATGATAATCTCTATGCGGTATCTGTTTCCCACAAGAAATACAGTTATTCACTTTTTCTGACATCCGTAAACCACTGAGGCAAGAAAAAACAAAATATTCCCCAACGGCGTACTTAACCAACTCTGACTTCGGTCTGAAACTCCGAATTCGAAAAATTTCAGAACGCCGAACGGCACTTGCAACACTGCTTCTGCATTGGACCATGCGGCAAAAAAGACTGAGGATATGACGTCGGTCATGCGCATTTGTACCCTGACGTTCTGATGTCAGTTAAATGCGCCCTGACCGACGTCAGCCTTATGCTCTGATATTCGGGCCGAATGAGGGACGCGGACTACCCAAGTGTTAGGACTGCAGCAATGTGAGATGAAGAACATCACCCCTCTTTTCTAGTGGAGTAGCTACAGTGGGGTAAATTGGGCAGCCACCCTGGGTATAATGTATTAGGAGGTGCGAGCAGCAGCTCTATTCATTTTTTTTTCTCTCTCACACAGAGAGCTTCAGGGAGAAGAAGGGCTTCAGGATATGATGTTCCTCTAGTTTTTTTTTTTTTTTTTTTTTTTTAATAAATTTTTTTGGGACTTCGTATTATCAGCCCAGCCCCTAGTGCTTCACGTCTACACTGGGACTACCAGGATGTTCCTCTAATGTTCAGGAGCGCCATTTCAAACAACCTTCTTTTCTTATTTTTTACTTTCACATAGACAGTGTGATGCATGGAGTGGGTGTTAGGACCTAGCTTTCCTCTACTGTTGAGGAATACTACATTTTGTTTTATTTTATTTTTTTATTTATTTATTTTGCTCTCACATATAGAGTGGGGATGTTAGAATCTGGTGTTCTTGTATTCTACAGGGTAGTGTCATGCCCAACACAAGCATCACACTACTTAAGTTGAAGATAAATTAGCACTTAATATATCACATATGACAAATAAATTAGCACTTTATCATATTTTACTTCAGCAGTGCAAAATTTCCCTAGAGAAAGAAAAATAAAGCTCATATCAATAAAATGAAAAGGTGTGGCTTACCTCAAGTAGTAAGAGTTCAAAGATCTTGCCTTTGAATCCATAAACATTCTACCTCATTGATTGTTTCTGGTGGAAAAACATCTGTGGGAGGAGTAATTGCATTCCATTCAAGTACCTGATTGGCTGAGCCTACTCTATTTGCCTTCACTATGCTCAGGCTCACTCTACTCCCCTACCCCAATTCTCCTCTAACCCCACATCAGCTATAATTACACTAAGCTAATCTCCACCCACTACATTACTACAATCACAAAATAGTTTAAAACCTCTAACTTTGCCCCTCCTTCACGTACCCACTCACCACTGCCTTACTTCCTTTTTCTTTCTGTGAGCTGGATATCTTCTGCTTTGTAACTCAGTAACCCACCCCTCTTCACCCAAGCCATAACCAGTCAAACTCTATCCAGCCTTCTATCAATATCCTGTTTACATTTTGACTAATTGAACACTTGAGTAATAAGCATGCTATTCAGAGTACTACATTGCATTTCCCTCTTCTTTCTTGCACACATAACCAACTATCATACACCTCTCAACACAGTCGTATGCCCGGTGTGCAGTCCATTGCTCTTGATGGTAATTATGTGATATTTCATTCAGTATAGCCCAAAGACTTTACAACGTATCTCACATCCATCTTTCCCAACAAACATATTTAGAAGTAATCCAATCCACAAACTATTTACAAAGAACAAATTTAAAACCAAGTAGCATTTGTATATTCTAGCTATCCCTTCCCAATCTGCAATTATGTGGTGACATTCATCTCAACCCAGTTCAAACTACAATAGCCTCTCCGATAATGGCCCACACAACCATTAATAATGCAACACCTCACTCCTGCAACTCGTATAAAACAAAGTGTAACACTTATTTAGAAGCATCTGCAACAAAGTAACTGAAATGCATGCTTTCATATTTCATTTTAACGCCAATATCCTCGTTATGACAGAAACTTGGCTAAAACCAGAATTCAAAGACACTGAAATCCTCCATCCAGGATATAGTATCCTTTGAGCAGACTGTATATTTAAAACAGCAGGTAGGGTAGCAATTATATACCCAAAACTCCTGAACATATCCTTTTATCAAAAAAACATCCCTCATTCAATAATGCAAAGATTCTTATTCCCTTACTCAAGTTCATAGGTGTTTACTAGGCTAACGATCTCAAGGGCGTTTTTAAGCCTAGCTATACATCCCATATCTCTGACAAGTTCTGATACCCTCGATAAGTGTTAGCATGGGCCTGGAAGATGAACCATTTACAAGTTACCTGTGTCCATTAGAGACAAAGGTGACAAACCGGAGATGAATTTCCAGTTATCCATCCAATTGTCCAAGTTGCACTTGAATTGGATTAGGGAGGAATTCTGCTTCACATGGACGTGAAACCTGTTCCATAGACGCGGTAGTCTCTGGGATACATACTTATCTCTCCAGCAGGTCCTATTTATATCCCAGGCAAGGTTTAAGTCTTTAGAATGGGTAATTGTGGTGCTGCTTGTTTTGTGGATATGCAGGAGGTCCATCAGAGTGGAGTCTGACAATGTCCTTTAGGAGACATAATACAGGGATAGGGCCTTGAGGTGGTCTGCATAAGACATTTTACTTACGCCCTGTACTCTTTTAGTGAGGAACCTCTGTGAATGTTCCAATTGTTGGACATGCCTGGTTAGGTACATACCAAAGGGGGCATCATACTCAACGATAGGTCTGATGAGTGCCGAATACAGTGGAACAATGACTTCCTTGGACTGAGATGCCATACCTTTGTTTATAAGTCGTGCAACATAGAATGATTTCCTCACCACTGCAGATATGTGGTGATCAAAGGCTAGATTACTATCTGTGTATGTGTCCCTAAGTCCCTGACTACTGGGTCAGCCCTAAGGGGTGTGTTGTCAATATGATAGTTACCAGGGATGGATGACTTCTCAAAGGATACTATTATGCATTTCTTGGCAATTTAGTTTTAGTCCATGGCTCTGACACCAGTTGTTTGTTTGTATAAGGCCCTCCTGCAGAACATTTGTGTTAGTGTGAGATTTAATGACAGCTCCTAATCTGCAACCATCTGCAAATTTAGTCAGCCAGAGATCACTGACATCGGCCTTGACTTTTGAGAAGTAAATGCCAAAAAGGAGCAGTCCAAGGACTGATCCCTGAGGGACTCCACTTATAAGTGGCCTGTTTGTAGAGGTGGACTCCCCAATTCTAACTTCCTGGGTCCTGTCTGTGACCCAGATGGCTATCCACTGAGTGACATACAGGTTTGTACCTAACCTCTTGGGCTTGTCAACAATGCCTGAGTGGAGTATTGTGTCAAATGCCTTGGCAAGGCCAAGGTAGGCAGTGTGAACAATTTTTCCCTCATCCATTGCTTTGGTGACTTCTCAAACAAGTCCACCAGGTTGAGTAGGCATGATCTGCCCTTGACAAAACCAAACTGGGTTAGATCCAGTGTCTTGAGGTTTACTACACCTCCATTGATCATCTCCATGATTATTCTTTCTATGGCTTTACATGCAAGACTAGCAAGACTTACGGGTCTGTAGATTCCAGGGTCTGTAGATGGCCCAATTTTGTGCAGAGGAATGACTGTTGCCTTTCTCCATTCATGAGGAATGAAGACTGCTTGGAGGCTACAGTTGAATAGTAATTCCAGAGGATATTTAGAAGGCATCCTGGAATACTGTCTGGGCCTATAGATGCAGTGTTCTTGGTCTTAGAGAGAGCATTAAGGACTTGTTCCCTAGTGATAGTAGGGGGAGTTATATTTGATATTTCCTGAGGGAAGGTTGAGGGGGAGAGAGGGGTAAAGTTGGAGCTGAATTTATCACCCAGGAAGTTTGCTATATCTTCTGGCTCAGTATAGGTGGCTCCATTTACAATGAGCTCTGCACACGACTGTGTATTGCCCTTGAGGTTGTTGACATAGCTAAAGAAAGCTTTGTGGTTGTCCTTGGCCTGGGAGGGCAAACTTACTTCAAATTTGTCTTTGGTAGACTTTATTTGTCCTCTTTAGTTGTTTAAGTTTGATGAGAGTGTTTTTATCATGCTGGTTGCTGCAGCTCCTAAGTTTTGATATGATTTTCTTCCTCCTGTTATATAGCCTATTGATTTTATGATTCCACCAGGATGGCTTGTTTTGTGAGTTAATTCTGTACTTCTTCCTGGTGGGTGCAACTGCCTCTATTCAGCTATTAACATGCTTGTACAGGGTTCCCGTGAACAGTTTTGCATAGGCAGCAGTGATCAAGGTTTATGGGGGCTTGAAATTTTGCCAGGTTGTCACTTAATAGCAGGATGTTAGCCTTATAATAGTTCATGAATATTCCAGATTTAGCTGGGGGTCCAGGTTTTATTTTTATTTCAAAGGAGACCATTTTGTGGTCTGACCTTTCCAGAAAAGGCATTACAGTACAGGGCATGCAGCACTCTCCCATATTAGTGAGGACCAGATCCAGTAAGGTTGCACCCCTGGTTGGTGTATTGACTATCTAGTCCAGGGAGTTTGTGTTTACAAAATCCAGGAATTTCTGTGCCTGTAAGTTTGGTGTCATATAGGATTCCCAGTTAATAGTAGGGTAATTAAAGTCACCCATGAATATGGTATTGGGTTGGATGGTTAATGTTTCTAATAAGTTTAAATACATGGTCTGGGTTTCCTGGGTCATAGAAGGGGACCTATAGCTTGCAGGAAAGTGGTATTGGATTTTGAGTATGGTGATTTGAACATGGAGCAGCTCAAATGCATTGTCCTGTTTGACCAGCCTTGAGTATATTTATTTTTGATGTAAATAGAGACATCTCCACCTTTAGTCCCTGCCTGTGAAGTATCTGGCCTAAATGTGTGGAAGGCATTATAACCTTGCAATGTTGGTGTGCTCCCTGTGGCTTTAAACCATGTCTCATTAACCACACAGATGTCAGCATTCTCTAGGGTAAAGAGAGCTTCTAGGGATCTAATCTCTTACAAGACCATGCGTATCATAGCCTTATATATTCCCCTTGGCAATAGCATCAGCATAGCAAACGACATACTATCCTGGGTATCTACCAATATACTCCAAGAAACCATCATCCTTTCAGACCTTAACATAGGTTGGCACCCAAATTGTATATGATATCCCCACTACCAGTATTAATCTGTATGGTTTCTCTCAGGTCATCAATACAGCAATTAGATGCAAAAAGCCACCCTTTAAGGCCTCTACTCTATACCAGAATCTGTCAACTAAACCTAGTATAATATCTATAAATATGGAAAACTAACTGACAACTTAAGTGACCACCTGACCAGTTTGGCAAACAGACTTGTATGCGATCCAGTAAAACATCACCCAAGCAAGGATGTGAGTAACACATCCAATTTTAAGTAGACAGTTTCATCTCCAATATCAAGCAATACTATTGCAATATGTTAAAAATACTTCCTTTAGATAAAGCCACCCTTGAATGTAACAAAGCCTTTACTAATATACTAAACAAACATGCTTCAATCAGAAGAAAAAGACTTAAACTTAATCCAGGAACATGGCTTCTAAAAAGAGTCTCCAACTAATGATGTTTAGAAACAAGGCTTGGAAAGCATGGCATACCAACAAATCCCAGGAAAAAACTCTAAACTGCAGACAGTTATGAAATAAAGCAAAACACAGTATAAGACATGACAAAAAAACTCCCACTACTTTAACTGAAAAGCAGGCACACCAAAATAATCCTAAAATATTCTGGTCATTGCTCCATAACCTACTAAATCCAGGCCAAAATCAACCACCAACTCTGTCCCTAAAACACTTAATTGACAGCTGCTAATAATGTTAACAAATACTTCCTTCAAGCTGAAGCCTTACTTATCAAAGACAACCCCACCATCAAAATAGCCCCCTATCAACAGAACCCCATGGATGCTCACTTCTTATTCAAACTTGTCCCTACCTCCACCATAAGAAAATATCTCCTAAAACTAAAAAATACAAACTCTGCTGTAGACAGCCTTCCTCCTGAATTTCTACACAATGTGCTGAAGCTCTGTCATAGTCAATATCTATGCAAATACACAGATTAATTCTAAAATCTCATGTCCCAGCCATTTGGAAGAAAGCATACATACTTCCTCTTCATAATGGGGGGCCTCTGCTGACTACTCCAACTTCAAACCAATAGCCATCCTGTCACCACTATCTAAAATGTTAGAAAAGTATATCCATTCCCAGTTAATTCAATACCTTACCATAAACAATCTTCTCTCCTCCACATAACATGGTTTTCATTCCAACCATAGTATCACTATTGCCCTGTTTCACTTTGCTGATACTGTTAATAAAAACAGAAATACCAGAAACCTAGTATCTTCCTTATTCTTAGACCTGTCCAAAGCATTTGACACCATCTGTCACCATAAACTCTTATTAAAACTTATTTAGGTCTCTACCCCTCCTTCCTCTCTTGGTTTAACAGCTACTTAACAGGTAAATTCCAAACTGTGAAATGGCGCAAGAATACTCTTCATTACTACCTATTACTGCAGGAGTGCCCCAGTGTTCCATACTTGGACCCTCCTGTTTAACATATTTATAAATGAGCTACATACTGCTTACAAGCACGCCACTCTTGTACAATATGCAGATGATGCAAGCCTTATCTACGCAGCCTCTAAACCTACAAAACTTCAAGAAACTCTGTTCTAACGTATGGCTGATACCTGCCAACAGCAAAGTTTGCATTTTTTGAGGAATCTATTCCTACATCCATCGATGCTGTAGTATATATACTTCTAAACTTACCTTACAAACTATTTGTAAACACAACAGACCGGATTCTTTTCATCCACTTTCCGAATTGAAGAGTAACCCTAACATAATGATTGTACTGTTTACTCACTCAGAAAGGTTACACTAACTTATACATGATGTACACTTTGGAGTAACCTTTATGAATCCAACATGTAATTTTACTTAATCATCTACAACATTATATAAACATAAAAGTGAAGTGAACAAAATGATATTATCCTGTCTTTGATTAAAGCCTAACCCTTAGCATGCCTTATGAAATGCTTCCCTTTTCTGTAAGGTTTTGTAACACTTCAGCTACATCACTCCATTTTCAGATACTTTTCCATCTTTTCCTTTCAAGCGACCATTTCACAAAATAGCACCTACACAATCTAAACCACACATCTGGCATCAATAAATGCATCTTCTATTATTTCTTCTCTGTTTGAATGATCAAAAGTTGAAAGATGTAACTGTTTCTTATGGCAATGTAGGGGTTAAAAGCAGTCCAATGGATTTAACACGTTTTATCTTTTGTAAATGCAGAACAAATGAATGTCACATCTACACAGAATGTTCTTAGTTAATTCAAATAAGCATCTCTCTGCCTTATCGTCAGTTGTATAGCTCTATCCTGATATAATCTGGGCTTTGATGGAGTCTAGAAAATATGTTTAAAGAAGTCAGGAAAATTCAGAAAACATGACAACCAAAATGTATTTGATGGGTGCATAAAGCCTTTAAATCCAGATCATAACCACTTGCAAAAATTAAAAAGACTTAGCCTGACTGTGACAAAGGGCTTATGTTTATGTAATCTAATCATTATCTACAGATTCATCTTTCTGTCGCTCTCTTTATTACTGTATCTCACTTTTAAAAACTGCAGAACACTTGACTTTGAGGTTCATATAAATAGTACCTATTGTTGGCACTATAATACATTGGATAGTTGTATTCACCTCAACTGTATTTCATTTATTCTGTATTAACACTGATCTGGGAAACTTGTCAGCATTGTTTTAATGTGAAGCATCTACATCTGTAAGCTATGGCTCTCTCATAAGTCAGGGACACCTCTAATTTATCCAGCAGAAATAAGCATAAAAAAAAACAAACGCATTTACTCAAGCTTCATAACGTTCTTGTTTTCCAGTATGTACAGCACAGTTATACTATTTTATGAGTATACTGTATAAATAAAGCTGTTGAAAATGTGGAGAAAAAAAGTTGTTGGAAATGTTTCACATTATTTGACTGGTGATTCTGAAGCACAGAACTACATGCCACGCTCTTCAGTCTTTCAAGTATGGCTATATTTAAGAGTAATAGGTATAGAAGAACCGCACTTACTTTTATATGCTAAAGCATTAACATATGCTAGAAAATTAAAATAAAAATGTAATTTATAAACTAAAAATATATTAACATTTATGTAGCAGAATATCTGGTATACACACTTGCTGCAGTTTGCAGATGGGCACAGGTAAGCCTCCTTGTACCCTATGACATGGGAGGCTGTACCATATGCCAACCTAATATTATTATTATACTCAAGCCTAGGGTACACAGCCTTGGAAATGTTTTTACTTGTATTTCTTTGTTAACTGGGTAAACCCAGTTGACTAAGTATCACTTTTCAAGGATCACCCAGTAGCACTGTCTGAGATGAATGTTATTCTGAATTATTGGAGTCCCGGTACTGTATCATTTCTGAGGCTTTTCTGACTTAGTGTGAATACTAAAGTAATGGAAGTGTGAGGTGTAACCTCCACACCAGTGAGTTAAGGAGGCTTCTCCCCTTTTAAACACTGGTTGGTGTTAGATATACAGTGTGTTGTTTACAGTACATGTATGATTGTGACGAATGATATATACTGCACATGCAATGCATGCATGTTATACTGCCTGTGTGCTGAAATTCCCAATCTTTTTATTAAGCATCATGAGGTTCAGATGTTGTATTTTATATTCTGAATTTGGTCTGTACCCAGTCTGAACCCAATCAAACTGTTAAACATGCTCTATGTGAAACATATAACCAAACAGGACAGAAAGAGATGAAATTAAATTTATAGACAGACAGCTATAGACAGCTATACAGAGAGATAGGTATCTATAATACAGATACGGGGGCATGCATTCATAACATCCAGTTTCTGAACCATTTGTCGTGGTCAGGGTCACAGTGCTGGCATGCCAAATACAGCAAGCAAAACATTATTCTCAGCAGCACACCCCAGCTCATCCTATGAGATCCCTAGGCATTCAGAAGCAAACTGAGTCTCACCCAAGGGTCTTGTACCAGTGGGTCATACATTGTACACCACCTGTGGAAGGTAACTCATGGACATCCACACTAAATGTCCAAGCTACCTGAAGCCACAGACGCTCATCATACTGTCACTGACACTGAATCCAACATCACTGTGAAGGAACCTAATTTCTTCTACATGTTTCCATGGTTTCATCCATTCAGTGACTATCCAGAATTCATGTTCACAGGTGAAGATGGATCAAGGATTGATCAGTAAATTACAGAACCGTAGCCAGGTCAGTTAGCACCCTGGACATTCACCAGAATGCAGCCCCCACTCAAACTGAGTTTAAGGGAAAAAAAAATCCATAGTTGGATCTCAGAAAAAAAGTCATCTGGGGTTGCTAACTGTAGCAATAAATGCTGCGTTTAAATGTATTCACTTAGGCAACCGTGATAGCAGCTGTAGCTCCTTAAATGTATGCCAGTAGTGCATTTGCCCAAAATTGGCAACTCTGCTAAAGTGTAGCTCATGCCCCCTTACTAATTCCATAGGACTGAATGGGTGACCATTGCCTGTTGACGGTACTCACGTTTTCCACCAGTAGTGGTAATTTACTTGCTTGGCAGCATATATCAAGAGTCACTACCATTTCCAGGGGAAAGCACAAGGCTAATTAGCATTAGCTGCTCCCCCAGCTTAACAAATTAGCATGCAGTTCTGACAGTGGAAATACCCTCCATGCTGAGGCTACCTCTAGTTGGAAATTTCACCTGGAGGTTGGTCTAATAATCACAAATGCTTACCATGTGTGGGAAGATGGATGTGTTAAACGTCTTACCTGTAGTAAGCATTTCTGAATTGCAGGGAAAGTTAAACATCACTTTCCAAAAAAAGAAAAAAAAACATAAGCATTCTCATTGACAATACGGTTTTATGTAACTCATAGTTCTGTTTTAAGCTAAAGTTTTGCAGTTAGAACAGAACTTCAGCTTTCAGCTGCATAATGTAAACTGATACAAATCCACCAACATGTAGCACTCCTGTTGCTCCCCGTATACATCCATGGAACTTTACTCTCTGGAATTCCAAAGATTCACAGCTTTCTCTGGCCACTGCCCACCCGGATTCTTCATTCTAGACCCAGAAATCTCTTTTCTGTGAAAGATACCTGTCTCTGACATTGTGGGCTTTCCATCCTTTCTTGCAAATGCATTTTTCCAACTGAATCACATTTTTTAGTCACTTTCACAAAGAGTTACCATATTTAAATGCTGCTATAAAGACCTCATCAAAGAGCTGCTATGCCACTAGGAGTCCCATCCCAAAACATGACCCCCCACAATTCAATACTGAATGATATGGGTTATGGGACCTAAATAACGCATCTCTAGTCATACAGATGTTGCCAGCCCTATGTTTAATGGTGAACTAGAAAGGCGGTAGTGAAAAGCCCACCTCTATAACTTGTTTAATTTCTACTAGTTACAGCCACCAAACTGAATACACATCCCAATAAATAATGTAAAGATGTCCATACCCAATGAATAGCAAGACATTGTCAATCCACAGCAGAGGTCACTGTCTCATTCTTTCTTATCTTCCAAGTTTGGTAGGACACTGAATGTTTTTCTTCACTTCCTGATATAATACAGCTCCCAAAACTACTTTACATGCCTTTGTGTGCATAATAAATGGTTTAGTAAAGTTGCTGAGAACCAGGACAGGATCTGAACATAAAATAGCTCTTAAATGATTAAAAGCTTCTTCTGCTACAGTTCATCTTATTAGGACAGGTGCCTTGCCTTTTGTAAGGTCAGTCAGAGGATAGGCTATGATAGCAAGGTTGGATACAAATTTTCTATAGTAGTCTAAACCATAAGATTAACTTAACTTGCTGTTTAGTACTGAGTAAAGGCCAGTTTTAGACTGCTTCTGTTTTCTTCCGTCTGGAGTCTTATTAACTCTATCCCAGCCACATACTCTAAGTATCTTGCTTCTAACGTACAAAGCTTGCTTTTGGCAGCATTAACGTAAGTCCTGCCTGCTTTAACGAATCCAGCACAGCTTTCAGATTGGGAAATTGTGGCTCCCAATCGTCTGACTAAATGACTCATTATTATGAAGGTACACAGCTGAGTACCTGGCATGATGCTTTAGAATTTTATCCGTAAGCCTTTGAAAAGTTGCATGAGCTCTTTGTACTCCAAATGGTAAAACAGTATAATGTAAAAGACCCGAATGTTGTCTTCTCTTTGGCACTGTGATCAAAGGGGAATCTGTTAGTACTCTCTGGTTAAATCTGGGGTGGTCAAAAACGTACTTTTTAATGAGTTTACCTACTGTAGGCATTACAAAAATTTCAAATTTGGCTCTCATTTGGTTCTTGGAAATCATTATGAGATCTTCCTGC
Source organism: Protopterus annectens (assembly GCF_019279795.1). Classification (NCBI taxonomy): domain Eukaryota; kingdom Metazoa; phylum Chordata; order Ceratodontiformes; family Protopteridae; genus Protopterus; species Protopterus annectens. The sequence continues at coordinate 63,770,817 of NC_056740.1, read as the reverse complement.
TGTCCATCTCAGTTAACAACACATTCACACTCTTTCATTCACTTTGGGGTACGTCAATAACTCCAAGCTTAAGTTTTTTTTTTTTTAAGTTTTTCACTTATAGACTGTCTTTAGCCTCTGATATCCTATGTGGTTTTAGGTTTACCTTCTTTGCGACACATTTTCAGTATAACGTTTCATTAAATGTGTTCAAGCAGGTAGCTTGGATAGAACGCTTTACTTCTCAGCATAAACAATTTTACTTCCATCTACTGCGACTTACACAATTTTCATCAGTCTGAATAAAAGGGATAAAATTTCGTGCTACCATTTTATTGATATCCACGTCAGCTCCCAGACTGACTACTAAAGCTTCAGGTTCCCTTTGTGTTTTTCATCACATTTATGCTATACATCAGCTCTGTTTTCCTCTTTCCACTTTATTCTGTTTAGTAGATTGTTTCATTCATTTTTCTCATTGCCATCTTGCTAGGAACTTATTTTCAACAGAGGAAACAAATATTAAAACTTTGTTCCCTGGTTTTAAGCTCTAATTCTGGCACCTTACTTTATATCATCAGCTGCATCACTTGCGCCCTTTGCCCAAATTCTTTATAGGTTCATAGGTGGTTACTAGGCTTGCAGTCCAGGGGTCCACTGAGCAGCCTAGCCTAAATTCCCACAGAATCCCACGCACTGTATGGTTAAGTGCCTTGCTCAAGGTCACACAGTAGGCACAAGAAGGCTGCGGGAATCAAACCCCATAACACAGGAACTAGTTCATAGTCTGAATCCTCTACACTAACTGCAAGTTTGTAAAGTGTGCCATCACACTTCTAAACAGGGTTTCCTTCTCCCACATTTCATTTGCTATGTCCAACAAGCCTTGGGAATTTCAACTATGCAGTAACTCAGAATGGGTAAATCCTGATAAAGCTTGGGGCACTTGTCTCACAGCAAAAATGAGCTAGGAAAGCAACTGATCCCAGTTCCTGTCATCATGTTCTGTGGTCTTCTTTAGCACAGACTTCAGAGATCTATTTAGGGGGTACACTAACCTATCAGTTTGAGGGTGGTACTCTGAAGTTCTTAACTGTTTAATTAAAATCCCAACCAATGCTGGTGCATAATCCTACACATAAATGAGATTTCCTAGCCTGCAATTATTTCCTTGAGAATTCCTACTCTGGTAAAAACATAACACTAGTTCTCTGGCTATTGAATTAATATTGACTTTTTGCACTTAGCTCAGTGGCATAGACAGATAGAGCCTTGATTGTGACTGAAGTGAACAAGGTTCAGTTAGCAGCCCCAGAGCTACAGGAGCCAGGCATGGAGGGGCAGCAGTGAAAGGGCGTGGCCCACTCACTTCTCCTAGAAGGAAAGTATTGTGTGCACCATGAGGCAGACTGGGTGATGTGATTTCCTTGGTGGAGCCCAGAAACCACTGCTTATGCTTTGGAGGTAGGAGCAGGTATGATTGGAGGGAATGCCCATTGCAGAAGACAGAAGACTTCCTCTGCAGTCAGCCCATTGCATATCCCAATCGCTGGCCCTTTGTTGGATGTGTCCTGGTAATAGGACTTCAAGAAAGATATCTCAAACCACTTCTGACAGGTGTCTGAATAAAGGCCACACCTGGTTTACCATTGCTCCTATGATGGGGAACAAATGGACAGACAGACTGGGAGGTGGTTTATAATCAACAGACAGCGGAGAAAAAGTCAGCAAAAAAAGCTTGGCTTTTTGCAGGGTTACTGCTTCAGGAAAATTTGTAACACAGTCGTAGCTCACAAGAGTGTATTACCAACCATTATTAGAATTTACTAATGAACCTACAAGATCCAAAGCTATCCGTTCAAATGACATTTCAATAACAGGCACAGCGATGGACTTCTGAACCTATGATGTGGTGCCATCTGCTGGCATTCTGGGCAACATGCACAAATGTTCTTAATGTTTTGCATTATACTAGGCAATAAAACTTAGGTAAAAATCTAATGTTGCTTTTGTCTATCTCCAACTGTCCTCCCAAAATACGGTTATGTCAGTTTCATTACATGTGTTCTTTCACTCAAAATATGGATATGGAATGTGGCCAGTGCTCATATGTGTCTCTTTCTCCTTTTATTCTGCCTTTTTTTTGCATTGCTTCATGTATCATCTTCCCACTGTACTTTCTTAAAGTTTTCATTCCTTATCTGCAAATTCATCAAGTCAGAAACACATTTGCCGGTACAAGTATAGGCACAGGTGTTTATACTATTTTTTTCCTCTATTCTATACCCCAAAGGTCTATTCTGGGTTTCCTTCTCTAACATTTTTATCAACAATCTTCATACTTACTCCTGCTAAGGAGGTGCTAAGTGAATATGCAGATGACTCTGCTGTTACCTGCTCTGCAAATAGTTTATCCCACCTTCAGCAAACAGTGCAAGAAGCGTTTTCCTCCATGGAAACCTGGCTTACCAACTTCCAACTGACACTGATACTCATCCCCAAGAAAACTAAACTCCTCCTCCTTTTCACTCCTAAAACACTTGCACTAAATATAACAAAGTTCAAGATCCTTTCGCAAAATAATACAGAAATTGAAGTATTTCCCCATACTAATCTCTTACGTGTGGCAATAGACAGAAATCTTACATTTGATTTACATACCCAGAAAAAAACAGGGATTCTATACACACATAAACACTTTCTTAATACATCTACCAAAATTACCCTCATCACCACCACCTATTATCCTTACCCTTGTATGGAGCCCCTATACTCACCAGTCTCCATATCTCACTAAAATCAAAATTTAAATCATTCTAAAATCAAATTGCTAAGTTTTCAACCAGTGCAATTTAGTTCACACGTCACTATACTGCCCCAAGATCTCTTAGATGGCTTGAGCTTCTATAACATATTAGCTATTTCAACCCATAACTGCACGTAAAATCATTCATAAACCCACTGCCTTTCTGCCCCTCATTCTACACTCCAAAGCTACCTTTTTTGGTTTATTATTTTGTCATCTACATATTAAAGCTTTGTTTTTTGGGGTCAGGTGTGCCCAACTTCCTCAAGTCCCCTAAATTCTATAGATTAAATCCACATTGCACATAAGGCATTCAAAGTTGAGGCAAATGAATGCCAGTCAGTTGTTTAATATTAATGCTATATAAGCACATACAGTATGCAGAGACAGGGAGAATGACAAGGCAGACACTATCAGACTGCAAATTTTGTACGGTAAACTAAGGTAACATATCCTCTACGTAGTTCAAAACTGTGACTTTTCTTACTCTCATCATACAGTTGAAACAAGTTTTTCTACAGTGTTCTACATATAAGTGTGTATGTGTACGCACGCGTGCCTGGCTTTGAGTAGACAAATAAACAGTATAACTTAATACATACATAAAGTTATGCCTACAAGTACTAATAACCAGACAAACTATTATTACTCCCTAAAGTTATCTAATAATCATAGGTTTTAAATAATGAGGAATAAGTCTGTATTCCCTTCTTACTTAGCTCAGATCTCTTACATTACAAAAGTCTTCATTTCCCATCCTTAATAAGATTAAACATTCCTAAGAGATTTTCATCTGAAAATTCATTACTTTCCTGTGATGCTGTATGTGGATTTATTTCAAGTGCCTCTCGATTCACTGTGTGAGTACACTAAAGATCTATATCCTGGGATGCAAACCTTCTTCTGCTTGCTGTAATGATTGTTCTGGTTGGTTTCATTTAATGAATTGCCATGTTTTTCTAAATTATATACAGAAAAAGGTGACAGAAGGTCACATAACCAATACTGCACACTTGTCCCTCGTGAATCCTGAAGGCTAAGAGTGGATTAATATTTGCAATTTTGCATAATGTGGAGTCTACAAATGTATTTTATTCAAAAGCCTTTGCATGTTGGATTAACACTTTTAAAACTTCCCAGACTTCAATACTGCTACCCAGCACGTTCCAATTTACATGGCTAACTTTATTACTGAGCCACTGCAATGGCAGTAAACACTGCAGTATAACGTGTAACAGCACAGTCTGTATTACTTCTGTATTGTGCATCTGAATTTGAATATTAAAGTAATTCTGCAGTTATACAATAAAACATAATTTAACTGCAATGTCATATATCGAAAAGGTTGAACATGATTCTTGAACAAAGGAGCTTCACAAACATTATTGGCATACACATACACAGGTCGCAGGTCTAAAGTGCAGCAAAATGTACAAATACACTGCCAATAATGGCTGTAAAGTGCAATGAAAGCTGTTGGAAACATAAGGAAAATCTCCTATAAGACAGAGGAAGTACCTGCACACTCAACAACTTCAACGTCTCTCTGTAAAGGAATAAATAGGTTAACATTTTACACAGAGATTCAATAGTTATTAAGTCATGCTCCATCAGGCGCCTTTGGAAACTGAAGGACTGAAGTTCTCATCTTAGTAAGACTGTTCAACTGTTTTTTTCTTTTTGTTTTTTTTTTTGTTTTTTTGCGGCTCGTTGCTATATACTGTGAAGTCTATGGGTTTGAATGAGTTATTTTATTCCACAGATTTCCAGACAACTCCTTTTTTCACTTGTGGAGTTAATTGCCTCAACCAAAGAGTAGCTAGCTATCTGTATCACAGATTATCTGAAAGGCATCAGATAAGGACAGAGTGTGTTTAGAAAATGTGTATTATAAAGGCGATCTTACTTAGCAAGCATTTCTCCTGCAGTGGTACTCTTTTTAATTTTTACTCACTTCTAGTAAAGGGGTAAGAATTTTCCCTGTTCTCACATCAAAAAAAATGTCCTCCTTGACTGCCACCAGTGATAGGATTTGAAAACAAGTAGTTTCATGATTTTGTTCTTCCAAAGGGTTGAAATTTTAGAGCTACGTTTGTAAAAGGAATGTTCAAATAGTCTTATTTGTTTCATAAATAGTCTGTAAACTGGACTGTAGTATGCTTGATGCCAAAGAACTAGCATCAAACATGACGTGCTCTGTTTTGCCTGACAACCCAGATAATTTGTCTAGTCTTCAAACTAAGCAAGTCTATCTCAAGTGTGTTTTGGGAGGTTTCCTGGTATACTGCATTACATGGTTTCATAAATACAGAGTAAACATTTTTATATTAGATCTGCCCGTCCATCCATCCATCCATCCATCCATCCACAACCCCTTTTTCCCATTTTTGCTTGTGGAGTTGAGGTGTCACTTCAATAGTGACAATCATCTACAGCCAAGATATACACCACAGGGAGGCTAGCCCTGCCACAGAAGTTCTTCCACACCACACACTCACACCTATAGCCAATTTAGAGTGTCCAATCCACCTACTTCATGTCTTTTGGAATGTGGGATGAAACCCACGGGAACACAGGAAGGACATGTAGGCTCTGCATGGAAGGCATCCTAGCCAAGAATTGAACTGGGAAACCTCTTGCTGTGATCTCCTGACAAAACACCACCATTCCATCAGCAGTAGTCATGTTCAATATCCCACATAACAAAAGTCACGGCCAACCAGAATGGTAGGTTTTAGGTAAGGAATAACTGAAATAATAAAGCTTTGTTTGTCACCTCATTTAAACGCAACTATATGGCAAGCATGCACTGTACTGATGTTAATGCTGTCCTCTTGCCAGTACAGCATAGCAGGGTCAATCTAGGAGATTCTCCCTCCTGACTTAATGTTATCTTCCTTTGTTATACTAGTTTAGAGGTATGTCTGCCAGACCATAAACACACTTCATGCGTTTCCACACTTGCTTTATGCATCTGCCTCAGAAGGAAGGTGAACATACATATCGTAAGAAAGTCTCATACCTTGCAAAAATGTAAATTAATGTTGACAGAATGAATTTTCCACCATTTTTTGACAAATTATGGCCAAATGGAGACAGACTGTGATCCATAAGCCTGTGAATCTTTAGGAAGTTCTTCTCTGCAAAGTCCTTCTATGGGCTAAGCTTGTAAAGGTTCCATGGCCATTAGCCTAGTACACCCCTATGAACCTATAAACACTCTAGCAAAAGGATATGTATTGGTTGTTAATCCTTTTGGAGTTTCTTTAAGGATCACCACCACTTAGTGGAGATACACTTTTGGCCAAAGTTATCAGTTTCCTCAAAAACATAATTATTTTTCAGTTCCTTATTTCATTCTGTTTTGTTGATTCGAACATTATGTCCTCAGTCAGAAGTATATCATGCTGTCTATATGTGAGTCATAGGACTGTATCTGAACAGTTCCTGGTTCAATATGACCATCTTTTGTGCGATATATTAACAGATCCTTCTGTGTCTGCAGTATCAACTGGAGGAAACATTTCAAGTTACACCAGTTCTTGTGACTTCCTGCAGCCTTACAATCCAATGTCAATATTTCAGCTGTATGCCGTTCCTTTTTTTCTTTACCCACATATCTTATGCTTTGACCTTTTTTGAAACCAAGGCTACTATCTCACTACAACATCTGTGGCTGCTTTACTTCATTAGTACCAAATTCTTCTTACTCACTTTGGAATTCCCTGTCTCCATTCTCCTTCTAGGAGTTCTTTTATATCATTCCCAGTAAATCTCTCACTTCAATAATACCATTTTTACTAATGTGCTAGCCTTCCCCCTCTGTCTTGACTTTATGAAGCCTGGAATGATGCACTCTTACAAAAGTAAAGCTGTGCCAAATTCCACAACTCCATCCAGGCCAGTGATAACTCCAAGTCCTTTCCACTCTGCACACAGGACTAGCTGTGTTTCAATATCATACTTAGCGTGTCCTGTTCTTGACAGTATTTTAAGTCTCTTGACAGACCACGCTATTTTTCCATTTTCACTGATACTAGATGTTTCATTTTTTCAATGTTTTCCACCTCACTTTGATTCAGTTTAGTGATACATCTCACCCCAAAAGATTCTGCTATAAAAAAAATCTCTCCATCTGGGGACATGAACTGGAAAAACTCTATGCTGTCTTTTGATGGCATATACCCATTCACTTCAATGAAAGTATTGGGACTTTTAGTTATACTGCAGGTAAATACTACAAAGCAGTGTGTGCGCGCGCGCGTGTGTGTGTGTGTTTGTGTGTGTGTGTGTGTGCATTGAAAGGTACTGCACCACTGCTTTGCATCAGCTGGAAGGGGGGGACACCAGCATACTATTCAATTCTCAGACATAATAAAGAGCTTCTAATGAGATACTACACCTTTCTCATATCTCAAAATTGTAGATTATCACCATTGTGCTATTGGGCGGAATAGCATTGCCCAGTTAGCAGTGGAGGAGTTCATCTTTCTGAATCCTGGAGAATAAGGCATATGATCAGAAAGGTTTGGTCATAATTCTTGTAGTTCATAGCACTTTACATTCTTCATGTCATACCAGTTACAGAAAAAAGTGTAGGAGCACAAACTGTTTCACAGCTATGAAAGCCGTAAAAACAACATCAACAAATAGAAAGCAAGCAGAAGTGAAGTGACAGAGGAACTAATGGCTTTAAAAGATGTTAGACATTTCACTATGCCACACTTTTTGTTTAAATGTGTGGCAGAGCAAATTATTTAACAGCTATTAATGCTGTTTTGCTACTCTGTGGTAGTCAGCTCTGCCCGCTAATAAACTGTAGCATGAGACTAGTATTTAATAGCACTTAGAGGGGATTAACAAAAGCTTGTTAAGCACCTTCCTGATATAAATGTTTATATTTTCACAATTTTTGAAGGTAATCATGGTGCTCCATGCACTACATAAATACTCTGAGGACCATCAGATAACTGTAGGATAGTGACATAAGTCAGAAATGAAATAATATAAAAAATAAAAATGTAATTAACAATCATTTGCTAACTCAAATAAATGTGTTTTAAGAGGCACTTAAAGCACGACAGATGTGATGCCTCAATTAATCACTTTGGGAAAAGGTTCCAAAGGTCGACTTAACTAAGGCTCCGTCCACCTGAGTTGATGGTAGCTCATTTGAATGTGACAGATTCCACATGGCTTACTGCAAAGCTGTCACCTTGAAATAAATATAAAGCCTAAACTCCCAGCAATCCCCAGAAATTTAAAAATGTTTCCATGGCTAACTACCTCCTATTAAGGAATGACATAGCTCATAGGTTCATAGGTAGGTACTAGGCTATCTGCCTGAGAGCATTTATAAGCCTAGCCACAGTTTGTCAGCTTTCGCCGTCCCATTGATTAATTAACTGAGCCTCTGTCAAGAAGAGCCAATGAAGTGATCCCAGGGGTGTATTTTCTGTTACCCATCCACTCGTCAAGGTTTCTCTTGAAGAGTGTTAGTGAGGGGCTCTGCCTAATGTATTTAGGAATTTTGTTCCAAAGCATGGGGAGTCTCTGACAGGAATCTACCCCTCCAGCATGTTCTATTTATTGTTGTGGCTAGGTTTAGCTCACTAGAGCGAGTGGCTCGCAGTGACTTGAATTTCTTTAGGTATAGCATGTCCATCAATTCTAAGCTGGACATGGCTTTGTAAGTCAGGCAGAGATCACCTCTGAGTAAGCGATATGCGACTGAGTACAGCTGGAGTTTTTCCAGTCGGGCTGCATAGGACATATGTTTGAGGCCAGTAATACTCTTGGTGAGGTACTTTTGTGGTCTTTCCAGCTGTCAGAAGTGTCTTGTGAGGTACATCCCAAATGGGGCATTGTACTCTATGATGGGTCTGATGAGTGACGAGTAGAGGGGCACTATAACCTCTTTATTTCTAGATGCAAACCCTTCAGTAATTATATGGGCTACATAGAAGGATTTCCTAACTACTTTGGCAATATGATTGTCAAAGGAGAGATTACTATCTACCTGGGTCCCCAGATCTCTTATTACCTCTTGTGTATTAAGGAGGCTGCCACCTATGTGGTAATTCATGGGTGTTTTGTTTTTCCCAAACGGGATGACTATGCATTTTTTGGCATTTAGCTTGAGACCGTGACTTTAACACCACATGTCCATCTCAGTGATGCCCTTTTGGGGAATGTCTGTGTCAGCCAGAGAGTCAATTATGGCTCCCAGTTTGCAGTCATCAGCGAACTTGGTTAGCCATAGTCCTCCTGTGTTTGCCTGTACTTCTGAGAAGTATATGCTGAAGAGTAGGGGTCTCAGGACCGAGCCTTGTTGGACACCACTTGTGACTGGTTTAAAGTCGGACCTGGAGCCTGCTATTCTTACCGTGTGAGTTCTGTCTGTAAGCCAGTTGGCAACCCATCTCGTGACATGGGGGTTTATGTTCAGGCTGGTGAGATTTTCTATAATTCCTGAGTGGGGAATGGTGTCAAAAGCCTTGGCGAGGTCAAGGTAGGCTGTGTGAACTACCTTCCCCCCATCTATGGCCTTGGTGACTGTCTTGAAGAAGTCAACCAGGTTTAGTAGGCATGATCTGCCCTTAACAAAGCCGAACTGGATCGGGTCAAGTGTTTGGTAAATTCCAAGACGCCTAAATTCAGAGAATACAATGGCCTATGCAGAAGTCTTTAAGGAATCCCTGTACAAGTAAGTAAACAATTGCATAGAAACAGCAGTATCAAACCAAAATAAGATTAGGATGAACTCCAAAAACAAGCCACCTTGGTAGACCCCCAGTATAAATAGGTTGTACAATAAAGGGAAGAAAATCCTTGCCAAAAATAGGCAGGGTGATGTCCAGAAGGCAACAACCTCATTCATCAGTCTCAACAAGCAACTGAGGGGATTAATCAAGTGCACCAAATCCAACTTCAAGGCAAAAATACCCTCCCAGGCTAAGGATAACCATAAGGCATTTTTCAATTATGTTCACAACCTTAAAAGGCACCCATCAGTGTGCTGAGATAACAGTAAATGGAACTCCCTATACTGAGCCAAGGGGTACAGCAAATTTGCTGGCCGATAAATTTAGCTGCATTTTCACCCTCCTATCACCTCTAGTTATCCCCCAGGAACTACCCTGTACCATTTCTCCGTCAGATATCACTAAAGAACAGGTCCTCACTGCACTATCCAAAGTTAAAAACACTGCCCAAATGGGTCCTGATAGTATACCAGGATACCTCCTTAAAGGGTTGAAACATGACCTATCAAGCCCAATAAAATCTCTATTCATCTACAGCCTCCACACAGGCTTTATCAGTAGGGAACGGACTGCAACAGTAATCCCTCTACAGAAATGTAGACCATCAAAAGAACCAGGGAACTACAGACCCATAACTTTGACAGATCCTATATGAAAAGTCATAACAGAATTATCATGGACTTGATAAACTAAAACATAGTAAATCTTCAGACACTGGATCCGTCCCAGTTCAGTTTTTTTTAAGGACAGGTCATGCTTACTAAACCTGATGGACATCTTCATAAAGCCACTAGAGCCATGGATAAGGGCAAAATGGTGCATACTGTCTACCATGACCTGGCAAAGGCATTTGACACAATATCACACTTGGGTATTTTAGACAAACTCACAAATTTAGGCATAAATTCCTACATCATCCAATGGATAGTCAAATGGCTCACGGATAGGACACATGACGTTAGAGTGGGGGAATCCACCTTCACCAAGAGGCCTGTTACTAGTGGTGTCCCACAGAGCACAGTAGTAGCACCTCTCCTGTTCAGAATATACTTCTCTGATGTTTTAACGCAATACACTTCAAACTGCACCCTCTGAAGCTCTGACCAACATCTCCTGGAAATTTACAAACCAAAAAAAAAAAACACAGGCAAATAGTTTTACAGCTACTCTGTGGCTCATTCCTGGAACAAACTGCCCCTGTCCCTGCAAAGATGCCTAGTACTCATTGCTTTAAAAAAATTTCTTAAAACTCTGCCTGCTAAACTCTAGTTCTTGCGTATACTACGACCCAACTTAAAACACCCTTCCCATATACCACCCCAACCAATACATTTTTAACTACTTAACTTTAATACTGCTACTCTACTTTTAATGGCTTTTTCCTCTTACTATCCTCCTGTTAAATGCTAAATCCTATCGCAAAAGACTAGATTTACATGTGCACATCTATAGCTCGCCACAGTTATCTCTTTCTTGTACCTGTTTGTAATGTGCTGTTTTTCTTCTTCTAAATCAAAATTGTATTTTTAACTGCTGCTGTAACATGTGTTGTTCTTGTCATATGATGGCACTGTTGTAACTAGTAGAATAAGATTACTGGAGCTTTTCTCCCTGTGTCTCTGCTGAAAAAGGGTTTTTGTCCAGTTGGACTAACCCAGTCAACAAACGTCAAACTAAGTAAAATAAATAAGTGATAACCACATTTGCTGATGACTGCAAGCTGTGTCCAGTCATCACACCCCCTAAAAATGTATATATAATCCAGTAGGGTCTTTCACAGACAAATAACTGATGCCAGAGCCATGGCCTAAAACCAAATGCAAAAAAATGCATAATTATACCATTTGGGAAGATGACTGAATTACAACACTGACAATATTCCTAAGAGAAGACCCAGTGGTAATGGATTTGGGAGCTCAGATTGACAGTAACCTGAACTTTGATCGCCATGTGTCCACGGTAGTGAGAAAATCCTTCTACATGGCTCAACTTACAAGTAAGGTTGTGGCATGCAGATCTAAGGAGATGATAGTCCCATTATACTCAGCCTATATTAGATCAATAATCATGTACAATGCACCTTTCGGTGTATACCTGACCAGGCATTTGCAACAGCTGGAAAGGCTATGGTGGTTCCTTATTACAAAAACATAGGGTGTAAATAACATGTCCTATGTGGACTGCCTTAAAGCCCTGTCCCTGTACTCAATCTCCTACAGCCTACTGAGGGGCGATTTATGTCTGACCTGAAAGGCATACTCTGATCCAGCCATGATGGAGCTGCTACGCATTCACAAAACAAACAGCACAATAATTACCCAATCTAAGGATCTAAACCATATCTATGCCAAACAAAACATGCTGGAGCTTTTTCTAAGGCTATTCAAATGCACTTTGGACCAGTGAATGGAAAATTTCAAATAAGACTCCTGGCTTGTCGCCTGTGTCCCTTATGGATAGGGACAGCCTGTAGATGCCAAAAGCCATAGGCATATAGCAAATCTGTTGTAGTCCTTGGGTAGTGACAATTGGGAAAATTGAGGCATGAATGTCTAAGCTTAAAAAGGCTCAAGGGCTCTTAACCGAGTAACCTCTTATAATCCTATGGAAGTTCCTCAGTGCTCTGGAAAAATGTCCCCTAGTTAGTAAGAATATCACCTTAGATCTCCTTTGAAAAGAGTCCATTGGCCTACCGGGACTAATCTGGTCAACAAAAGATAAATAAATAAGTAAATAAATAAACAGGGTGCCTAATAATTAAAAAGACTGATTATGGCTGTCTTTAAGTGAGTGCTTTGTACCTCCAAAATGTCCCAGAGCTGAAGAACAAAGAGGTCTAGTTAGACAATACGGTATCAGAAGCTCCCTGAAGTTAGAGATACCTGCAGGCAGGTCCAAGGAAACCAAGTGCATGACTTTAAAGATAACTGATAACTGAAGAGGCAACCAGTGGAGATTCCACAGAACATGAGTGATATAATGGTAATAAGAAGTTCCCACAGGTAGCCATACTGCAGCATTCTGAACCTGCTGCAATTGATCAAGCTCACTGCCTAGAAGCCCCATGTATAGGGAATTGTGGTAATCAAGCCAAGAGGATTCCAGAGCCTGAACAATGACCTCCTGGCCACAGATTCTTACCACCACTGCTACAGGTAAGTGATCTGGGCTCTCGGGTTGGTGGCCAAGGAGGTTACACAATCATGGGGGGGGGCAAACAAAAAAAGGCAACAAAGACTGAAAGTAGTTTATTATATTCCTGATTGTACTAAAATGGTACTAGGTGCCTCTGCTTCTAGAAACAGAATGTGACCATAAAGTGCCAGAGCACTGTAAAGTATGTAAATGTTTATTTCATCAGGTTAGTCCTTTAACATCTGCATTTAGGCAAGTTCACTGACTTACGCTAACAGAAGCTGAACCACAGAAGAACAGACCAATTGACAGATGGAAAGTCATAAGGCTGGCTGGTATGAAGATATTTGAATAAGTCTACATTGCTATACAACTCTGCAATCAAAATGGAACATTTAGCAGGTGTTGAGATATAAAAGAGATAAATAAACCTGAAAATTAAGCTAATACTGAGTTTGATATTTACATTATTAATGAATATTAGGAAGCATTATTTACATTAAGTTATGAGATGCCATCGGTTTAATTTTCTGACAGTGCTACTGAATAATGATGATATTCACTGAAGACAGAATTTTGCCAACTCTATAGCTAGATCTGTATTACTAAAATCTGGGGAACGGAAGAAGTGGGATGCTTCGCTACGTATGATCACCAGCTTTGGATGTAATTCTACAGCGTTTTCTGATTTATTTAACAAGCAGTGGGGATACTTTTATCGGATAATAGGCTGGCACAGATGTTACCTACACATTGTGCATTTTCTTATAGACATGGGAAAACCATTGGCAATTATCTGAATCATTTCAAAAAATGTTTTCCGTTCTGACCCAGCTGTGCTGTATTCTATTGGAGGGACACAGTTAGTAGGTTGTTATCCCTTTGGACATTGCTCAGCTTGTAAATTTGCTATGAAAATACAACATTTTTCATCTCCTAATACATCTCAAGTTTTTGATATTCATTGTATGAATACCTGTATTTCAGAATGGGTGATATACTTAGTTGAATGTAGCTGTTATGCTTTTTATGTTGGACAGACTTCCAAAGAATTTAAAACCCATACTTTTGAACATTTGAGTGATATTAGAAATTGTTGTACATGTAGCGCTTTGTGCAAACATACTCTTAAGCATCCTGCTGCTTCATTTAGATTTACTGCTATTGATCGTATCTATTACAAAGGGCTGAACAGGTTAGGATGGCATGAACAATTAAATAAAAAAGAACGCAGTTGGATTATTTGGTTAGGTCCTTTATTTCCCCAGGGCTTAATGATTTATTGTGATTGGTCATTTCTAATTTGGGGGTGGGTTGATTTATGTACATATTTGTGTTGTGTTTTACTTGAATTTTTATCTGGCACTAAAGAAGGCTTTTGGCCGAAACCAGTTTGCATTTATCGAATTGTTTTTATTGAATGCCTCTACATGTTTTTAAACATTTATGAAATGGAATAAAGTGTATCTAATTGCCAAAGTGGAGTGCTGGTCATTTCCTTTTTTGCAATTTTGTTTTTTGGCCATGTCAACTTGTGGGAGCTTCTTTGTGGTGTGTAGAATTAAAAAAAGCAAACAGATTTGTTTCTGTCTGCTGTATGTTCCAATAACGTGTCCCTCACTTCTTCTCATAAACTTAGAAAGTAGCTAGACTAACAGGATGCATGTTTTTCTGGAATTTCTGAAGGATAAGAATGTCATTATTTAGTTATTTTAGTCCTCAGTGATTTGTCTGAAAACCAATTATTTTATGAGAAACAGATTAAAATATATGAGGCAAAAATCTGGACATTTGAGAGGCATTCGATGACTGCAAACATAAGGGACTGTGTTACAGTCTTCCTGACAGCAATCACAAAGTGCTTTATGGCTTTAACAGCTAGCAAAACACATTGTGCTTTTTTCTTTTTGGATTTTGTAACCAGAAGTACATTAAGCTGATAAAGCTCTATGCACTACAAAGAATTACGATCGGGTCTCCGAACATAACCTTTAATTATGTGTTCTTGACATGGATGCCAAGATTCATCTCTCCACCTTTGCTCTCAAGGTGAATTTCTTAGGATCCAAGCATTCAACACATGATAAGCAGCTTGAGATCGTCACTGATCTATATTTGTATCTTAAGTATCAGACATTATCATACCAAAGCCTGTTATTTGTATGACTTTAAAACTTTGACTTGCACAAGAGTTCTGAAAAGAGTTAAGTACCATCTCATATAAAACAACAAAAAGTATTATGGTTTCCAAATCAAGTAACCAGTTCAATAACAGACCAACAATTTTTCATAACCACATTCAGTGTTATTGCACTTGGTTCCCAATTTGATGTTTGTATGTTACTGAAATTAACTGCAAGCAATTAAAACATTTATTACTTATAACAGTAGTATCATTAGTCAGTACTTCACAACAATTGCATGTTATCTGATATTTACAATGTATAAGATCTTTCAATGCTAAACTATCAAACTTTTCCAGTTTATTTCTAAGGCCACCTACTAAAGGAAAAAAAAACTAAAACCTCTACACAGACCAACTGTACCATAAGTGAACAGTATATATATATATGTGTGTGTGTGTATATATATATATATATATATATATATATATATATATATATATATATAAAGAAGAAAGTCAAAGCAACTTACACACTTAATAACAATGAAATATTACAAGTGTAATACAAGTACTTAACATATACCCAATTAAATTAACACTTTAAATCTGCACAATACACAAATTCATATCATGCCTATCAAGTGCATGCTTCAAATCTAGCCATCAGAAAGAAGCCAAGATCTACATTAGTAAAGATGCCATTATACTAGTAGAAAAAACCTCCTCCTGACAAAACTATAGCAGAAAGGAAAAGTATTAAAAATTGGGGACACCAGAATGTTTGCGGAAAATAATTAGTCACTGTTCACCAACCAGAAGAGAAGCAATTTGTTTGGCCAAGCTATCAGGGGATTTTAAAAGACAGGTGTGAGATTCAAGTTTTTATATCTAGCTGCCTTCATAATATTTTCCTGCAGCAGAGATGTTTTAAGATGCAGAACAGGCTAGGGAGTAAATAAAAAAGTTTAGTCAGCAAAGAATGGACCAGCAAGCTGAAGAGACTATGCCATTCAATCTTCTGACAATAACAATGAATATAAAGAGATTTTTCCAGTGAAACCATTTCCGCTGTCCGAAAGGAAAATGCTTGAGTGATAGAAAAAAGACCAGGAACTGACAGCAACAATCAACAACCAGAGACCAGTGTTGGGAGACTGAGATGATAGGAAGAAGTCCTACAAGAAAGTAAAATTAGTGAGTAAGTGGGTGAACTGCAAATTGTCAGTTCTACTACATACATTTTAGACATACGAGCTGCAGTTTTGCTACAACAAGTGGGTGGAGAAGACTGGAAGCTTAACTGTTTTAAACTCGTGGGAGAACTGTAAAGTGTAAAGCCCACATCGTTAGGGTGTTGAAGGTCATTGAATGGCTGAGGAAGTAACTGTACATAAACCAGTTGTTGTCGATAATATTTGCATAAAAGATGAATGATATAAACTACATGTCATTTGTAAAGTGGTTCTGCAGAGTATGCAGTCAGAGTTATTGTAAATGAGCAGTGGAGGAGTTTTATCAGTGCCTGCTATATATGCTAATGGTATTATAACAAAAGCGTTCATTTTAGTTGGACACTGTAGAGGTGTTTACACTGTAACAAGAAAGACAGACTTGAAATAAGTAAGCAAAACATAATATAATGCTGTAATCTGTGGTGGCTGAAGAGTGACTGTAAATGTGCACTGATCACATTATAAACAGAAATAAATAACAGCTTCACTTGCTTTATAGACATGGATATCTGGATTAATGTTCTTAGTTTAAGAAACAGATAATGATTTTAATAAAAAAAGACTTAAAAACAAGAGTATATGATAAAAAACATGAAACATGGTAATTACTTCTTGTAGAGTAACCAGATTTTTTTTAAGTAGCACCTGCATTTGGCTGAAGACAAATGTCCCGTGTTTGTAGGCAAGTTTCCTGCACATGCAGGCAAGTAATCATGAGAGGTCAGAATATCGTGCTCTGAAATAGAAAATTGAGGTGTAATTTACTTCAGATTTAAAGGGATATTGGCAAGCAGCTCTGTGAATCAGTGTAGCCTCACTGAAATTTGCAAGGTACAATATTAATTAACTTTTAATATGATATGGGTAATCAGTTGAGTGAAAACAGAAAGTAAAGAAAGAAATAAAGTTTGAAGCTGTGGAAACTGAATGGTTATACAAATAGTCACCGCCCTAGCAGTTCAGTACTTTAATGCCTTAAATACAGCAGTCCTTCGTTTGGTTTATTTATTTAAGGTTATTCAATGTTTTTTTAAAAGTAAATGTTAATGTTTATTGAAGGCATGCAAATTGATTTTCACATCTGGGAGGAGAAAAGAGATCAGATAAGAACAGATAGCAATCTGGGCAAGTGGCGACTCAGGCTCTAACATGCCCAGAGTTACCTTTAACTTTGGAATAGGTATCTGTGACTACAGCTATCAATTTGGGGCAACTCATCCTTTTTGGATGGGCAGACTTCCTTTTTGGAAAAAGTATATGGTTTTGTAAAACACAAGGAGATTTTATTCTGAAAATGTAGTTGTTTTTTATTGCTTCTTGAGTGATTTAATCGAAGTAAAAAGTCTGGGAAAATATGACATTGATTCAAATAGAGTTCAGAAGAAGCAACTGCATACAAGATCAGTCTACCTAACATTAGTGTATGCAGGTAAACTGCAAGATGGAAGTATATATTCAAAAGAATTGTCATGTATAATATGAGGGAGTGATAGCTTTCTGCTTTTTCAATAATAGCAAAGAATACAGAATGTCTAACAATTATCGAAAAAAGGAGTACTGAATTAAATTAAGTGTGGGCTACAAATACCAATGTTACAGGAGATGCTTTTGGATACTAATTTCCATTTAACTTTGAAAAAGAGAGGACTTCAGCGTGGATATTCAGGATAATATTAAGGTAAGGACACAAGATAGGGAAGTAATAATACTTACTGCAAGAGGGCTCCCAAGTAGAGGAAAAATAAGGCAATACTGACAGATTTTAGCAAGGGGGTTACAGGCAGTGATAAAGGATGAAGCTGGAATGTAGCTATATTCAACCGAAAACTGCTGTTATGAAGCTTAGTAGAATCTGGGGAGAAATAATAAGCTCTCAATAAGGAATATTATATGTGGGTGGGGAATGGAACCAGAGATGCAATAGTAAGGATGCATCAGGGTACCAAGAAAGGAAGATATAACAATGGAGGCTAGATTTCTGAGAATAACTGGTATGGAAGGTGTTGATTCAGTAGCAGGAACTCGGACAGAATTTATATATTATTTGAAAGATACATTAACTGGACTAGACTGGAAAGAAATAACATTTAACAGGAACATTTGTAGTTTTATTTATTTTATTTAACATTTATTTATTTAACATTTGTTTACCAGGAAACTCTGACTGGGACAGAGCCCATTTTCAGAGGAGCACCAGGGAGAAACTCTCCAGAAGCATGTCTTTGGAATGTGGGGAGAAATGGGAGAACCTGGAGGAAACCCATGCGAATGCAAGGAGGACATGCAGACTCCACACAGAAGGCACTACAGCCTTGAATCGAACCGCAGAACTGCTTGCTGTGAAGTGACAATGCTAACTGTTGCACCACTGCGCCGCCCATAGTTAATTAAAAATTTTGAGAGCCAAACAAAAACTATATCAGATCATCCGCCAATAACAACTAAGATAAAGATGCAGGGTGTGTACGTACAAATGAGAGACTGGCACGTGTTCAAAAGTAGGGTAGTGGATATGATTCCAGAGTTATTAGAGAATACATAAATTACTTTAAAAAGCATAGCTAGTAAGTGGGGATGATATGAAAATGGATTTCAAAAGCAAGGTAGAAATAAGACACAATCAGAGATGGGAAAGAAGTAATAGGAATCAAATGCAGGGTTTGACAAAGGATAAAGTATTGCAGAAGAAAGGAAATCTCACAGAACAAAAAAAGAAAAGTAATTGAAGAGTGCAAAAGGAAAATAAGGGAGTATTTAGACAATATGCATGATTTTAGAAAGGTTCCTGTTAAGCAACTATTTTTAATAATAACTCTAGTGCACAATGGCTTAGGCAACAGGAAGTAGAAACAGTTGTAGTTAAACTTATGGAGCCTATAACAAGAAAAATAACCAAATATCAACAGAGGTATTAGACATAATTTTGTAAATTTTAAGAAATTCTGAGTAAACCAGAGGAATGGAGAAGCCAAAAGAGGCACACGTGGAAGTATTTATGGAATACTTAGTAATGTCATGGTTAGAGCAACATGAGGTTCAGCAAATAATAGTTAAGACTGGAAGAGATGAAATAAAATCAGTGATGAATAATCAGTCAACAAGTATGTCTCCAGGAACAGTACATATTCTTGTAGAAATTCGGAAGATAGGAAAGAACAGACTAAAAAGTAGAGTGAAGATCTGGAAGGCCTTGTTTAACAATACTTTCTGGGAGGCATGCCAAAATTTTGGGAAAAAAGTGTTGGATACCACTGAAACATAATAAAGACCCTTCAAATCTGGCTTTATATAAATCCATTTTGATTTCAAACCATTATTAGAAAGTATTTACTGTATGTCTATGTTGCTAGGGGAATGCCAACATTGATGGATATGTATCAATATGGTTTTGGGAGGAGAGGCAACCATTGGATTATATTAACAGAATAATAATACAGAGGGAAGCTGAGTATAAGAAAATGCCACTATTTTTGGTGAGTCTTGATGCAGAGAAAGTATTCAATAGAGTCAGATGGGAATTTATGAGCAAGAATGGAAGCATTTGCATTCCCATACAGAATAATATGGTTAATAAGGATTATATATTAATGGTTGGAGTCAAGAATTAAAGTGGGTGACTTCCTCTTTGACAAGATGTGTTTAACCACAGAAACCAGGCAGGAATGCCTTCCTTCTCTTCTTTTACTAATTTTATATTTAGAGCCACTAGTAAAGAAAATAAGGGATTCACAAGTTTGAAGACATAACTGGTATGGTAATGAAGAAATGGTAGCTTTACTTGCAGATGATATTATTTTGTATTTGATAAATCCAGAAAAGGACAAGGCTGTGTTGTGAAACATTTTGAAACAGTTTAAAGTATTATCAGGATACAAAATCAATGAAGCTAAAACAAAAGCTATAGTGGTAAACAATACAACTACACATGAATTGATGCAGCCATACCAATACTATGAGGATATGATAAGATAAAGTATTTATGTGTATGTATTAAAGGGGACTCTGTTACAGCCACTACGGATATATGGCAAGAGGTGAAACTGAATTAATTCAAAAATTAAGAATCTGGACACCGATAATACAAGCAGTGAAATGTTTTTAGTCCTGTAGTCTCATACAGATACAGGTGTATTTTTATCAACCAGAGAAGAAATTTTGATTGACAATAACAACTTGAAGGGTTTTATTTGGGAGAAGAAGTGGGCAAGAGTTAAGTGGAACAAGTTGATTCTCCCCACTGAACAATGTGGTTTAGGGTTATCTGATATGAATGGGAAATTTAAAAGTTATACAGTTAAGGCTGATATACATAACTCCAGCAGAAGGTTGTAAACCAAGGTAGAAAACATAACAATGAAATGGTTGGGGTGGGGTGCTAGGGATAAGGAAAGACTTGAATTTTGAATGCAAGTTCTTAAGGAGAACAGTAACAACCATACAGACTATTACGTTAACAAAGTACAAGAAAGTATTCTAAGAACTAGGCCAATGTCAGAATTCAGAAAAGAGATGTTACCAGTAGAGATGCCTGCAAGTTGGGGCATGGAAAATTGGGAAGATGGGCCTGAACTTTATTACAAGAAATTAACAAAGGAACCGAAGTATTGTGAGCAAATAGCTTGGGACAGAAAGGAAATAAAGTGTGATGAGGTTAAGTAATGTTTGGACTGCAGACTGCCTTCCCTATCAGGGATTGTTAATAGAGTATAGGCAAAGAGAAAGCGATAGTGGAATTCTAAGTGAACAATGAGCTCTAGCAAAGCTTTTTAAGTCTAGAAAAGAAGACACTGCTAAAAAGGGGTAATGAGTAAGATGTATAAAATATTGCATAGTAACAAAAAAAATCCAGAAAATGTTAGAAAAAATTTGGAAAAGGGAATAGAAAGGCAAATCATAATGAAACAATGGAAATACTTTTTAGGGCTCAAACTATGCAACATAGTCCAGAAAGCTTTGGATTTTTGCTTGGAAATATTTGCATAGGTATTATTATACCCCAAGAAGACTTTGGAAGATTTTTCAAGTAGATAGCAAATATTGGAGATCTGATAGGGAAGAAAGAGGAAATTGGTGCATGTCTTTTGGAAATGTAACAAGAAAGCATATTTTAAAAATGAATAACAAAGTAATGTGCCAGAAATGCTGAATGAACAAATGGTAGAAACTATAAAAATAATTATTTTGAGCTGGGATATGGGATCTCATTTTCCTAAACACAGTAATGCCTTACTAAGTTTAATGCTGTTTGTTGGCAGTCAGAAAAGTAATTAATAGAAAATGGAAATCAGACTACAAATAAGTGAAGTTTGGCACATGCAAATTTGTCACGGGACTATTAATGTGGGATGGGGGTGGTGTTGGCTGGAAGCTGTGCTAGGTTATTTGGGTGGCTAAGAAGGGTTAGGAAAGGGTTAAGTGAGGTGGGACTGAAGGGAAGTGAGGTAGTGTGAGGGTTGTGGCTTGAAGGGTTTTGAAAGGAAATCCAGTGTGAGTAAGCACATTTGGTGTGGTCTTGTTGTTGCAGCAGGATCACGTCCCAAGCGACTTTGTGGTAAGGTAGGCCTTGGGTGTTGGCATACATCAGAAGGTAAGCAGTACTCTTAGATGTGGATATATATGATGGTATCAGGGAGGTGTTCAAATTTTTTTTTTTGGCAATTGACTTACTTTAGAATGTAGTAAGCTGCTGTCTTGCTGGGGTGCCTAATGCTAGAATGCTGTTCGGCTAGTAGTTTGCACTGTTTTGTATGAGAAGTACAGAAGTATTTTCATACAGTTAAACTGCCCCTCCCTGTGATCCCATTTTAGGTGATTACTTTGCTGTCATAAAAAGTATACAGTTAATGTCATATGCATGTTGGAAATTGTGATATGCTTTCATTTGTGGTAGTTTGCTGGCTACCTCGATCAAGTAATGTAGTTTAGAAGGAGATCAAGATGATATTTAGGTTCATCAGTTTTGTAGCCCTGAACCATAGTTGCTTTAGTACAATACATTTCCCTGGTGGTCTGTGGTGTTTTGCGGGCTTTTGGGGCCATTAGTTTTTGATCGTGCACACTTTTTAGGGGTTAACTTGCATTGTCCAAGGTTCCCTGGTGGTCTGTGGTGTTTTGCAGGCTTTTGGAGCCATTACTGTTGCTCGTGCACACGTTTTAGGGGTTAACTTGCATCCCTGGTGGTCTGTGGTGTGTCGCGGGCTTTTGGGGCTGTTAGTTGTTGCTTGTTCATTTTTTTAAAGGGGTTATCACATTGTCCGAGGTTCCCTGGTGGTCTGTGGTGTTTTGCAGACTTTTGAGGCCGTTAGTGTTGCTCGTGCACGTGTTTTAGGGGTTAACTTGTATCCCTGGTGGTCTGTGGTGTTTCGTGAGCTTTGGGGGCTGTTAGTTGTTGCTTGTTCATTTTTTAAAGGG
The DNA here is from genome assembly GCF_019279795.1 of Protopterus annectens. Lineage (NCBI taxonomy): Eukaryota > Metazoa > Chordata > Ceratodontiformes > Protopteridae > Protopterus > Protopterus annectens. The sequence goes on along the minus strand of NC_056740.1, from coordinate 63,748,365 downwards.
GTTAGCACATTGTCCAAAGTACCCTGGTGGTCTGTGGTGTTTCGCTGGCTTTTGGGGCTATTAGTTGTTGCTCAGGCATGTTTTTTCCTTCAAGTGCGGTCTACTATGAAGAACGCACGAGCCTGCCCCTTGCAATCATGTTTGGCATTAGCTAATAATTAAAAAGAAAAACGCTGGCTGCTGCTTGGTTCATAACGAAGCAGCGTTTAGGTCCTTTAGGATATTTAAAGTGTGCCAGCCCTTGAGTGGTTGAGAATGCTGCATAGTACGTTTCTTTCCCTTGACTGCTGCTTGGTTCATAGTCAGGTACTTTTAATGTGGTTTACGTTTATTTAAATGGTGCACACTTTAGTGTTGCATTTAGTTATATACTGAGTCATGTAGTTCAGTTTTGGTGTGTGTGTGTGTGTGTGTGTGTGTGTGTGTGTGTGTGTGTGTGTGTGTGCAGACAGCTTAGTGGTTAATTACTGTGACTATAGTGTACAGGGTCCTGGGTTCAGGACTTGCAAGGGCTGTAAATTCCAGTATGCAGTTTGTATTGGGTTTGATGGCAGTTTGTATTTTATAGCTGATGAAGCAAAGCTATGGAATGGAGTCTTGAATATATTTTTTTTCTGTAAGGTACTTTGAGGGACCTAGTGTGATGGTTGACTGCAGTATGAATGACTGAAGTTCAAATGGGTTTGTGGCAATATAGGTAGCATACTTGCTTTATGATGCATTAGGCGGTGGTTTCTTTTCACACAGCATATAGATGGATTGTGATACCAGTGCCTTGTCAGGCCCAGTTATTGAGAGCAATTTATTGTGCCAAGTTTATTATACGTCATTAACTTTTGTGTTTTCTTTCCAGGTGATTATGCAAGCAGCTTTGAGACATAGGCCAGTATTGTAGCACAGGCTGAAGATTTATATAAAGACATTCCTGCTGAGGTACCATCAACTAGCATGCAGGGTGTGACCACTCATAAGAACCGGCAGACGGCTTCAATCCAGGCATCCAGGGTGAAGAAAGCCAAGCAGACAGCATGGGCAGAGAAGGCTACGGAGGTGATGATGGCCCCTTTACCCAGCTGCAGGTAATAATTCATCATACTTGCGGGGGGTGTGGAGCCTGGAGTAGGTGTGGTAGAGGGCAGTGAGGATGGCCAAAGGGAGCTACTGGGTAGTGGTTTAGAGGCCTTAGCTGAGTGTGGAGGGGTTTTTGAGGATACCTTGTCGTTGCTAGATCAAACGTTAGGGCCAGATGTCCATGAGGTGGGGGTCTGACTTTGGTTTACAGCTGGGGAATTGGTTGGCATCACAAGCCCTACAACAGGAAGGGGCTCCCATTTCATTGACCCCACACATATCTCTGTTAGTGAAGGAGAAGATTTGGAAAGGGGAGTTCATCGACATTTTTGAGTTGATTGATGCAGATGGGGTTCAGCGGTTGATGGAAGCGGAGACGGCTAATGGGAACAACCTATTGGCTGCATTGGCTGCGATAGGTCACAAAAAGGTAGGGAGGTTTCGGGCTAAGACATGGGATAATTGGGTCCTAGGTTTCATTTATTATATGGCGGTGTGTTTGGAAAGAGACACATTGCTGGCTCTTCCTCTTTTGGCTTATTTTTTGACTATTAGGGAAGTGCAGAGGTTGAAGCCTGGTTATGCATGGTTATGGTATGACCAGAAATTTCACAAGCATAAAGCAGTAGATAAATCTATGTGTTGGGAGGTCAGACATCTGGACATTTGGTTGTCCACTATGATGGATACCTCTGGAGGGGGTGGCAGATTATCTCAGCCATCTGAGGGAGGTACAAGGATATGTTGGGCTTTTAATGCCAGCAGGAGTTCTTGAGTGGGTTGTATATTTGCTCACATTTGCTTGAAGTGTATGGGGGCACATACATTTACGCAATGTGGGGGGGGTCGGGTTGGAGGTCAGCACTTTTTGGGATATGACAGGTTGGAATAGTGCCCGTTCAGTGTTGCTAGGCGGGCGTGGTTGGGCTAATTTTCGAGGCCAAAGGGGGGGGACTTTTCGGGGAGGTAAAGGGCATTTTGGAGAACCATTCACCTATTAAAGTGAATGTATTGAAGGACTTATTGATGCATTATCCGCTGCCGGCAGTAGCGAGGGAGTTAATAGAAGTTTTTTCCAAGGGGGTTTCAATTAAGTCTGCATTGGTGAGGGGTGGAAGGGTGGGGAGAAATTTGAGGTCTGTCAATGGGAGGGAGGTGATTTTGCAAGAGTTGATTGACAAAGAGTGCCAGGCTGGGAGGGTGTTAGGTCCTTTTTTTACTTTCATTTTTCTAACTTTAAGGTGTCACCATTAGGTTTGGTTCCAAAGAAAAAGCAGGGTGAATTTCGCTTAATTCACCATTTATCGTACCTTGTTGGTGAGTCAGTGAATGATTTCATTCCCAGTGGAGAGGCTAGAGTAACGTATTCATCTATGGATGATGCAGTTCGGGGTATTAGGAGTCTCAAGGACCCTTGGTTAGTTAAAGCAGATATTGAGTCAGCTTTTCTGTTGCTACCTGTGAGGGAGGAGGATTGGCCATTATTAGGCATGGTGGTAGGGGGCAACTTTTATTCTGACACTGCCATGCCTATGGTATGTGCAGTGGCATGTGCTACTTTCGAGACATTTAGCTCAGCATTGCACTGGATATGGCAGCAGAGGGTGGAGGATCAGCAAGCTGTACACTGATTTTTTATTGGTGGGGAAGGTAAACAGGGGGCGCAGGTAGCTATTCAACAGTTTGTATGGATGTGTGAGGCCTTGGGGGTACCTTTGGCTAAGCAAAAGTTGGAGGGTCCGGCGAAGGCCTTGGAATTTTTGAGGATGACTGTTGATGCAGAACAGGGCTTGGTTTGTTTGCCTCAGGGAAAGATGATTAAGCTGCAGGAAAAGATCATTTGGGTGAAGTCTAGGCCTAAGGTTTCGGTGAAAGATGTTATGGAATTGTTGGATTTGTTGAACTTTGCATGCAGGGTGGTGCATCCTGGGCGGATGTTTTGCCGGTCTGTGGCATTTTTGTTGAAAGGACATAAAAGTAAGCACCACAGAGTACAGGTCAGTAAACTGGCACGAGAGGATTTATATTTGTGGATGGAATTTTTACAACAGTTTAATGGGACTTCATTTTGGCAGTTGGATTGGGTTACACAAGGAGAACTGCAGTTGTTTACTGATGCAACTGAGGGGTCAGTAATGGGTGCTTACTTTGCGGGTCACTGGTTTGCTGTTCCTTGGCCAGAGCATTGGTCAGAGGAGTAGAAACGGGATGTTGCCTTTTTAAAGTTGATGCCAATCTGGGCAGCTTCGGTATTATGGCAGGATCGTTTGAAGGGGAGGAGGGTGGTATTTCATTCAGATAATTCTGCGGTGGTGAGAGTGCTACAGATAAAAATGGCTAAAGCACCTCGCTTGTTATTTATTCTTAGGAAATTGGTGTTGCATAGCTTGTTTATTAACTTTTCTTTTACAGGGTTACATGTACCAGGGGTTTCAAATGAGATAGCTGATAGTTTGTCTCGTTTTCAGTTCTGCAGGTTCCATCAGGTGGTTCCAGAAGCAGCTTTGCATCCATCAGTGGTCCCACCCAGCATTTGGCAGATTTGGCAATGGTGATTGGCAGGTTGGTGCAACAATTATGTGCGGCATCCATGAGACGAGCCTACGGTAGGGCATTGCTTAATTTTGACAAATATTTGTGGCAGTTATCTGATGAGGACTGTGTGTGGTCTGAGAATTTAATGTTGCACTATCTAACCATGTTGAAGGGGCAGGGAAAGACCGTGCAAACTGTGAGGGTGGCTTTAGCAGCCATTGCTGTGTATACTTGGTTGACTGGATTAGAGGATTTCATTAGGTAATGGGTGGTGAGTAGAGTCTTAAAAGGGTGGGATAGAGCTGAAAGGAGCAGCATGAACAGGAGATGGCTGGTTACGAAGGGTATTTTAAGGATGTTGTTAAAGGGTTTGGGTAAAGTGTGTGGTTGTTTGGATGAGTACGTGTTGTGGTGTACAGTTAGTGTTTGGATGTATTGCAGGGCATTTCGTGTGTCAGAGTTATTGCGTTCATTGGTATGGGAGGATGTTTTGAAATTACCCAGGGCGGTGCATATTAGATTGTGTTCCTCGAAGACAGATCAGGAGGGGCTTCAGCCACCTATTGTTTTGGAAGAGGCGAGGGTGGCTTGGAGATGTCCCACAGTTTGGGGAGGTAAGTTGGGTGGGGCGCGGAAGGGTAGAATTCAAGGGTTAGCTTTTTCAGCAGTAAGTGATAAAGCATTGAGAGGCAATCAATTGAATGTGGTTATGAGAAGGGTGCTTTGGAGTGTGGGTTTTCAAGGGGATACATTTTCTTCACATTCCTTTCAGATGGGTAGGGCATCCAATTTGGCTAAGGAAGGTAGGTCAGTGGAAATAATCAAATGGGTGGGATAGTGGACCTCCAATGCCTTTTTGAATTATATTAAGTAGTTTGCAGAGGCTTTGTTTTTGAAATGTTTTTTTTTTCTCTTAGATCGGAGGCGGATCATCATTTTGGGCCATTCCTTCATATTCTGGGCTGCTAGGTATGCGGAGGTTAGACCCAATGGCATGAATCTGGATTTTTGATCATTTTGGTTTAAAAATCATTTGGTGTGGTGTTAGGGGCTAAGGTGGAGTCAAATGTTTCAGGAATTTAATGGGTTGCAAGTTCAGTAAGGGTTGCCTCAGGTGTTAGTGGTTCATTTAGGTGGAAATGACTTAAGCAGGGTACCGAAGAGGCAGCTTGTTTGTCAAGTTCGTGAGGACATTTTAGCAATATGGAGGATGTATCCAGGGATGGTTATTATCTGGTCTGAGATTATTCCTCGGTTGGTATTGAAAGGGGCACGGTATTTTACCGCCATAGAGAAGGTTCGCAGATATGTCAATTTTAACTTGACGAAATATTTGGGAGAAATTGGGGTTCATACGGCTCAGCATGTAGAGTTTGACAGTAAGGATCCAGTGTGGTATAGACCGGATAGAGTTCACATCAACGATTTCGATCTGGATTTATTTAATCTTAACTTGGGTTTGATTGTGGAGGATCTTGTGAAGAAAGGTATTGTTTGAGGGGGAACAATCCTTTATGGCTGGTGGGTGGAGAAGAGGGTCAGACCTGACCCTCTTCTGTTCCCCCTCTACAGGAATGGTGGATGGAAAATTGGTAGTTGTGAGGAATTAAGGTGAGCAGGGATGCTGCCTTTGTTGTTTATCCAAGTTGAGCGGATAGGCTGCCTTTGTCTTTAGTTATTATATATATGGATGAGCGGGGACGCTGCTTGTATGTTGATTTAATTGATGTCTGATATAGTTTTGTTGTTGTTTCATTAGCTAACTGTATTCAAGGGGTGAGCAGGAATGCTGCCCTTATGTCTTTTATGTTTCACTAAAGTTATGTTATTAAGTAATTTTATCACAATAAAGGTTATCAAATGTCTGTGGGTATTTGTGTATTTATTGGACCGTAACAAACAATAATGAAAATTGTGAATACTGAGAATGAGATAAAAGAACTGGAAGTGGGATCATTAGCAAAGGGAAGAAGCAATTTTCATTAAAATAAATGGAAATATTGGGAATAATACATGTTGAATAATGTTCAGGGAGAGGAGTAAGGTTTAAGGGAAGTCAGGAATCGAGCAGTTTATGTAAGGTCTGAGTGAATATGTATATTACACAATAATATTAGAAACTGTTATTACAGTTTGTTTTCTTTACTATATGTAAACTCATGATGCAGCATAAACTGTGATGCCTTAAATAAAGTTGTTTAAAAATGCAGCACGATTGAAAAAGCTAAGACTGTTCTCTGTTGCATACCGCCTTCTCAGAGGCGATCTCTGTCTAACGTACAAAGCCATGTCCAACCCAGAATTGATGAACATGCTCCATCTTAGCAAAACCAAATCTACTTGAGCTACACGCTCTAGGGATATAAACCTCAACACAACAATGAATAGAACATGCTGGAGGGATAGATTCCCTTCGTAGAGACTTCCCATACTATGGAACAGGGTCCCAATCTACATAAGACAGAGCCCCTCACTATCACTCTTCAAGAGGAACCTTGATGAGTGGACGGGTAACAAAGTTCACACCGGGGATCACACCAACAGCACTACTAGATGGGGGCCAAGGGTACTAGCTGCTAGTACAAGGGTCTAGGGAACTACTAAAGGGGCAGTGAATACCGCACAATGTGGCTGGGCTAATATATGCCTTCGGGCAGATAGCCCAGTACCAACCTATGAACCTATGATGGAACTAGAGTTCTCAAGAGATTGTGTTCCTGGAAATTTAGCAGATTCAAATTAAACAAGCAACCCAAGTATGGATCCTTGTCTAAAATCCTCTAGTTAAATAGTTCCATAGGATGCACAAATGGATACTACCTAATATTATCTAATTTCTGGAAATTACTTACAAGAGCAAAGAGCAGGCAAGAACCACATTACTACTGATCTCTAGAAGGGTATGTAGGGAACAAATACTGAAGAATATACCGATTGTTAGGTGATATGCTTAGCCAGTGCCACAGGCCCCCCCCCCTCAAAAATCAAAATAAGCAGAAGGGATAAAGGCTAGAGAAGGACCAATCAGGCTTTAGGCAATACTGCAAATCTACGAACCTAAAAGAAGCACAGCCAGACCGAGGAGTCATGGTCAAAATGTCTACAGATATTTGGAGCCATGGAGTTATGCTTTTGGTTTGAAAGGGAAATGATTAAGCTTAAAATAATGCTATTGGGGACAGAGCCTGACTGGAGACTAAAAGCTTAACCTTTTGTGAACCACCTCAAAAGATGAGGTCAAAACCTGAATCTAATACTAGTTAATGAACAGCATTATAAGTCAAGCTACCACTCAGATTACTCATTTTGAACAGACCAATAAAAATCAAGCTACCGGCTCAGGTTCACAGTGAGTCTAATGAATGCCTGAAGGAGACAGAAAGGATGAGAAGGTTAAGCTTATAGTATGACCTGAGAACATACTACTGAAGCTCATTTTGCATGTTGCCTTAGTGACAAGAAGAATATTATCTATGAAGCGGACTTGATGACTATGACCTAGCATGTTATAGGGATTTAAGGAAAACAGGTGTACCCAAAAAACATGCTCCTCTGCACAAACTGATTTATGGACAATGCCATATATAGAATTTGAGGGGCTCTAGACTGACTAGTCAGCCAGCCAAAATAAATAAATAAATAAATATCAGGTGAATATGTCATAAAAATATCTCCTAGAATGAGCAACACAGGGAGAAACTGAAGTGATTCAGAGTGTGCGATAAGGTGACCTGGTTAGCTACAATGGTAAATCTGACCAAGAAAGTCAAGGATGGATAGGAGTCATACAGAAGAGAGTCATCTAGAACACAGGGAAAGAAAAGTGAGCAAATATGGTAAATGGAAAAAAGAAGCCAATGCTACTAATACAACTATGGAAGTAGGTGAACTGGAGAGAGAAGAACTAAGAACAGACAGGCCCTCCAAGAAAGTCCAGGCAGAAAAAAGTGTTCAAAGCATATATATATATATATATATATATATATATATATATATATATATATAGATAGATAGATAGATACACACACACACACCAACCTGCCCCATAAGCATACTGGAAGGATTCCAGTAATTCTTTAACAATTTTCTAGAAGACGGAAAAGAAAATGATGGTACTGCTTTCTTGATAAGTAACTATGTCTCTATGTATCCAAAGTCCAGGAAGAAACATGACATGTTGCCATCAACGAATGGAAAGACCCTGCTATATGAAATTGTTACATTCAAGGGGCTTTCCTGATGTAGCAATTCTCTGATCTGATTATGATTAAACAGAGCAATCTGTAAGAGCAACTACTCACACCAGACACTGGTCAAAGATGCTTATTATTGACTAAGGAGGAAGAGGAAGGACACGTATATCAGAACCTGTTATAGTAGGGCATGTGAAACTAATGCCTCCAGCTTACAATCAAAAACAAAGTTACACGCGCAATAAAATAAACCTGAACGTTAACACATAAAGGGACCTCATCTCCAAGGGAATCAGGTCCTAAGTTATATAGAAGTGAAGCTTGAAAGGCCATAGAAAACGTGAATGGTGCTAGGCCTTCAAGCAGAGAAAATCGACACTTTTTAACTTAAGGCAAATCTGGTAGGCAACAGCTAAGTCCAGAATGGAGTATTATATGAGGAATCATGCCTTATTCCTCTGAATGTACAAAATACTCCTACACAGGTACTAAATCTACTGAGAAGCTGACAAAATACTATTCCATAAGTCTAACCCAAGGGGCAAAGCCTGCAGGCACAGAAGTAAGCATATACTAATGAAAGAATTTCTTTGAAGACAGTTAGCACTGTTGTATGTCTGAAAAATTATACTATCTCAATGTGTCTCTTTAAAGAAACTAGCACCTGATGATCCGATTTGTCACTGAAAGGACTATGATTCAAAGGCAGGTAGAGTAATGACCACCCTGGTTATTAGCCTGCAGTAAAGCTTACTGATCCAGTGTGTTAGCTTGCATGTCCAGGTGGCCACTTAATATGAATGAATGGTCCACCATGACTAAAATGTTATGTAGCTATGTTGTCTGGTGTTATTTATATGACTGCACTGACCAGTTAGCTGAAAGCTTCAAGGGAAGCATTAGTATATTTAGGCAGTAAGATAACCTAAAAAGAAGAGATGTGACCAATAACATTCAAGATGCTCTATTGTTATGGAAACATAAGTATATACAGCAGACTGTACCTATCTATTGCTAGAGAGTGCAGACAGACAGTCAATGAAAAAGTATTTAGAGATCATAGCCCTACAATCCAGCAGGGAGATCTCTTAGGTTCACTCATGGAAGAGGAGGGGCATAACTTAAAATAAAAAAAATCTCCACTGACCTTCGAAAAGCACATGGAGAAGGATAAGGTAAGCAGATCTGTAAATAAATCCTAAAATTTATTCAGAAAACAAAGGTGGGTGGGAGCTGTTAGATAAAATGAAAAACATACTCAACCTAGCCTGTGACATTAACAGAACATGTTAGAGAGACAGATATATCTCCCAGAGATTGCTGCTCCTCTGGAACAGGCTCCCACCTCAAGTGAAGCACAGCTCCTCGATGACCCTATTTAAGCGCAACCTTGACAACTGGATGCGTGACCGTAAATTCACCCCAGGGGGGGGGGGGTGATACCTATGTCCCTCATGGACAGCGGCAGTTGCTGCTGATCATAGAATTGCTCTGCTAACAGCAACCATCTAAATATGGTCAGTTAGGGTACATGTGTTTATTTACACTGCTAGGTTTGTAAAGACCCTATGGCCATTAGCCTAGTAACCTCTTATGAACCTATAAACATGCCTACGCTACATCTTACTAGGGTACATCAGCTGGCCAAACATGGAGGAACAGTGACAGACCTATTATAAGGCTCTTAATTCCAAGATGCAAGCTTATATTAACAAAACTGGCATAAATTAATAAATAACTCTGATCTCCCTGCAATATGAAAATGGAGGAAGTAGAAGGTCTACATAAACTACCATGGTTCCATGAGTAAATTCCACCTTTAAGCAGGAAAGGAAGGAAGCAAGTGATATAAAGAAATACTGCAAAACTACAAAGTGACCTTATTATTTGAAAAACCACATAGTCTGGCATATAACCCAACTTCCTAAGGAGTCATGAAAGGAAATAGAATGGGAGTATTTACATCAGCTTGCATCATGTCACAGTATTACTCATGAAGAAAATTACATTTATTTTTACCCCATTCTGGTCCTGATAAAAAGAGAATCATTGCTTAAGAGTTATCTCCATAGAATTGTATCTTACATGGAAAAACATCCACTAAATGATATGTATAATTTAACCCTAGGTCAGCACAGTTGGGTCTAGTTGTGGCTGAATACAAGCCCTAAAGCTCGAAGAACCAAGTTACGTACAAATGACAAACATTAAAAATGACACTGATATAAAATATGAAAGAACTGAGGAAAATTCATCTACATTTACACTGGGGTTGAGAGTTCAGCTTTGAACAGAAAATTTCAGCAATGTTAAAGGTGGGCTTCTGGCTGTCGAAACAGTCATTGACAAAAAAATATCTTGGTGGGGTCACGCTTGATATCAGAAGTCCCATAAGGATAAGCCTATATAAAATGTTATCGGTGCCAAACCACAGCATATCAGATTGGTTCTTAGTCTATACTGGCTTTAATGCTACAGGTAGTGAAGTATGCGAATGGAGTTTGATACTAAGCCTGTACTACCATTGAATGCTATCAGCACCACATTGTGGGATTCAATGCTTTTAAATTGGTAGTAAAGGGATCCTCAGGCTCATAAGGATGGTTAATGTCAAGATCTACCTCAACCAGACAATTCAAGGTCAAAATAAAGGTACAAACTGAATAGAACTCACTTGTTTCTCAGCTATAAAGCAGTCCCACCAGAGGTCTGATGTTATACGGAACTGCAAAAGATGCACTTGCGTCTCAGCAGAGTATGAACCTAATAAAAGTATACAACAACTCTAGTAGAGGACTGTGTGTGTGTGTGTGTGTGTGTGTGTGTGTGTGTGTGTGTGTGTGTGTGTGTGTGTGTGTGTGTGTGTGTGTGTGTGTGTGTGTGTGCGCGTGCGCGTCCGCGTATGTGTGTCTTGTGGCGTGTGTGTGTGTGTGTGTGTGTGTGTGTGTGTGTGTGTGTGTGTGTGTGTGTGTGTGTGTGTGTGTGTGTGTGTGTACGTACATGTATATATGTGCGTATGCACAGGCATTGGCACTGCACCATATATTCTGACTAACAGTGGTTGTTGGAAGTATTTAAAAAATCTCCAAAACTGTTTGATGAAATTACTGATCCTTACCTTTCATCTTCCTGTCTCAGGGTACAAGAAGTTGGTGAATGAATGCCCCTATAGGAGGATAAGGGAGATTGCTGATCAGGGAGAGGGGTAAAAGGAGCAAAATAACTATTTGAAAAATATATTTGTTTATAAGAGAGATTAAAGGGAGTAAAATGGAGAGCTGCTGGACAGTCCCTGACTACAAATCAAATTATGGATGATGGTGAAGGAACTTAATAGGGCAGCTGACAGAACACTAGAAGTCTCTGGATGAAACTAACAATGGTTAGTAACTACTCAAAGATAGACTAAAGAAATGGACATGCAAGTAAAGGATACTGAAACCAAAACAGTACTCCAGCATCGTGTACTGGAAGAATCAACAATGTGACTGAAATATTACACGAAGGAATGCATTACAAATGGGAAGATTCCTGACATTGTGTTGAGCAGGGTAAATATTCAAAGGGTATGCAAATGAAGACTTCTTATGCTAGCACTGTACAGGCCATAACACACAGGCCATAATACAGTACATGAGGGAATCCATAGAGGAATGAAGCCACTACATAATGACAGACATTTGAGTTGTTTTAGGCTTCATATCCTTTGGAAAATGCATCCAAAAACAAAACCTGTCACTCTATCAACTTTCTAAGTTTCTAACAGCAATATTTAAAATCTGTTCGTGATTTTGATCCATTGTCCTGCTATTATTTTTGACTTTGTCCAGATTTCTTCTGCTAAAAGATTAAGAGGTATGCTGCCCCTTGTACCATCCAAGATATACTAATCCCAAGAACAAGCTTACTATACTTACAGGGAGCCACATCTCATTGTTGGGAATCTAGTCAGATTCTATATTTTCTTTTTGAAAATATATGTCCGACAAGTTCAGCTAATTAGTGACAACCAAGCTTTGCAGGAGATCACAGTAGAGAACATTTTTACTTGCTTTTTATTTTGAAGGTAGCAATAAAAGGAAAAAGTGATGACCACTGGTGAGGTAAGTGAGGCATTCTGCATAATAGCCTGCAATGTGGTGCATATAATTCTGCTGGCACAGAGACCTTTATAACTGTACTGCTGTTCTCACAGTCAGGTTGTAATGGCACAATAAAACCAATTTGTCTAGAATAGAAAATGTTCCAAAACACAAACATGGCAATGAATAGGCAAATGACAAGTAAGCCATGGTATACATTAGCATTACAGTTTGCTTAAATACATTCCATCCATAACCATATTTTCCCATTTTTGCACATAGGGTCAGGCTGTTACTTCAACAGTGACAATCATCTACAGCCAAGGTTTATCCCGTCAGGTAGCTAGCCCTGCCAAGGTAATTCCTCCACACCACACCACACTCAACCCTATGGCCAATTTTGAGTGTCCAATCCATCTACTTCTCATCTTTGGAATGTTGGAGGAAACCGGAGAACCCATAGGAAAGCCATACAAACTCATGGAGAACATGCAGACTCTACACTGAAGCCAACCCACCCAAGAATCAAACTAGGAAACCTCTTGCTGTGAAGTACCACTATCCGCTGTGCCAACGGTGATTTCTTTCTGTCTACTATTAGCTTAGTCTCCTTCCGTCAGTCTAGCACCAAGGATTTCCTTCTTGCTTCACTACATTTCTCCACAACAAACTCTTTCTTATGGTTGTTTTCACTACAGTTCTTTTTATCATAATCGTCCTTCTGTCTAAAACACACATAGTTATTTTTTCAGGAGACTTCCTATCAGTGCAAATCTAACTCTAGACTGTCAGAGCTGAAGCCATTCCAAATGTAGCTGCCACGTCTGCAGATGAGATGTGGATTATAAAATCCACAGGCTGTGTGTAAAGCTTTTTCACTCATTTCCCTGCTTTGCGTTAGATGCCACCTTGGTACTGCTACTGTCACTTAAGGAATACTCAGCACTGTGACAGTTTTCAATGAACCAGAATATAATGACACATAGCAGCTGTGAGACAAAGTCACTGTGATAGGTAGGGAGTAAACAGGTGTATGTTTGATTCCACTCATGAAAACCTTAAAAGCAGAGTTTTGCTGAGGTTGTTGTACCAGAAGTATTCAGGCTAGAAGCCAGTGAGGTACCCTTGTTTCCTGTCAGGGGTGCACAAGGCTGTAGCCAAGAATATGGTTTGTGCTATTAATAAGCACATTTTCTGAGCATTTCTTTAAGATAATGACTTACAGAGACTGGAAGCTTAAAAAACACAAATGTTCTTATTTATTATCGTATGTCTCATATATTCAAATGAGACACTGAGGCACAAAATGCGTTTAAGTCATTTATTATACAAACACACATCAGGAGCTATATACTTTGAACTTCATATGCTTACTGACTGAGTCATTACTTCTAATGCACTCACATGTGCATCTCCACTCAAGCTTACATACACACAGGCTGACTATACAAAATGGCACTGATCTCGCACATGCTCAGTAACTTATATGTTACCTAGCTACAGTGGCTGACTAGGTTCAATATACACACTGATCTATATTTATCATACAGATGTGTGCAACAAAATGAAATGCATATTTCTTAAACGTGTACGAATTAACATTTAGAGAGATGCATTCATTTTTAATGTTGAATGGTAGTGACATAACAGTATAAACTAGTCAATATAAAACTAAAATGTACCCATTCTGATTTAATCTTCCAAATGTTTATTACACTACACATCATCACTCACACACACGCACTCTTGTCCCAGTACGGCACTACTCACGTCTGAGTTAAAACAGATATCGTAGGAGGTGCAAGACACCAGACAGATGAGGAACTATATTTTAACTGTCTGCAGCACTCTGTTTAGAATTGTGCCATTTCATATTATAATGTTGTCAAGATTAAAATAATTGTGCTTTTCTGAATTCAAGAGTTATCAGCCAAGAATAACTTGCTCATTAAGCTAAAATTACAAAAAGATGAATGTGTGTCTCACTAGGAGAATTATATTTTTTTTTCTATGAAGTATAGTCCTCTTGGAATTAAGTTCAAAAACGTTATCATAACTTATTAGAAGTATAGCAACACCATATGTGCCTGATGAAGAATGTGGATAAGTAAGCAAATTTTGTGCACATTTTATTTACTTTTGAACCCCTGCTCCCGCATTTAGTCTTTAGACTTATATTTTTCCTTCTAGGTCTTGCCTTTCATAGCAAGGATTTTTCATTATATGTGTTATTACATTTCACAGAATCAATTTTAGTTCTGCATTGAGTATAGCAAATCTTGGCTCCCTACTGAAAGTATGCAATACATAACTGGAGTGCTGCACATAAAAAATAAACATGCATTACAGCAAATTTGAAAATCTGAAAACTTATTGTTTAGTCGGAAGGGGGAAACCCCTGTGCTGTCCCAAGGTGAAAGGTTACTTATACTAACACTGATATTACTGTACCCCTGAGAATGAGGAAAAATCCATAATCTCGGACATAGTATAAATATATACATACATTTAACACCAACAAAAGTTACCATAAAATTGTGCACACAATCAATGCTTTCCCTGTAATGAAAGTGGTTGAATTACATTACAGTCAAACTTTAGCAGGTCGACTGAAATATAATTCAGGAATTTTTCCCTTCTTGACAGCTGTGTGACTATGGAGTTAATTTGCTCAAGTTCCGGTGGTGTGGGGTAGAACTTTCAAAATTGTTGATGATTGTAAATGTAACACCTTTGTTTACATTTGCGATTGCTTCTTTTAGACGTTTTGTTTAGATTAATGTAATTACCAATAAACTTTTTCTCATTGACCAAAGTTCATATGATTATTAGCAACAGGCGTGTGTATGGATATATATATATATATATATATATATATATATATATATAGATATATGTGTGTGTGTGTGTGTGTGTGTGTGTGTATATATATATATATATATATATATATATATATATACACACACATACATACATATATATATATATATATATATATATATATATATATATATATATATATAAATCTGATCCTATTCTGTATGATAAAACGTACTTAATGTTGATAAGATGTTCAAACATACAGAATACTGAACGCTCTAAAGATCAACCTACAAAAGATAGAGAAAGGAA
The DNA here is from genome assembly GCF_019279795.1 of Protopterus annectens. Taxonomy (NCBI): domain Eukaryota; kingdom Metazoa; phylum Chordata; order Ceratodontiformes; family Protopteridae; genus Protopterus; species Protopterus annectens. Next base: position 63,733,352 of record NC_056740.1, on the reverse strand, counting down.
AAATATTTTATCTCCCAGTCTTCATACTACCCCCCATAATGCTTGCCTCATATTTATCTGAATAATACCAATGTTATAGGAAGGTTTATTCTACAATAAGGAGTAGGGCTGGGGAGAAGGCAGCATTAGCACCAATTACTAAGGTGGGCAGAGAGGCCCTAACTTAAAAAAAAGACCTTTGTGTAAACCATCGCCAATACACAAGACATAACTGGATGCATAAACACACACTAGGAGCACGGTATCTATCCCCTTACCTACCTCTGACTCCAACCCTAAAATACACACATTCTGCCACACAAGCATACAACACCAATCCCCACACCTATTGCTGTCCCTAACCCTAACTCTCAAACACACCCACAAATGCTCTCGCCTTCTCCAACCTTCATTCACCTGTCTGAATGAAACATACACTCAGTATTTTGACCATTCATCTAGCTGTACATTTAGCACAAAGAACCACCTCTAGCACTCATCAACCATATGTTCAAAGAAATACAGGTGAACTACACACACACACACACACACACACACACACACACATGTATACATATATATATATATATATATATATATATATATATATATATATATATATATTTAAGGTTCACATTGATAAAATGATAAATCTTTAACCGACTGAAGATCAATTAAAAAAAAAAACACCAAAACAACATTTAGCAAACTTCCAAGGAAATTTATTTTTGCAGGGGGCTAGGCCCTCTGCACCTACCATGTGGACAAGGCACCACTCAAACTTAAATATACCTACTCCAAAATTACTAAATATTGAAAAAAAGAACATTCCACTATTGACAAAAGTTGTTTCACTCAAATTTCTTCACTCACATGACACTCACTCAAATGGATGTTGCTCAACTGACATGTGACACACATTCAAACACTTGCCAACTGACAAGTTCCTTAAAAAATAAATATATATACATAGATTTCATATATATATATATATATATATAAATATATATATATATATATATATATATATATATATATATATATATATATATATATATATATATATATATATATATATATTTATATATATATATATTTACACACACACACACACACACACACACACACACACACACACACACACACACACATATATATATATGGGTCCCCTACGAAATCTCAAACATACACAATCCCGACGCCCAAAATACTGAGATGAAAAGCCCGAAACCCCACATTACCAAAAGACCAGAAGCACGAAATTCAAAATCCCGATGTTAAGAGATTTTGAGTTAGCGCTTCTGGTGTTGAGGTTCAGGTAAGTATATGTGTGTAAGTGTGTTTGTGAGGGGCTTTAGTGTGTGTAAGTATGTGTTGTGACTGTGGTGTGTGTGTGTGTGTGTGTGTGTGTGTGTGTGTGTGTGTGTGTGTGTGTGTGTGTGTGTGTGTGTGTGTGTGTGTGTGGGACTGTAATGTGTGGGTGTGAGTTTGCCTTGTGTATATGTTTGTGTGATCTCGGAGTTAGAATAATAAAGTAGGGGGGGTTGTGTGGGGTCTTGTTTGGTTATGTGGGGAGGGTATGTGTATGTTTGTGTGTGTGCTTTATGTATGTATTAGTTTCGCGATTTTGAATTTCGTGCTTTCAACATTTTGGTAATGTGGGGATTTGGGCTTTTCGTCTCGGTATTTTGGGCGTCGGGATTCTGTGCGTTCGGGATTTTGTAGGGGACCTATATATATATATATATATATATATATATATATATATATATATATATATATACGTGCATACACGCATGCGTGTGCGCACACACACACACACACACACACACACACACACACACACACTGTGCATATACTATTTTTTCCTTTATGTAAAACTTAAGGTCATCAGTTCTGTCTGATCAAAAGTGACATTTATTTTCTTGTTATCTGACAGGCTTGTTAGAATGGGAACATGTTAACTATATGTTGGCTTGTATAGCATGTTTCTACAATTAACCCATGCCAACCTGAGATATGTCACATACCAGAACTTTCCTCTATTCATGAAATTAAGTGGGGCCACTGATGGGAAAGCGAAAGACCAGGCTTAGCAGTGCAACAGCATGACACACAAATTTTACATTTCCTACACACACATATTTTATATAGGTACAGTAGAATCTCATTATAATGAAGTCGATTATAACAAAGTCTCGGCTATAACGGAAAAGTTCCGCAGGTACCGGCCACACACTCACATAAATGTGAAGAAAAGGCATCAGACATAACAAACTTGCTTATAAGGGTATTTTGCTTATACAGGACTGCTGATAGGATTGCCTTATTCTGTTACAGCGGAATACATATGCACATCATTTACACGTGTGCTGTTTTATGTGAAATGGTGGAGAAGTCAGCTAGTTCAAACAGGTGTTCAATAACTCTAGACGTAAAACATGAAATTGTCATTTTAATAGGAAAAAAAAAAACAAAACTCAGGCTGACATATGCAAGTATGGCCTTTGCAAGTTAACAGTTAGAGATATTTGGATTAACCGTGGGAAATACAAATCCTCCGGCAGTTTGATGACAGAAGCAAAAAAATCATTGAAGATGCTCTTTTCCTTTGGTTAAAGCAAGCATGTCCAGTCAGTGCACCTGTGTCTGGTGCAATATTAAAAGAGAAGGCATCTGGTTTTTCCTGTGAACTTGGTCATGGCAACATTAACTGCAGTGGTGGCTGGCCAGATCAGTTTAAGAAACACTGAGCTGTTATCTTCCGCAATTTGAGTGGAGAAACGGAGTTTGTACTGCAAGAATCGGCCAAGGACTGGCTGCAAAATGAACTACCTCAGCTGCTAGACCTATACGATGAACATAACAGCTTCAAAGCAGGTGAAACAGGTTTGTTCTTTAGGTTGCTGCTGGACTGCATGATGACATTCAAAGGAGACAGTGCCATGGCAGCAGGAGAAGTAAAGATTGTCTTACTTTACTGTTTGTTGTGACTATGGATGGATCTGAAAAGCTGCCACTGCTAGCCATCGGTAAGTCTGCCAACGCACGATGTTTCAAGGGTGTGAAGTCAGTGCCATTGCAGTACAGAAGCAATGACAAAGCATGGATGACTGGCAGTCTTTTCAGTGAGTGGCTGATAAAACTGGACAGAAAAATGGCATGTACTGAAGACTGTCAATAACTGTAGTGCACATGATCCAGCTGTTGCTGAACATCTTAAAGCAATACAACTGGAGTTTCTGCCACCCAACTGTACCAGCCAGCTTCAGCCATAGGACATGGGAATTATCCAGAACTTTAAAGTTTTGTATAGAAAGCTACTTCTGGGGAAACTTGTCATGGCCATTGAGAACAGCAATCCGAACAGTTTTGCAGTTGACATACTCCAGAGTTTGTGTTCAGTTTGGGAAAATGAAATAACAGCTACTTCTTCTTCTTCTTCTTGAAGAACAAGGACAGCTATGTGAGAATGCTATTCATTGACTTAGCTCAGCATTTAACGCAGCTGTCCCTATGCAATTGATCAATAAGCTAGTACAGCTGGGCATCAGCAATCACCTCTGCAATTAGATCCTGGGCTTTTTGATTAACGGGTTATAGAAGGTTTGTGTGGGCAAGAATACATCTAGGAGCATAACAGTCAACACAGGTATTCCTCAAGGTTGTATTCTCAGACCCCTATTGTTTACTATCCTAACCCACAACTGCACAGCACACATCAGTACAAATCATATCAAGTTTGCTGATGACACCACAGTTGTCGGTCTCCATAGGAGACAGGACTAGAGTGCATAGAGAGAAGAGGTTAACACCCTGATTGACTGCTGCACAAGAAACAACCTTGACTTGAATGTAAGTAAAACAAGAGAGATGATCGTAGACTACAGGAAATGGTAAACAACCCATGCATGGCTCCTGATTAATGGAGAGATGGTGGAAAGGGTAAGCAGTACCAAATTCCTCAGAGTTCATATCTCTGATGATCCCTCTTGGTCCGGGAACAACTGCCACATAGTGAGAAAATCACACCAATGTCCTAACATTTTGAGAAGACTTACAAAGGAGAAACTACCATTGTTAGCACTTTCCACCTTCTACAGAGCAGCAATTGAAAGCATCCTAAGATCTAGTTTTTCAGTATGGTATGGGAGCTGTTTGGCCGCAGATAAGAAAGCCCTGCAGAGAATGGTGAGAGTTGCCGAGAGTATAGCTAGCACTAGTCTGCCCACAATCCAGGATCTTTATACATCGAGGAGCCTAAAGAGCCACTGAAATACTAAATGATGCAACTCATCCTGCAAACAGTCAGTTTATCAGCCTGTCATCAGGTGAAAGATACCACATTATTCGACATAGTACAACTAGATTCAAGGACAGTTTTTATCCAAAGGTGATCAGACTTCTTAACTCCAACATTAGGTCTGATCACTGACAAGAGAGGATGTTGGGATTTCCTATTCACTGTGTGATACTACTTTACCAGCCATTATAATTTGCACTAGTAACCCAGGTGCAATATTTTTTTCTTCAGCTGCTACTATGTGCTTGTTCACCCACAGTGTGGTACATGGTTCATATGCAATGCTGTTATTTGAACCTTGCTGCTAGATGTGTGTTTTTAGTATCTTAACAAGTGCGTGTTTCTAGGAATATATGTAGCTATATAGTGTAGAGTTGATTTTTAAGATGGTGGTAGTATTATTATATGTTGTTTCAAATTATGTCTTTCTTTGTATGTGATTTCTTTTTTGTCTGTCCAATGATTAGCTGTTTGCATGGAATCCCATTTAATATACACATGTGTAGATCTAAATTTTATTTTTATTTTTTTATTTATTTAACATTTGTTGACCGGGAAAGTCCGACTAGGTTCCACAGAGCCTGTTTTCAGCGAAGGGCCGGGGAGAAATGCTCCAGCTGCATGTCTTTGGAAACAAAAGATGACAGCAAAACAAAAACAAAAAATGACAATAATGTTACTTTTAACTTTGACTTCTTCTCCTTAGGGGTCACCACAGTGGCTCAATGGTCCACAGAGCGAGTGGCAGTAGAGTTTTACAGTGTCGAGTGGCCAGCCCAGCACCCAATCTTCCTCAGAAGGCACACACATGCACACACTCACACCTAGGGCCAATTCCGAATGTCCAGTCCACCTGCAGCATGTCTTGGGACTGTGACGGGAAGCTGGAGTACAAGGAAGAAACCCAAGCAAACACAGGGAGGGCACACAGACACCACATTGAAGGCACCCCAGCCGAGAATCATACCAGAGAACCTCTTGCTGTGAGGTGACAATACTAACCGCTGCACCACTGTGCCACCAAAATAACAGCTACTACAGTCAGCAATTGTTTTAAGAAGGCAGGGTTTGTCAAGAACGCTCAAATCCTGAATGATCATCCAGAACCATCCAGCTCTACAACTGTCCCTGATTGTGGCAACATCTTTGATCAAGTAGTAGAACTGCACTTCCTGGACCAGAATACGTTGTTGGAAGAATTTCCTGTAGTTGATAAGCAGATCCAGTCTGTACTGACTAAGCAGGATATTGTAGCAGAAGTTAAGGCGAAGTCTGCAGGTGTCGATTGCGCACAAAGGGATGACGAATCCAGTGATGATGAGGTTCCAGTGGCACCTCCACCATCAACATGTGAAGCAAACATGGCACTGACAATGTTGCAATGTTACATGGAACATAACGCCAGTGACCCAGCCAAGTCAGATGTCCTGATGATTGCATTGACAAATTAGATGCATATGTGGCTCAAATGGCCGAAAGAAATGCAGTGCAGAATAAACTGACTGATCAGTTGTTTATCAGTAATACATTACAGTACATATGTGTAAAAATATTATAGCTTGATAACACCTAACATGTAATTTTAGTGTAAGGTGGAATAAAGTAACAAGTGCAAGATTTTCTGTTGACTGAGTGATTACTTTGTTTATCAGTAATAAATTACAGTACTGTAAGTGTAAAGATATTATACCATTTGTTGACAATTTTTGACCCCTCCTCCTGTCCACGTGTCCACACTGGCCTTCGCCTCCTACCCTCTGTGTGGACATCATAAATGGATGGCCCCACTGACCTACTATACATGCTAGTGTGCAGCATCATACCAAGGAGCCCTAAAGGTTTATCCTTGTGTGGCAACGTCACCTCTGGATATTGTGGACACTGAATGTAACGGACTACTTTGCCAGGTCCCTTGAAGTCTGTTATGGCAGAATTCTACTGTATGTGTGAATATATAAATATATATATATATATATATATATATATATATATATATATATATATATATATATATATTTATACAAATATATAGAAAATGTGTGCATATGTATATGTGTGTATGTAGCTACTTAAATTAATCTAATGTGAATAGAAACTAAATACATCCAAAACCAATGTTCTGTCCCCCCAGCAACCTTACATGCCTTGATAATTAAAATATACCAGTTCTAAGGTCACACTATTGTAGAGAAAATGCATATACCATTCTCTGCTGTAATATCAGTTTTGTCAATGTTGTGTGTTTTAGACATTTTTTGCAGATGATTTTTCATCCTGACTTTATTCACATTGGATTATTTAAGTAGAACCATATGTAATATACATACAAAGAATGAACTCCTTACACCACCACTACCCTCTGGTGCCTTTATTCATTTCTGCTACTACCTTTATCCTACTTAGATCTGCATGGGAGCTAGAGCCCTTGCTAGCTTTCAGGAGGGTGCAAGGAGGTGCGCTTTTACTCAGTGTGATACTAGTCCATTATAACACACATATACACACTCACTTATACACTTATGCACAACCTAAATGACTCCCAATTCATCTACAAACATACCTCTAGGACACAGGATGAAGGTGAAGCATGTGGTTAAATCCCATACTAACGCACTAAAGGCAGCAAGTCTCCGCAGAAGGCATCTCTGATGGGAACTGAACTGTGTCCCCCAGTCACTTTAATCCATGTGGCCATCTCACTTACATATTCAGTCAGTCATTTATTCATAGGATCATAAAAGATTACTAAGCTATCGACCTGGAGATCATTTTATTTCTAGCCATTTCATCCCAATGTAATACCAAAGAAATGCTACTCAATACCCAAGATTGCATTTAGTGATGACTCCTCATGTCCAGGAGGGTTGTAGGCTCTATCTCCCATAAGAATTTACAATGCCCCAGCCAGTCATTCATTCATTGTTAACCTTGAATGTATTGGTCATCTAAGTCAGCCTCAGGGCTATGCCATTCAGATAAACATGACTTAGTTTGGAGCAGTCCTGCTCTCACTGACCAGTTCACCATGCATTACAAATGTCATAAGAGTTTCTTAATGTACGCCCTTACATTACTCGTTACTGTTGTCAGACTAAACTACTTAAGCAGGAGTAGAAAACACAAACACATAAAAAGTCTTGTGTTAAACATATAGTCTGCAGAAAAAGAAAACTATTAGGGAATTAAAAGAAAGTTTGTTTTATAAAGGTAACACGCTTGTGGGATTGGGAATATATTTTATTTTGTGGTCTGTAGTATCATGTAGGATTTATGCTTACATGTCCCTGCCATCAGTCATTAGCTGGGCCCCCTCCTGTTCCTACTACAAAGACACGATGTTTGTAAACTAAACACATACAGATGCTCACAAAGCTTCTGAGCTGGCTGGCAATTTACACTGCAGGTATCCTTGACAGAAAATTAAGGATGGATTTAGCTACCTGATCAAGGGCTCACTGTTCGAGACCATCAGACAATACCTGATCAAGGACCCATTGTTCGGGACCATCAGACAATACCTGATCAAGGACTCATTGTTCAAGACCATCAGACAATAGGCAACTAGATGATGAAGGATATAAATTGCCATGGGGTTTGGCAGCTTTGGCATTAACTATATTAAGGATGGGCTATGGGAAGAGGATCTCTCCTCCTCCTTGTGTATGAAATATGAGAAGCAAAGCACTCCAAGGAAAAACAATACCAGTGAGTTGCCCATACTGACAGTTTGACACAACTAAATAAGATCTGATTAGCTTATTCCAGTCATCTACAACAAAATCCTACCTCCATCCTCAAATGAAGACTGGTGCCTTCAGAATGCCTAAGTCTTCCCAGTATGGCCAGGATAACCTTACTCTTTTGTCTACCTTTCTGAAGAGAGTTGTCCCTAATACACAGTGCTTGCTTGCAGCTATATATTCACTCTGTAACACCGTAAAGTAACATTTTCTGAAAAAATTAAACTAGAGGATGTTGTACCCCTTCCTCAACTAATTTTTCATGTACTGCAACCAGTAACACTGGTTTATAAGTTCATAGATCAATACAAGGATAGCTACACTTGTGGCCCATTTTAAAACTAAATGAAGCAACCCTCGCAAGTACAACTGGTGCAAATGGCAAAAATATCTCAATCCAAATACAAAATAAGGGGAGGGCAGGTTTGCCGAAACCGGTCTGTTTCTGTTGGTGTTGTCACAATAAATGTGGAAATATTTACTCATTTGGCGCTGGCCTCTCTTTTTTTTTCCATTTTAAGACTAACCAATTATTTTATCCAAGAATCAAACCCTGCACCTTGTGTTTGTAAACTAAACATTTAAACCAGTATGCCACTTTTCCCATTTAACACCTTCTTCCAAAAAGGTAACTTCTGAGACAATCAACCAATTGCCTCAAAGTTCACTATTTTGAAATCAGCAGTCTAGCCTTCTGCAGTTCTCCCTTAGGTCTTGATGCAGTCTTGAACCACCCTGTACAGGTGATCACTGACATCTGTGGAGTGACAGGCAGTATGGTATGAAATCTATAATCCTGTGTTTTGCTATATACAAAAGTTCACATCTGTGTTCATTTTCTCCATCTACTTACCAACTTGATGGGCCACACTTCACTCTGTTTCTCTTTACATAATATACACACACACACACACACAAACACACTTGTGTGTGTGTGTGTGTGTGTATGTATGTATATATATATATATATATATATATATATATATATATATATATATATATATATATACACATATAGGAACACTACTGTAGCTCAAACCTTTGAAATCTGGAATTTCAAAAGCTCGAGACCATGTAGCCTAAACCCCACATTACCGAAAGACCAGAAGCGCAAAATTCAAAATCCCAATGTTAAGGGATTTTGAGTTAGCGCTTCTGGTATTGTGGTTCAGATAAGTATATCTGTGTAAGTGTGTTTGTGAGGGGCTTTAGTGTGTGTAAGTGTGTGTTGTGACTGTGGAGTGTGTGTGTGTGTGTGTGTGTGTGTGTGTGTGTGTGTGTGTGTGTGTGTGTGTGTGTGTGTGTGCGTGTGTATGTGTGAGGGGCTGTAATGTGTGGGTGCAAGTTTGCCTTGTGTGTATGTTTGTGCGATCTTGGAGTTAGAATATTAAAGTAGGGTGGGTGTGAGGGGCACAACCCCCCACATGGGGGGTGCAAGGGGGGCAAAGCCCCCCTGCTTATCTTTAGTGTAGTTTGGTTTGTTTGGTAATTGGGGGAGGCTGTGTGTATGTTTGTGTGTTTGCTGTATGTATGTAGTACTTTCCCGATTTTGAATTTTGCGGCTTTAATATTTCGGTAATGTGGGGTTTTGGGCTTATAGTCTCGGTATTTAGGTCTTCGGGGTTGTGTTATTTCAGGATTCAGTAGTGAATCCATATATATATATATATATATATATATATATATATATATAAATAAATAAATAAACCATTCAGGGAAACTGAAGCACAGAGGCACATTACAGTGGGGAATAGGGAATGTACCTGTTCCCCACTGTAGTGCGATCTCGGAGTTGGTATATTTAAGTAGGAGTGTGGGGGGTGAAGCCCCCACTCACTGTAATGTTAAGAAGTGTTTTGCGAAAAGTGGACTTTAAAATAAGTGCACTTTCGCGTAACAGAGTGGTCTACTGCTCTTTTTCGAATAAGTGATATTCGATTAAAAGCAGTAGACCCATATATATATATATATATATATATATATATATATATATATATATATATATATATATATATATATATATATATATATATATCTATGTATACACACACACACACACACACACACACACACACACACACACACACACACACACACACACACATATCTAAGCATGCACGTTTAAGCTCCGAGGATCCAGAATTGGCATCCTGCAGACTGCAACAGCAACAGGAAAGAAAAGGAGATACGCTTAATGCCTCCATTTTGATTTTTTCCTAATTTAGTACTTTCTGTACTTGTTTTTAGTCATTTTTAACTGAACTGCATTTATTTAAACTGTATTTGCTTTAACATTGCTACACACTCAGGTGTGCTAGCTTGCACTGCATTTACATTTTTTTACTGCTGTTTTAGCTCCTTTTCTGTGAAAAAAGAGTTCTAAGCTTGTTTCCCACCTTTCCTATAACTAGTCTAGTCCATATACAGATTTTCTGTATCCAGGATGTTTGTAAGTTTCTGAGCCCCCCCAGGCCTTTCTATGCTGCAGAGTAACCTTCTAGCTTATCAGTGGGAGTGGTAAGCACTAGGTAGCCTATCTACCACAAGAGGAGTGGTTTCTAGCCCAGATATTGTAGTTTATTGGCTGTTTGAGCAGTTTTTCTATCCCTTTCAACTTTCTGGTTTAAAAGCCTGCATTTGCACAGGTTTGCACTTGTTTAAACTCTGCACAGTGGCGCTTAGATGAGGTAAACTATTACCGGCACCAGAAAGTCTGCTCTTCAGTTTTTCCCTTAGATCATGCTTGTTCTTGTACCTCCTGCATGTCAATTAGCTTAATCACCTTGCACTTCAACAGGCTTTTGTAGCATTTATTATACCATACTTAGGTGCTATCAGCACTAGCTACACCTACACAGTAACAGCACCAGTACTTATTAGTTATGACCACCACCCCCCCCCCCCGGGCATGACTGTATGGCAACTTCCTGTGCTTTCTCCTGCTAACCTGGTGCACTTGGGCATTCTAAGACAGTGTAGAAGCCGTCTTATGTACACAGACAACCCTCTCCTTTTACCTCCCAACAATCATATATGTGAAAGATGCGCTTATATCACCAAATTGGAAGCTGCACTCTCCAGCCAAGACAAGACTAGCTGGCCAAGAGGAGAAGGCCAACACTTGCAACACACTACATGGGACACACAGCCCTCCAAAACACCAGCTATCACAACTCACACATAGAAACACAAACCATACACCCACCTTCGCAGAGGCTCTCAATAAAAATGCACCCAAACAACAGAGACCCCAAGACAGAATCACACTCGACCACCACAACACAACACAACACCAACCACAGAACTCATAGCTCACCTCCACAGTGTGCCCCTCAACCTAAGCCCTTAAGGCAAAACACTTTGCCCAATGTACTAATCATAGGAAACTCAATTGTGAGGCACACTGATGTCCCACATACTAGGTTAAACAAGGAGAAAGTGACAGTCATTTGTCTATCAGATGCCAGGATCCACCACATAACACATGCACCCAGGTCACTCCATAACAAGTACAAATACGACTCAGTCATTATCCACGTGGGTGTGAATGACTTGAGACATACCTCCCTGGACTACATGAAAAGAGATGTGATGGAACTCTCAGATTATGTGGCTCAGGCAGGTATGACCCTAGCCCTGAGCAGTATTCTACCGTCACCCAGAATGATACCACAGTACAAGCAGAAAATGACTGACTTCAACAATTGGCTAAGTTTCTGGTGTCATTCTAAGGGGATTCATATCTGTCTGCCTGGGACAACATGATTAACAGACTTCGATGCTTTGCCAGAGACGGTCTGCATCTGTCACCCCTGGGATTCCAGCTACTGGCTAAGGCTATTGCCACCCCAATAGTGCCTTTTTTAGGCAGTGTTCCAAAGACCAAACTTCCACCTTAACAGCTACAAAAAAATGCAATCTGAGGGCCATGCTGCTCAATGCTAGAAGTCTAAATCTCTAGATGCACTCGCTCAAAGCTCTTCTCAAAATGGAGAATGTGGACATTTGTGCTGTAACAGAGACCTGGTTTAAAGAGGCAGAAAGCACCCCTGCGCTTCCAGGCTACAACTCATTCTATACCTTTCGGCCCCGGAATATGGTCAGAAGCTCTAAAGGGAGTGGTGTCTCCATATTTATACAGGGTATGCAAACCTCTAGACTGGTAGCCCAACATAATGCATCCAAGATACTCCAGGTATAGCTCTCACTCCACATTCCAAAGCACCATGGAATCTATCAAGGTCAAACACAATGCTCTCATACTGGGTGACTTCAACTACCCTTCCATCAACTGGGAAAACTATTCAAGTACCAATGCACCAGCCCAGTGCTTCCTAGAATTAATCAATTCCAATGCCCTGGATCAGCT